>NC_133450.1:3490945-3798981 GCF_048565385.1 Saimiri boliviensis
AGATGGAGTATTGCTCTGTTGCCAGGCTGAAGTGTGGTGGTGTGATCTCGGCTCATTGCAACCTCCACCTCGTGAGTTCAAGCAATTCTCCTGCCTCACCTTCTCAAGTAGCTGGGACTACAGGTGTGCACCACCACATCCAGCTAATTTTTGTATTTTTTTTTACTAGAGACAGAGTTTCATCATGTTGGCCAGTTCTCATCTCTTGACTTTGTGATCCGCCCACCTTGGCCTCCAATAGTGCTGGGATTACAGGCGTGAGCTACCACACCCGGCCAAGTTACGAGTGTTTTTAAAAGGGTTGGAGATTTTAAAAATCGGGCATTACTAGCATGAGTGGTATTGGAAGTTATTTGTCTGGATGAGACCATCAGAGGAGTGATTATAGATACAAAAGACATGACCACTCCACTGTGGTCACTCCGATGTTAAGAATAATTGGAGCCGGGCGCGGTGGCTCAAGCCTGTAATCCCAGCACTTTGGGAGGCCGAGGTGGGTGGATCACAAGGTCGAGAGATCGAGACCATCCTGGTCGACACGGTGAAACCCCGTCTCTACTAAAAATACAAAAAATTAGCTGGGCATGGTGGCGCGTGCCTGTAATCCCAGCTACTCAGGAGGCTGAGGCAGGAGAATTGCCTGAACCCAGGAGGCGGAGGTTGCGGTGAGCCGAGATCGCGCCATTGCACTCCAGCCTGGGTAACAAGAGCGAAACTCCGCCTCAAAAAAAAAAAGAATAATTGGAGAGAAGAGGATGAACCCATGCTGTAGAAGGGACACCAGGAGAGTACATTCTCTCCAGTGCAAATGAAGAAAGTGTATCCAGGAGGAAGGAGTGATCAACCAGGTCAAATGCTGCCGAGAGACTAACTAAGAGAAGGACTGAGAATAACCATAGGGTCCAGCAGCACCGAGGCTACTGATGACCTTGACAAGAATAGTTCCGTGGGCCAGGTGCGATGGCTCACGCTTGTAGTTTCAGCACTTTGGGAAGCAGAGATGGTGGATCACAAGATCAGGAGTTTGAGGCCAGCCTGACCAACATGATGAAACCCCATCTCTACTAAAAATAAAAACAAGGCCGGGCACGGTGGCTCAAGCCTGTAATCCCAGCACTTTGGGAGGCCGAGGCAGGTGGATCACGAGGTCAAGAGATCGAGACCATCCTGGTCAACATGGTGAAACCCCGTCTCTACTAAAAATACTAAAAATTAGCTGGGCATGGTGGCATGTGCCTGTAATCCCAGCTACTCAGGAGGCTGAGGTATAGGAGAATTGCCTGAACCCAGGAGGCGGAGGTTGCGGTGAGCCGAGATCACGCCATTGCACTCCAGCCTGGGTAACAAGAGCGAAACTCCATCTCAAAATAAATAAATAAATAAATAAATAAATAAATAAATAAAATAAATAAAAACAGCCAGGCATGATGGGTGCCTGTAATCCCAGCTAGTGGTGAGGCTGAGGCAGGAGAATCACTTGAACCTGGGAGGCAGAGGTTGCAGTGAGCCAAGATCGTACCACTCCTACCTGGGCAATAGAGTGAAACTCCACCTAAAAAAAAAAAAACAAACAAACAAAAAAACTAGTTCAGTGGAATGTGGGAGTAAAAGACTGGCCCGCAGGTCTCCCAAGTTCAGCCCGAGGACGCAGTGCCAAGCCCTCGCAGTGTCCCCAGCCCAGCCTGGGTCCCTGCTCCTGGGCCTCTGCCTGCTGGGTCTGCCTTGGGGGAAGCGCCCCTGTACCCTCCAGGCCGAGGCTTCCCCTGACCCCTTTGGCCCTCTCTCCACAGGCGCCCTGGCACCCTGCCTGGGGTCCCCAGGTGCGTGAGGGCTGAATGTGTGGGAGAGGCTGGTGGACAGGCATGGCCAGGAGGGAAATGGTGCTGGATTCTAGAGCATCGGACCCGGCCGCCAGAACTGGCCGTCTCCATCCCAGGCACTGGGACCGTGGGTACTGGATCCACATGTGGCCGAGGGCTGGCGGAGCCTGCCCCCCAGGAGCACTGAGTCCGGAGGGGGTCGTTTGTGCGGAGGGGGCCGTGGGCTCGTCCCACCTGCCCCTTCTGTCCAGCACTTGATGGCGATTCCCTCTATTTTCACTCGGCGGCTGCCCACACGTTACCCTCCTCCTCTTTCTTCTTGCTTTCTTCCATCCTCCATTCAGTCCGACTCCCCTCCCAGCCCCTGGGGAGCCTACCTCAGGTCAGAGAGTCTGAACCCCGATCTGCTCTGGGTATGTGGATTTCCTTCAGCTACCCTGATGTCCCCACTTCCAAGTCCTGACCCCTTTGAGCCGTCCCGGGGCATGTCCGGCCACTGGCCCACAGAAGCAGAGGCCAGGCTGTGACTGTGTGACCATCAAGGTGTGTGATGTGTGTGTGGGCGTGCACAGGAGCGGGAGAGTGTGAGAATGACTCCCGGGCCTGGGCCAGGACAGAAGCAGCTGGAGAAGGAGCCTGAGGGTCATAGGCAAGCTGAGTTTTTCCTCCACCCCAACCCGGTCCCCGCCCCGCCCTGACATACCAGGTCTACACCCAGGTGGTAGGGGTGGCTGCAGGGGCAGGGATGGGAGTGGCTGAAGCCTGCTTCACTCCCAAAGATTTCTCTGGAAAAGCGTTCTACTGCATCCTTTGGCTTGCCCTTGCTGACCCGTGGCCCTCCTTCAAGGATGTTGCCTCCGATTCCCAGTGTGCCCTGTTTCCACTGGCCACATTCTCTAAGGAAGAACAAGAGCATCTGTTTCTGTCTCCAGATGACTGGAGGGTAGGGCTGGGGGTCCAGAGCCCATAAACCAAAATGAGGCAGGGATTGGGGCTTGCCCTATGACCTGCCGATGACCAGTGTAGACGGGTAGCGGCAAGCAGCACGGTATTGGGCAGGAGCACTGCACTGGGAGTCCAGAGATGCTGCCTACCCTGGGCCTCCAGGCAAGTCCCTTTCCCTCCCAGAGCCTCAGCATCCCTTCTATCAAATGATGACGTTCTGCCTTTCTCCCGGGGCGGTTGTGGGGATCAAGGGAGACGGTGGCCACAGGGATGCTGTGTTAACTGCTGATGCAGCCGTAGGGGCACTGTGCTAACTGCCAATGTGAGTCAGACTCTTCAGGATATTTGGTGCCCAGGTCTATAGTGAGATGTGACATATACGAGGTAAGGTTTGATGCCTGCTCCGACTCCAGTCTCACTGACACCCAGGAGACATTTGGCAATTCATGGCCCTGCCTTGGGGAAAAGAGCAGTCTGGGAGAGCTTCTTCAAGAGTGCCTGACTTCACTGTAGTCCTGGGCATGACTGAGACTTACCTGGCGAGGAATTGGAGGGTATCTGGGTAAAGTGCTGTAGTGTGGGCACCGAGGACAGCCACTGGCCAAAGCAGGGAACAGAGACAGAATGAGGAAGAGCTCTGTGGGAGGGTGGGTATAGGGTGGAGAACCTTCATAGTCTGAAGAGTTCGACTTGTTGGGGCTCAGTGCTGTGGGCAGTAGGGAGCCATGGAAGGCTCTTAGGTGGAGAAATGACAGCTGGACATTAGCGAGCAAGTCCTGTCTCCATGAGCAGCACGGGTGGTCCTCTGAGCCCGCCAGGCACAAGTGTGCCGGGAGCTGGTGCCTCTGTGTGCGGGAGCGTCTGTGTGTGACTCTGCCCATGTGTGTGCTTCAGTGTGCCGAGTGGCTGCACACCCCAGACCCGTGTGGCACGTGCCGGACAGTGAGGGTGCTAAACACTGGCAGGTGGTGGGGAAGGAGGTGTGTACGTGTTGTTCGTGGGCATGTGTGTTACTGTGTGCACACACGGCCATGTGCGTGTGTGTCCCCCACACTCAGGCCTGCCCCAGCCATGCGTGTGAGCAGCCATGTTGTGTCATGCTGTCTTTCCAAGTCACTATCAGTGACACTGGGGAGCATCAGCCATGGTAGGTACATGCCTCACCGCCTGCTGCATGAACGGTGTGCCCGCCCCGCTGCACCAGCTCCACACGGGGCACACCTGGGGCCTCAGAGCCAGGCTCCCCTCCCTTCTGGAGCTACAGACTTGCTCTTTTCTCTTTCTGTCCTCCTGCCGCTGGCTCTGTCACCTCCCTTCCCTGTGAGCCTCGGGACTCAGTGCCACTGCCCAAGGCCTCTATGGCTGAGCCTGGGGCTCTAGGAATAGGCTCCATGCCCAAGCTGGCACACATGGGTGCTTTATGGTGTAGGGCTGGGAGCTTGGAGCACATTGTGTGTGGGGCTGGACTCTGAGGCAGCCAGAGGCCTAGGAACTTCATCCTGGGCCCGCCATGCCTGTCCTGCAGTCTGAGTCATGCCACCAGCCAGGACATCCAGCTCCCAGCCTGGGAGTGCCGAGAGCCAAATGCACTGCGGAGCAGGGGTGATAGTCAGGGTCTCACCTCTGTCTGTCGGCAATCCAGTGGTGATCTGAGGTAAAAGCTCGAGAGTCCCATACACACAGTCATCCCACCACACGCCTCACAGGACAGGCAGGACACCCAGCCCCCTCCACTCCCTCCCAGGTACCTCATAGATGCTGTCATGTGACTGAAGGCAGGGTCCCTGGCCCCCTCTGACCCTCTGAAGCACTACGGCCAGCCAGCAGGCTCATGCAGCTTGGCCTGTTGCTATTACCCGCTATTCAGCCAAGGGACCACAGTGGCTGCTGGCCCGGCTGAGCTCTGCCCGGAGAGCTCCCTGCCTCCCCCACCACGGACTCTCCCTCTTCTGCTTTTCCCCTAAGGAAGAGCCCAGCCTCACCTAGGCGACCTGCAGTCCCCGCCAAAAAAGCTGAAAGTCCCCACTTAGACTTATAAGTCTAACGCCACTGGCATCCGGCTGCCTGCCCTCCCCACCTCCCCCAGGCTCCCTTCAGAGGGTCCTGGGCTTTCTGACCACCCAGAGGGGCCTCGGGCGCTCCCTCCAGCCATCCAGAGCTTTTAGCTTCACCCTCCTGGTTCAGGCAATGTTCCTTCTTTGTCAGGCCTGGTGGCTGTCGCATGGGGCTCCCCAAGGCTGGCAGTGGCCCTGAGCCAGTGGGTTGGAAGACAGGGTGTTCAGAAAGGAGGGCAGCCCGAGGGCGGTGAGCGTGGGTCTGAGCTGTGGGTGCACTGCCTGTGTGCCGTGGGAGAGGCCAGCGGGTTTCGGGTGGGGAGGCCGCCGCAGCCCCCGGCACTAACTGTGCAGCTCCGGCTCCTTCCTCCTTCTTCCTCCCCTTTCCCCTCCAGCCCCTGTTCCAGGAACCTTG
This sequence comes from Saimiri boliviensis, assembly GCF_048565385.1. Lineage (NCBI taxonomy): Eukaryota > Metazoa > Chordata > Mammalia > Primates > Cebidae > Saimiri > Saimiri boliviensis. The sequence goes on from NC_133450.1 coordinate 3,496,180, forward strand.
CCGCACCTGCACTGCGCCCTCCCCTGCCCAGCCCTCCCCCAGCTGCTGCAGCTCCCCCTGCTCTGCGCTGGCCTCACCAGCTCTCTCCTCGCCTTTCCCTCTCCCGTTTCCTCTCTGTTTTCTCTGCAACTGCCAGCCGATCGGGTCAGGGAAGTCCATCCCATCCTGAGAGCCCCAGGCCCCCCTTGACCTCTACACAGACCCCCCCTCCTGTCGGAGACCTCCCTTTCCAAGCCTGCCTGGGCGGCTGTTCTGAGACTCCCCAGCCCCAAAGCCAGCCCCCTTCATCTGTGACTTAGTCTGTGGTAGCGGTGAGGTGACACATCCAGGTGTGACCGTCCGCTCTGTGGCACGCCCCTGCTCTGTTCTAGAAATATCTATAAATACTCACATATATATATACACACCTCCACGTGGCCGACCGCCTCACCTCTGGCACTGGGAATCAGTCACTGTGCTGTCCCTGTGGAGTATTGTGGCCCAACAAGAGAAAGCTGTGCCCTGACACTGCCCTTCCAAAGTGCGCCACCTCCAGTGAGCCTCCCTGTCACCCAGGCCCCGCCATCCCTCCCACCACCGCCAAGCATGGGGTTGCCGTGCAGGCAGCCCTGTGGCCTGACAGTCTCTACCCGTCGTGCTGTCCCGTGGCTGAGAGTCAAACCCATTTCTGGATGACAAGGGATATGTCCTATGTGGACTATGTTCTCTGTGGAGCTCAGGGGAGGGGAAAGACCCAGCCGTTTCTGCGATGCTATCGGGCGCGGTAAAAAGGCCCCACCCTTTCCAAGGGCCACTGTTCCCGGAAAGCCCCTGGAGCGCAGCTGGTCTCGTCCCGTGCAGCCGGCTCTGGCCACTAGGGGGCAGGAGGGCCACGCACTCAGCCTGGAGGGAGCCCGCGGGGCAGCCGGCGCTCTGGAGGGACAGACAGCGCAGGCCACCAGGCGCAGGCAGGAGAGGGAGGCGGGGGGTGGGAGACAGACGCCTGGGGTGGGCGGGAGTCAGCGCCCTTGGGTGCCGGTACCTGCCTTCCCGGCCACCGCTGGATCAGGCTTCTGAGCCTGCTGGCTGTCAGGGCCGGACGTGCCACCGCAGTCCCCGGGAAGTCCCCCTGGTGTCACCAGGCAGCACACAGGTAACAGGCCTGGAAGGTCCCCAACAGCCCGGCTGGACACGCTCAGACACTCTGGGGCTCCTCGTTCAGGGGCACAAACTCCAGGACCCAGTGAGGGAAGCGGGACTACAGCAGGCCGAGCAGTGCGGCTAAATCCATTTATTCCAAAATAAAAAGCAAAATAAACAGGAGTTGCATCACCAGGGAGCCGCGACCCATCCCGCCTCCTTCCTCTGTCCTCTGCTATCAATAAATAAGTTTCCCAGCCATAAATGATTATTAAAACCTCCTCCCCATGTGCCAGCTCCAACCTCTGCCAGGTACGATACACAGGGCACCCCAAACCCCTAAAATAAACAAAACGTTACACGGATACAATATGTACACTGGGGAAGGGGGGTCACCCCAGCAGCCCGTGCCCTCACCTGGTCCACAGTTAGTGCCACTGTCCTGCCTCAGCTGCCTCTCTGAGTAAGAAGATGGGAGCCCCCTGAGGGAAAAGTTGCTTTGGTGAGAGGAAGGAGGTCATGAGGCCTCCTCCAAACCAACCAACTCCAGCAGCCTCTGGCTCTTCAATAACAACCATCATCATCCAGAGATTTGAGGACTCAGCCCTGGTCAAGGTGGCAAAGGGTCTGTTTGTCTCCCCCCATTAGACAGGGGTCTTGTCTTGCTACGCTAGTAATAAAGGCGTGACTGGGAAGGGGTGGGAGGGACATGGTGGGGGCGGAGACTCCAGCCCCCCTTCTCCAGGCCTTGCTGACACGGGCCTGCTTTTATTTATTTTTATATTTTTCCCCATGATATTTTTAAAAAATCTCTTAACTTCCTTTTCATAAATTTTATACTTTTCATAAAATTTTTTTACTTTTTATCCACAACGTTTTTTGCCACTTTTCCACATTTTTTATCCCATAACTTTTTTATCCTATAACTTTTATTAGTTTGTGTTCTTTTAATAAACACACTTGCATAGCTGTATTACAATTTCGTAAAAATAAAAACACAGTATCTCATGCCAAGTGTGCCCAGCATTGGCAGAGTCTCAATATCTTTAATACTATAGTTGTCAAGACACACAAAATTTTAAGGCAAAAACAGCGCTTTGCAGCAATTGAATAATTTATTACATTACAGGAGCGTCACAGCAGCAGTCAATAATGCCGCTTTAGACAAAAGGCTCAGGATTTCCATCTTACATTCTGTTCATAAGAGTTCATACATTGGTAAAAGTCATTCTTAGAAAACTTGGCCACTAACGCTTTGGGCTGGAATTGGCATTTCTTTCCCTACTTTTCCTTCCCCTGGTGTCTTTTAAACTATGACATTCATATTTTAAAATGTTTTAAGTAATTTCAAAACATTAAGATAGCAGTTGCATGTTTTAATAGTTATTTTGAAAATGACTCTTTAAGATAAAGTTTTGGAGAAGCTATATTATGGATAGGATAGGACTGATATATGTTTTCAAATTTTCTTAAAATCAGCTTTGGTTTCAGAACAGATTTTTATTCATTTCTGGAAAATCTATCAGGATTAATAAAATCCTTTAAAAATGATCATCATATATTGCAGTCTTTAAATAGGTATTTTGATTCTTCCTACAGAAATTCAAATTTATTCAGTTGAACCCACATTTTAAAACTCTATTTTTTGGTAATGACCAATGAACAGAGAGACGCTGCCATTGAGCAGGCCTCTGGTATAGCAAACATGGTCCATTCAGAAGCTGTGAATATAGCTCTAGATGAGCCCCTGAATCTGTTCATGGTAGATTATGCTAAACAGTGAGATGTTATTGGAGGTGTGGATGAGGACATTTGTTATTGTAATCCTTCTTTGCTCCTTATTTTAAAGAATAAATGAAACATTTTTCTGGTTGCTTTTTTAAGAATTTAAAAGGGAGGGGAAGAATAGGGGCAGGGCATTGTTATGTTACTTCTGATGCATCAGTGTTATAAATTCAACATATAGACTGATGGCCTAAATCAATGGTGGAACACAGTTTTTTTCCTTTTTTTTTTTTTTTTTTTTTTTTTTTTTGTATCTGTTCAATGAAAATAAGAAGGTACAACCCAAGTTTTGTACTCTGACTAGAGGGATTGCACTTCAAGGTCTGAAAGTAGGACTTTTACCTTACAAACAACAACAAACAAAAACTATCACACAGAATGGATAAGAAGATTGCTTTAACAGTTTTGTGTGGATCTTTTTGGTGCTGAACTATGGCATGAGCCTTATAGATTATAAAATAGAGATAGTCAGAGCTAATGTACAGAATTAAATTTTTAAACTTTATTTGTTGTTAAATTCTGTGAAGTTTTAGTTATCTAAAATAAACATACACAAATATGAAAATAAAATAAAATTTCTATGTTTTTGATGAATGCTAACCTTCTGATGTTGCCTTCTAAGCAAATTGAAAGCTGCCTTCTACTGAATGAGGCAGAGAACAAATACTTGGCTGAATGAAGAAAGACTTAAATTACTGTCATATGATTTCCATTCTTGTTAGATTTTTCTTAAATAGATGACAAAATGCCTACACAGAGTGATATTTCGGTTAATATAGTAAATGTATTTTCCAGACTGACATTCAGCTTAAATACGCCTGTATGTGATTTACTCCATAGGTACCTGATGAACACATTCTTGTCAGATTGGGTACAGATGCTAAACACTATGTCAAGGTCATTGCTAGTCATTTATATTTCTTAGGGAAAGGTGAAATGATTTGAACTATCAAAATCCCTTTGAAATAATTTATCAATGTATTAGATAAATGCAGTTTCAGAATGATCAAGGAAAACTGTTCGACCAAATAATATGGCTGATCGACAGTGGTACGATTTCTAGCCCGGGGGTTTAAAATGGACTTAAAGTTCTGTTTTGTGTTTTATTTCTGAACGTGCCACTTTTGCATTCTTTGAGTTCAGTTTAAAGACAGTTACTCTAAGTCCATTTTCAGAGGTATGGTTTCTAGCCCGAGGGCTGAAAATGGACTTAGAGTAACTGTCTTTAAACTGAACTCAAAGAATGCAAAAGTGGCACGTTCAGAAATAAAACACAAAACAGAACTTTAAGTCCATTTTAAACCCCCGGGCTAGAAATCGTACCACTGTCGATCAGCCATATTATTTGGTCGAACAGTTTTCCTTGATCATTCTGAAACTGCATTTATCTAATACATTGATTAATTTCTACAATTTGGAAGAGTCAGTTCAAGTCACCAGGACCCAATATTTGCACTCTTTTAGGGAATGCAGGAAATGTGTTATTCCATCTGTAAATCGTATTAGTGCTCTCCTATTAATGTCATATTTATGAAAGTATGAGGATGCCAAATGCTAAACATGGACACGGTCAGTAACTAGGAATCTCCACTTCAGGGAGCACACATACATATCTCTCTCCAGCCTAACAATGGGATGTATTTTGGCACACAGACATTAGAACTTTATGAAGTTTCAACTGTTGATTCTTTCCCAAGCATCACAAAGTTGTGACTTAGGCAATGTCTGACTGAAAGAATTCATTCATAATGTAGAGGCACATTAACATAAATCTTGCACAAAATATGCCTCTAAATGAAACCGAAAGGTATAAAAACATATTTCACTCTTGGTAAAGAACTTGGTGAGGAAATAAAACTCTGTGATTGTACAGACACTTTTCCTGATAATACCTTGACATTCACAAACAGTAGATGGCATGCAGTCTATAAACATTTTAAGTTGCATCAACTTGATTTTCAAATACAGTTCAGTTCTCTCTACTGAAACTCCTTTTTGTTTCAGCCAAGTACTCTCACATATATTACTTTATAATAATGTTTGTGATTATTATTTTTTGTTTGTGATTATTGTTTAAAGTCCTTTTTATTGAAGAAAATGAAGGCGATTCCTATGTCAGAGTAACCAAGGTGGTTGAAGAACAGGTATTAGCCAGAGAAGTCTGGACGGTCAATCAGTCTTGTTGCCTCAAAGAAGCTCCATGAACACAGAGGGATGCCAGGTGTCACACGGCTTTCCTGCACTCTAATTCGTTCTTGACTAGAACCTGTATGCCTGTTCTAGGGACATTTAAAGGTAAAAGAAATTTTTTTTTTAAATTTTCTGTTTTTTTCTGGACATTTAAACTCTTGAAGGATTTCTTTTTTCTTGGAGATGTTTTATAAAAATGGACATTTTATTGGCAACTTGCTATGTGAACTGTAATCAATAGCAATTTTTAAAACTATGAAATGATGCTAAAGGATAATCTCATCCATGGTCTCTTTCTGTGCGCAAGGCACTATACAAAGTGTCCTAAAACGTTAACTGTTCAGTCATCAATATTTAGTGCCTATTCATTCTAAGATACAAATTTCCATTCATATATATATATATATATATATAACACTTTATCTTAAAGGATTTCTTATGATCTTTACTAAATACATTAAGAAGAATGCCAACCAGTGCCCTTTTGTGTACTGAGACTTAGAGTCATGTGTCAAAACAGGTAACAGAAACTCTGACTTTACAATGTATTATAGATATAAATGCTCCAAGCTCTGAAAGGTTTTTTACATCCACAGTCAAAGATGGGAGCCTTTTATTCCTCAGAAATCATCCTTTTTTAGGTCACCAAAAAAGAGTACAGCTGCCGCAGCTCATGATGCACTATCTTCATGAGCCCACAGCACAGAAATACCCTAAAAGAACTGCCATAGCGCAGCGCTCGTTCTCATCATGGGAATGAATGGAATATTCTATTCTGCACATACCTGCCAGAGCAGGCCACTTCCCTCTTCTGTGAGATTTTAAAAGCTCCCGAAAATGTTATTACTCCCATTTGCAATGCACAGAACATGGAAGAAAGGCTGTTTCCAGTTCTTGGCCTTTCAACAGCTCTAAATCTCAGTACTCATAGTGGCATCTTACAGGGTAATAAACAGTGTGCACGTGAGGGCAAAGCACATATTGAGCTAATTAAGAGGTCACTGTGATCAGGATTCCATCAAATACCATAGCAGAACATAAGCAAATTGTATCTGAATTCCATAATGACTATACATGCTGCAATAACATTAAAAAACCATGGCAGCCTATTCCAAACTAGCGAGAATAGTTTTGTGCCAATAGTGGGTCTTTGTGTGTTTGAACTCCCACCACGTAAGGGCAAACTTGATAGGCATGCTAATGATCTATGATTTTATCAAATTAAAAAGGAAAAATGCTAAAGGATGCCAGAGTGAAAGACACACGAAGACCCACTCTCCTTTAACTTTTTAAACTATAAATTAGAAACACAAATCATCATGAGTGGCCCTAACATTCAAATAAAGTAAACGTGTAGAAGACTAACCCTATAACTTCGGTCCTTTGTAAATTTCTTGGCCACCTCTTAGCTGACGGTGATGTCTACTTCCTCCTTCGCCGCAGCCCGGTGAAAGCGTGACATAGAGGGACTGCTGCCCAAGGGCCGGTGTTGCTGGCTGTCACGCAGCTCACAAAGCCAGGTGCCATCTCCTGTGCAGTGGGGTTGTGCTGCACTCTCCCTCCTGCAGGCTCCAGGCTGTCGCTGTCGTCATCCAGGCTCACCTCACAAAATTCTTTGGAGAGAGGGAGGTGGGGATCTGAGCACAGTGCCAGCCTCCCCTGCTCCTGCCTGCCCACCCTGCCTGAGGGCTCTGCTCACCATCCTTGTCAGCAGCACCGAGCCCCTGGGGGGCTGTGGCCCCTGGAGTGGACTCATGAGCAGGGTGCTGGACGTCGTGGTCGATCATAAGCGGCATCACTGGCCCCTGCAGCTCCAGCAGCTCCACCTGGAGATAGGGGTGCTCAGCTTCCATGCCGGTGCCGGCACCCACGCTCACGCCCACCCCCATCCCCTCACCCCCGCAGAGAGGCTGTACACCTTACCTTCATCCCCTCCTCGGCCTGGGACAGCATGCTAACATCCTTCTTCTTCTGGTGCTGGGTCTTGGCCACTGCCCTCTCACGGTCATTTGGTTTGACGGACTTTCCTGCGGAAGGACAGGCTCAGAGGCTGGGGCCCCTCCACCACCCTGCAGCTCCCCTGCCCTGCCCTGGCCTCCTGCTCACTTATCATGTCTCTCTCTCCGGAGAGCTGGATCAGTCCGAGTTCCAGTTTTTCCACCCGCTCCTTGAGGTCCTCATTCTCCTTCATGATGGCCATGAAGTCTCTCTGGAGCCAAAATAATGGGGTCACATCTCGGCAGCGACCTGCCCCAACCCCACCCTTCATGGCCCCTGCCAGGACTCACTCACCTGCAGCTTGTTGATGGCTTCCTGCAGGGCCCGCTGGGTCTCCCCACACCCACACTCGCTCCTAGTCCCTGTGGCCACGGCCACTGACTCTGGCTCCCTCAGGGCCGAGGCCACCGGGTGAGCCTGCTGCTGGCAGCACACCTGTTGTTGCTGGAGCTGCTCACAGAGCCGTGCCTGCTCCTCCTGGGCACCGGCTCCAGCAGCGTTCAGAAATGGCACCTGAAGGCAAGAGATGACCGTTCTTGTAGGGGCATACACAGGACAGACGGGACAGGGAGGTGGAGCGCAGCCCCTTCCCTTGGGGCCTCAGAGAGTGCACCTGTCAGTCACAAAGGTGTCTGACCACCAGCTCCTGGAAGGGGTGAGGGTCCAGAGGAATCAGAAGGTGGAGAAACCAAGAGCATAAGGGGGTCTGGGAGGGACCACAGAGGAAGGTGGCCTGCCCAGGCGCCTGGCCCCTGGCTCCAGCCTAAGAGACTGCCTCCCTTGCCTAGAACCCCATGCCTCCTTCCCCAGCCTCAAATCTCACGTCCTTCCACCATTTAAACTGTAGGCCACAGACTGGTGGAAAAGTAGAGGGAGCCAACCACCATCTGCCAAGTGTGCTATGTGCCTAATGCTTTCCACGCATCATCTCATTTAATCGTCAGCACCCACGCGAGGAAAATGTTAACTTCCTTTGGAAGTTAAAGAAAAAGAGACTAGAGATGCAAAGTCGTCAAATGGTGACCAGTGGAATCAAGGCTGGAATCCAGTTTGGATCTAAGGAGGCTTTCGTTTTGCTTTGCTTTGATTTGATTTGTTTTGTTTTGAGACAGAGTGTCACTCTGTGGCCCAGGCTGGAGATTCATGGTGCAAACTCAGCTCACCGCAACCTCCAGCTCCCGGGCTCAAGCGATGCTCATGCCTCAGTCCCCGGAGAAGCTGGGATTACTGGTGTGCATCACCACGCCCAGCTTTGTTGTGGTGGTGGTGGTTGTAATTTTAGTAGAGATGAGGTTTCGCCATGTTGACCAGGCTGATCTCAAACTCCTGATCTTAAGTGATTCTCCTGCCTCAGCCTCCCAAAGTGCTGGGATGACAGGGGTGAGCCACCGCACCCAGCACAAAGAGCCTCTCACACCACTGTCTCTTGCCCTATGACTGGGGGGCTCCATGCCTCGAGCTGGGATGATGATGTCCAGACCTGGGAGGAGCCCAGGGCTACCCGCCTCTAAAAGTCAGAGGGTAGGAAGCCAGAAACGGTCACAGGACTGCCCTGGAGGGTGTGGGGTCACCTGCCCCCAGGGTGGAGCTGCCTGTGGCCTTGCACCTCCCCTCCCCAGAGGCCGGTGCCTGCCTCCCAGGCCTCCCGGATGGGACGCAGATTACCGTCTCCTGTTCATCGACCTTCTCCTGCAGCTCCTTTCCTTCCTGCTCCAAATGCAGTGCGCTCCTGTTCTCGTTCTTCTGGACAGACAGAAGCAATCAGTGGCCACCCACTGCAGCTGGAGACCCCAGAACTTTGTGACTGCCTCCCGTGGCACCGGGAAGGGTGGAGGCAGGTTAGAAAAATTGTCTCCTTTCTCCCACAGCCATCAGAGCAGGGCTCTGGCTCACAGGTGGCTTTAGGAGCCCCATTTCATATACTCCCCCATTTTACAGGTGGGAAAATAAAGGCCTGGAGGGCTGGGGAGGAGGGCAGGCTCCCCAGGTGGGCAACACACCAGCTCCTCCTCCTGCCCCTGGAGCCCCTCCTGCTCAAGAAGCCTCTCCTCCTGTTCTCTCAGCCTCACCTCCTGCTCCCGGAGCCTCATTTTCGCCTCCTGCAGCCTCTCCTGTTCCCGCAACTCGTCTCTCAGGTACTTGGTTTCAGTTTTTAGGTTTTTCTCCAAGTCAGAGTGTCCTGCTGGGGGCTTCAGGATTGGGGGTTCAGCTGAGAAAGGAAGCAGACGATAAGGGCCTCTGGATTCTCAAAAAAACAAAACAAAACAAAACAAAAAACTCTTCTGGGTGCACAGCTCCTCTCAGGCTCCCCAGACCTGCCCTCACTGCTCATGATTCCTCGCACCCAAATGGCAGCCAGTCTTCCAAGCCACTTTCAGATCGAGAGCACCGTGGGTGGCTGACGACGGGAACCCCTCCCTCTTTCTGATGGGGACACTGAGGCTCATGGCCATTACGAGACTTGCCGCCTCCTGGCACAGACCTCTTTCCCTCTGCCTCAAAGCCCTTCCAGACACCCACCTCCCTGGGGCACTCTAAGCCACCCCCACAGCCCTCTGATGCCAGTCCTGCTCCCAGGTCATGCCAGCCCCATCTTACCCAGATGGTTTTGTAGGTGGGCAAGGCTCCTCTTCAGCTCGTCGATTTTAATTGCATCCTGGCTTTTCTCCATTTTGAAAATTTCCATCTGCCCAAAGCACAGGGGGAAAGGGCCCTGGAGAGAGGGGCTGGTGGCTGGACAGGCTACCATCGCCCTCTCCGCCCCCAGCTCCACAAAGCCCAGTCCCGTGACCACCCCTGGCTGGACTATTCTCATTTTACAGATGCCCAGGAAGATCCAGTGAGCTATCTAAGGAGCGGGGCTGAAGGGTCAGCTCTCACTTCTCCTGCCATTTTCAGCAATTGCTGTTGCCACCGCGCCTTCTCTGTTTTGAGTTGTTGAGCGTATGCATCTCTTTCTAGCTGAGCTTTCTTAAGACACTCCGTCACCTGCAGGAATGGACCCAGAAGTTAGGAAGGGCTGTCACGGGTCCTCACCTGCTCCTGGCCACCTGGGGTCATCTTCCTTCCACATCCCTCCCTCTGTAAAGTCTCACCTCCACCACCTGTGCTTTGAGCAGTTCCCGCTCCTGTAGAAACTGCTGTAACTGCTGCTCAAGGACTGCTTCACAGCGGCTCGAGGGCTGGAGGGTGGAGAGGGAGAAGCTTCAATCTGGAGAGCCTGGGCTATTCCACATGGTGCCCCTTAAAAGGGCTAGGGCTGAGCTTAATACACAACTTGGTCAGTAAAGATCAAGGCCAATGGCCTAGATTTTAAAAGAACTCAGTAAAGTTGGAAGGGACAGGCAAAGAGATCAAATTTACAGCTGGCTCACAGAGGCCCAGAGAGATCAGATCGATTCTATTGTTATTCCTGTTATTACTACCGCTGTTGGAACCTTTACTGAGTGCGTCACCAGGTAGCGTGCTAACAATCCCATTTAACCTCACAACCACCATGTGAGGCAGTTACTACGATGACCTCTACTGTGTAGATGGAAAACACGGAGCATTAGAGGTTAGGTGGTTGCCTAAGATCATTAGACAGAGCTGGGATTTGAACACCCAGGTCCATCTGATCCTCTAAGTCCAATTTTTTTCCTGCTGGGTGTGGGGGCACAGACAGGAAGGGGGAAATTAATCTTCTGCTCACTTTTTGAAAGGATGATACATTCGCATAGTCCAAAACTCAGAAGATACAGAAGGGAAGTATCTCCCAGCCACCTGTGCTCTCTCCTGAGTTTTTAAAAAATCCTTGCAGACATGTTTTATGTATATTATCATAGTATGTACACACACACACACACACACACACACACACACATTTTCTCTTTTTACACAAATCGTAACATCCCAAAGCTACTCTTCTGTACCTTCACTGTCCACGTTCCCAGTCCCACCTAGGACTTGGCCAAGGCCACAGCCAGGTAAGGGCAGGGCAGGCATTTGGCCTCTGAGCTCTGCATCCAGTGCTGGCTCCCCATAGTGACCTTCAACTCACCCACAGCAGCCCCAAGGGGAAACTGGAGCCCAGGACTGGCTGCATGGAATCAGGGGACCCCACCGGACTCTTACCAATACGTTGACGGTGTTATTCAGTTCACTGGTTGTGACAGAGCTCGAGTCCAGGGCTATTTGAGGTTGGTGCGCGCTCTGAGGCACATGCAGAGAGGAGGAGTTGGAGGAGGATCGGGGGAGAGGCAGAGAGAACAATCATTAGGGTTGGGGTGTGTGGGGGCTGTCTCGGCTGGCAGAGGGGCACCCAGCTGCCACTGTGGGAGGGGGGTGGAGGGCTGGCCTGCCGGGTCACTGTACCGCAGCTCAGGGCCTCTTACCTCTGGATCTTTCATGGAGGCACATGGCGCAGGGCCCTCCTTGTGACCACCTGCGGCTGACTACAAGAGACGAGAGTGCACATGGAGACGTTCTGTCCCCTCCGTGTCCAAGCCTCTGACTTCCTGTCCTCCCCATCAGCTGGCAGCATTTTCTGTTCTGCCTCTCGGACCCTTTGTCCCATAACTCCCTTGTGCCAGCTCCGCTCATGGTTCTTATCTCCCACCATCCCACCCTGGGGCCCCTTCAGTGACTCTTAAAGGGACAGCCTGACAGCAAATGGCTGTGCTCATTGGGCTGGCTTCCCCTTGATATTGGGGATGAGGAAAACCAAACAGCAAGGACCATTTCCTGGGTGTCCTGGGTGTTTACAGCGGGCCATGTACTAGGGATTAACAAAAAAACAACAGCAATAACGAATCTCATTTCACCTTCACTAATGGAAGTCAGACAACACCACCTCTATTTTACAGATGTGAAAAGAGAGGCCCAAAAAGCTCAAGGAACTTGCCCTAAGTCATATCCCTAGCAGATGGAGAGGCAGGATTCAAACCCAGAATTCCTAACCAGTACCCAGAAGTTCTTCCACAATCTTAACAATTACCCTCTACTGCCCCTCTGGCCCCTTTTCCCCAGAAGCCTGGCCAGCCAAGACTCACATGGCATGGTGACCGGCCACCATCAGAAGCGGCTGTCTCAGGGCAATTGTTGTTTCTTGTCTTTCGTCTTCTCACTCGTGTTGGAACAGCAGGGCTGTTTCTTTGTTGAAATTCTTTTAACTGTGGGAAAAAGAGCAGTAATACTCATGAGAACTACAGACCCCTACGGTCACAGCCTACTTTACAGTTTTTACAAAATACTGTTACACACCATGTGATTTAATGCCACCGACAACTCTATAAGGTGTTGTCACAATCACTTAGTGACTGGGAGGGATTCATATCATGGCGAAATTTTTAAAAAATTAAAAAAAAAAAGAAAAGAGAAAGAAAAAGCAGTACTAGATCTTAAACTCATTCCTCTGACTCCAAGCTCTGGGGTTTTGCCACGAATCAGCAACTGCCAGAGACCAAAACCACAGGCAGAGGTAGAAAAGTCACCATTAAGTAGGCGAGAACTGTACGCCATGTGGTTTAGAGTCATACGGCCTCACACGTCTGTTAGTGTTAAGAAGAGCACCGGCACCTCTCACACTTTTATATCAATGTGTCCCCATGGCAGAAGGCAGCCTTTCTGTTAAATCTGGGAATTTATCAGAAAGAGGACAACCCGAGTCTCATTTCAGAGAGAAGTCTGGTATACTCTTAGAAACCTATGTGACTGTCAACCCTAAGAACATTAATGTTTTTGCTGTCTCAAGAGACTCAAGGGAAACTGATGCTTCAGAAAGATGTCCCATGTTTATCCCGTGGCCTTCAAAGTAGCCCAGGTTGAGATGATATGAGGAAGATTCAAGCTGTCAGTTTCAATTTCCCAAGATCTGTTCCATAGAAGATGAGCAGATCTCACTCCAGAGGCCACTGACTGAAGGGCAGTCTGGTCCCAGAACCATGGAGAACTTGAAGATGAGGTGGAGAACTCAGAAAGAAACGTGAAAGGCTCTCTGGAGAGTAGAAGCCTGAGAGAAAACCAAACCAAACCCATTCTCCCACTGCCACCCAGAGACACTGTCAACGTTTAGAGCTCACGGGGAAGTGCAGGCTTTCCACACTGTCAATGTCTATGTTAAGGGAGTGAGGCAGCCTGAAACCTCTTGCTCCTAGGTCCCACAGTCCCCATTCCCCTTCCAGCTGAAAATTTGTGCTGGGACCAGAGGAGCCAGAAATGGGATGAGAATGCGTAGTGGACTGGGTCCTAAGATCGAAGGCTGGTCTTGTAGCAGTACTGAGGGTTCCTAGGGGAACGGTGACATCACTACATTCCACTCCTCCTGTGGGAGGGGACCACATCAAGGACATGCCTCGGTCACTGCTCCATGATGGGGGAGGGGGATGCAGGGCTGGGACCCAGGTCCTTGGAGACGCCAGTCCAAAGAGCACAGGGAGGTCGCACTGGGGAGCAGGAGGGGAGGGCAGAGTCTGCAGCAGGAGCCCCAGGAGTCAGCAGCCCAAAGTCACCCAGAAATGACTGATGAGGGTGGGGACTGGGAGACCCAGGTCCTTAGAGAGAAGCCCACAGAGCCCAGGGAGGTCTGGCTTGGGGCAGGAAAAGGTGAGGCCCAAGTAGGGAGCGGGGAGCCTCAGGGGTTACACATCCAAAGGCACCCTGGGGTGACTGGCGAGCGCAGGGGCTGGGCTCCTTGCTGAAGGGGAGGGCTGACTGACAAGACGTTGGTAGGGGAGCCCAGAGGCACCGGGGTTGGGGGCCCGCCCAGCCTGGCGTGTCTCAGAAGTGTTATGGACTCTGGCAGTGGTCTTGCCGTCAGAGGGCATCTGTGTGCATGTCACCTTCTTCCTAGCCGAGGCTAATTTCATCTTGCGAATTTCTTCTGACATCGCCATGGTGGGGAGGGCAGGGAGGAGCGGTTGGGGAGGGAGGGAGGGTTGGGGAGGGAGCGGGGGTTGGGGAGGGGGGTCGGGTTGGGGCCACATCAACACAATTCAAGGGAGCACTGGTGAGCAGCTTCACTCTCCTACCAGGCAGCTGTGTTGACTGAGCCAGAGGAGGCGTAACCAGGGCCACACTAGAATGTGGAATGGGGGCGTGGCCTGCATGCTCCAAGCCCATTGGTCAGTGAGAAAGATGAAAGGGAAAGGAGGCGTGGCCAGGCAGCTCCGGAGGGACCTGTGGCATCCCAAGGAAAGTGTCCCCTGTAACTCCTGTCCCCGCCCACTCGGAGAGGGGAGGGGCCACCCACTCCGGGAGAGGGGAGGTGCCGGCTTTTGCTTTTCAATCTTTAAATGTACCAAAGCATGCAGCCCTATGTTTGAAGAGGTGACCTTATGGGGAGATGACAGTGTCGGAAACAATCCTGCCTAGGCCGAGGCCTCATGGAGCCCAGGGTTCCCTAGGGCCAGGAGAGCACTGGAGCGCACTCTGACACCCACTGGAAACCTGAAATCAACACCTGCAGGAGATCAGGAAAGGGGTTCAGCCTCCAATGCACCTGCAGCCAGGTGAGACAGGCACAGGTGGGCACCAAGCAGATCTCCTGCCTGGCCTTCCTCTCCTGCCTCCCCCAAGCAGAGAAGAAGTGACAGCTGCCCATCAGCCCATTGCCTAGATTGAAGCCACTGAATCTGGATCCCAACAGGCCTGGCCCAAGGCAGTCATGTCTCCGGTGAGAACCTGGCAGAGGGATGTGATGTTCCCAAGTGGCTCTATAAACCTTACTGTGGATAATCAAGGAAATGGGCAAGACCATCATGCTCAGCCAAGAACCTGGCAGGCACGAGGGAAACCAGGGGCAGACAAAAGTCAGTTTGGTTCCAGGCCTGGCCCTGGAAGGGTGGTGGACTAGGGGAAGCCACAGTGAAGGGGAACGGATGGCCATGGGCTGCGTGGTCAAGGCTGTCAGCTCCTGCAGCACCTGCGGAACATCCGCCCAGGCCTGGTTCCGCACTCACGCTTCTGCCTGGAGCCACAGGTGCCTGGACATCAGCCTAAAGGAGGGATGGTGGAAGGAAAGGCACCTGTGGCCACATGTGGGCACCTAAGCATGGGACAGAAGGGCATTGTGCCCCAAAGAGACCATACAGGCCAAGAACTTAAGCAGACATGACACCATCAAGAAACCCGATTGTCCTGGGTCATATCAATTAAGTCAGAGCTGTCCTGACCCTGAAGCTGCAGCTCAGTCTAGTTGAGACTCACAAAGAGATGTCAGTGCAGGGCAGGGGACCCGGCCCAGCCTGCGACGTCCAGCAAAGCTGTGTGCTGGACAAGAATCTCTGAAGATGAGTCCAGGACAAGGACAGCTGTGCCTGGGCAGGGAGTGGGGGAAATGCCCAGGGGCAGGAGGCCTGAAGACCTTTAACTAGATGGGATGCCAGGTCAGCACGTGCAGAAGAGAAGGTGACATGGCAGCAGCTGCCTGAGGCCAGGCTATAAACCCAGGGGCCACCTTGTCTAGCCTAAACCATGCTGCTGCCCAGTCACCATCCTTCAAATGCCAGGGGCAGGGCTGGGAGGGCCTCCAGACCAATCTTCCCTCCTGCCCTAAGCTGGTTCTCATGCCTCACCAGAAGGAAAGTGAAGTTTTCTATGGGTCACAGCTGGCCAGGTTCTCCATCACCTGGTAGAAGGGGCAGAGGAGCCGCAGCTGGGTGAGGAAGCACCCAGGTACCAGAGCTAGAAGGGCTTTGGGAAAGCCTTGAACAGGGCCAGGACCTGAGCTCTACCTGGGTATGGTGACTCTGAGCCAGGCAACCCTACGATAGTCTCGGTCTGTCACTCTGTCTCACGGGGGATGTCGGCATTGTTACCTTTGGAGTCAAAGTAGTCAGCCAGGGAAACCAGAGTTCACAGTGTGAAGCCCGGGCAGCCGAGGCCCTTGCCCTTCAGGTTACAGGCATCTGGGTCCTGGTCTAGATCCTCACATGCCATCCAGAGACCCAACCCTAGGGACAATTCCTCCCAGCTGGTAGCAGTGACTTGATTCTTGTACTCCCAGCAAAAGCTCTGAGAGGAGGGGACCTGCGAGTGAGGGAAAGACTCTTCAGGAAAAGGTTCTCAGTGGCAGGGAAGGTTTGAGCTGGGCCTTAGGGAAGCCAGAGGGGTAGGTGACAGGCCCCCTCACAAAGCCCACCAGTGAACACAGGAGAGACACAGGTGTAGTAGTTGGAATGTTTTGGAAGACGGCAGACAGCCTCCCACTCACTGATGGGACCAAGTAAGGTCAGGTCCACACGCCAGAAGCTGGATTCCACACACGGGTGCACTTCGTTTCTTGTTTTAGAGACAGGGTCTTGCTCTGTTGCCCGGCCTGGAATGCAGTGGTGCAATCAGCTCACTGCAGCCTTGACCTCCTGGGTTCATGTGGTCCTCCCACCTCAGCCTCCTGAGTAGCTGGGACTACAGGCGCATGCCACCATGCCTAATTTTATTTTTTGTAGAGACAGGGTCTTGGATATGTTGTGCAGCCTGGTCTCAAGTGATCTTTCCACCTCAGCCTCCCAAGACACTGGGATAGAGGGACAAGCCAGCGCTCCTGGCTCTGCTGCTGCATTTTGGCAGCCTTGGTGCACAGGAGGCATGAGCTGGGGGCAGGATCTGCTCCTGGACCTTTCCCAGGCTGGCACTCAGACTGACCCCTGGGCTGCAGGAGGCAGGTGGAGAGAGAACCCAGCCAGCAGAGCTGGCTAGCCAGTGATGGAGACCCAGGCTGGGACTAGGAGACGGGGCTCCAACCCTCAGCCTAGTGGCCCTGCCAACCCCTTGAAATAAATAAATAAATGACCTAGTCTCAGGTATTCCTCTGGAGCAATGCAAAACGGACTGATACAGCCTCCACACTTGGTGTCCACTGGACCTGACCATTCGCGGAAGGGCTGCTCTTGACTCTGCCATTAACATCCGCACTACAGCAGAGTTGTTCCCCGGCTCTGCCTCAGTTTACCTCTCTCAGCTAAGCAGAGTAGGGATAATTGCTTCTCATGTGGGCCACGGGACAAAACAAAGCCCTGAGTCCCACAGGAAGGTAGGTGGGCCGTGTCCAAGGGAAGACAGACCTGGGGTAGTGTTTTATGTCCTCGGGGTGGCAGAGGGACATGGAGAAGATGCCTCTTTTGTGGGCAAAGGAGAAAGGAAGATAAGCAGAGTGGCGCTGGACACCTGCCTCACCCCGACCTCCCCCACCCCACACCAGGCCCATTCCCACAGCCCCCAACTCAGGAGGCACTGTTCTCCTTAGGGTCGGCAGGACTTCCTGGCTGAGTTGGGGAAGCTGACAGTCCGGATTCATCAGGGGCAGCACGTGGTGTAGGTGATGCGCTGGGCGGAAGTGGAGAGGGGACACGGGAGCCGTGGTGTCAGGTCTGGGGCTGCCAATGTGGTACCTGCCCTGGCCGTGGGCAGACCACGCTGCTCCACCCTGCCAGACATGGTCTCTAATTCTAAGGCATCTGAGTTCCAGGCCAGGACTGGAGCCACACTCCCCTTGGGGACACAGTCCACACAGATTTCACTGGTGCTTTGGGCAAAGGCAGGTGCACAAATGAACAGGAGGGGCCCTGCTGGTGAGGAGAAATCAGCCTGGACTACTCAGACATGCCTCTGTGACAGGTCGGTCCCAGCCTGCAGTCAGACTCCTGAGAAGAAAGCTCACTCAGCCAGGGAGTGGGGGGCATGGCCTGCAGGAGTCTGTAGCCCCTCCCACCCAAGTGAGCTCCAGAGAAAAGATGCAGAAACAGCAGGTGCTCCTCCCAGCTGCCGGCTGCTTCCTGGTGTGGCCTCAGGGACCCCAGATGAGTCAAGGTGGGGCTGCCAGCAGCTGCGGGCTGGGGAAAGCTGGGTCCCCAGGGTGGATGCCCAGCAGGGACATGCAGGTGTGGGGAGTGCTGGGTCCTCAGGGCTGAGCCCTTTCTGCCCAGGGAGCCTTGGTGACAGGCCTGCTGCTGAGCTCAGCCCGAGGAGTCAGGGCCTGGTGGCAAGTAGCCTCTCTGCTTGTGAAGACAGTCCTGGGGTCGTTATCCCTCTACCCCAAGCATCCAGGCTGTGGAAGCCCAGAAGTCAGAAAGAAGGGCACTGTGGGTGTGGGCTCCCTGGCAGTCAGGGTCCTTGGAGGACAGAGCCCCCTGTGAGGGGATGAGGAGGAAGGGAGACTGAGCTGTGCCTGCCCCTGGCTAAGATCTGTGGTACCAGGCTCCAGAGGGGGCCCTGGGGCGAGACCAGCATGAGAGGAACCTCTGCAGATTTCTTTGGGCACCTCCTCTGCAGGACTGGGCCAGCTGGAGGTTTAGGGTCCACATGAGACAACCGGGCCGGGTACCACAAGGAATGAGGCTTCCTGCTGAGGTTGCAAGGAAGGCCAGTCAGGTGTGTAGAGTGGCACCCGCTGAGCTGGCAGAGACCTCCCCACCAGTTCCAGGAATGCAGGAAACCAGGCTGCCAGGGGATTGGGGCCATACGTGCCCGGGAGACCAGGGGAGAGGTCTCAGCTAACTCCAGATGGGATAGCATTCATTCACAGGTCTAGAAGAAAGCTCCAAGCTGGCAACACCCAGACGGGGCTGGGCTCCCAAGGGCTGAGGCCAGGGATGCCCACTGGCCTCTGGGGAAGCACTGGGCAGATCAGGTGGGGGCCAGTCCTTTGGTAGCTAGGGACCCTTGCAACCTGCTGGGCTTAGAGGTGCCAGGGCTGGGGGAGACCTGGCCTCTGGAAGTTGGGGTCATGGTGCATCCACAGGGCCAAGAGGTGACAACCTGGGGGGTGGGAGCAAAGGCTGAACAGGGCTACCCCGGATGCAGCCCAAGGGAGGTGGCAAGCCTTGTGGAAAGGCAGGCGGGTCCCCAGGTCTGCTGCAGAAGCCAGGCCTCTTAGAGTAGGGGCTGTCTGCAGGGTCTCCTACCTACTCAAGGCAGCTGGGAGCCCAGGCCTCACTGAGGGGTCATCAAGTCCTCAGCAGAAGGGGCAGAGAAGCCCCAGCTTCCTGTGCAGTGCAGCCCCAAGCTGAAGCCCCAGCCCCTCTGCGGGGGTGGTGGGGTTGGGTCTGAGAGGTTTACAGGGTTTGAGGAGGTGCAGCCACCAAGCCTGGGGCCCGAGTTGTGAATTACAGGTAGGAGAGGAGCTATGGGAGACAGGAGGGCCTGCCCTGGTCGCATCATCCGGATCTGAGGAGGAAAACGGTCTGCAGGTGCCTTCATCAGAGCGTCTTGGAGAAATAAGCAGGGATCCCCTGCCAAAGCCAGTAATCACAGAAGAGGCTGCTTGAGGTCCTTCCAAGGGGCTCAGCACCCCTTCCTAGGAGCCTGGGTTCGAATTGTCCCAAAAAAATCACAAGGACCTGGGAGCTGGGCCCCTCTTGGACAGAGGAAGGGTGTGGGAGGCAGTGACCAGGTAGGCTGAGGCCAGGGGCCATGGCAGGAGGGGTGGAGGGCTCATCGACACAGGCACCCCTCAGTTGGCCACAGCTAGAATGCTCAGAGCTGGAGTCCCCATGGAGGCAGCTGTGTCTTCAAGGAGGCCCCCAGCTTCCAGCCAGCCTGGACAAGAGGTCAGGGTGCAGCAGGGAAGGAGAGAGAGACAGGAGGGGCTCGGCAGCGCTCCCGCATTTCCATCTCCGGGAGCAGACAGGGCCCTGGAGGAGCTGCACGGGGCGCTCCCCACTGCGGGTGTCTGGAGGCAGAGTCCTGGGAACTGCCCAGAGAGCACCGCACACAGCCAGCAGCAAGGCCCTGTCCAGGAGCAAAAGCGCCCCCGCGGCCCTCTCCCGCAGCAGCTGGTACAGAAGGCAGAGCCATGGACTTGATGCCCAGCCCTGCCCACAGTCCCTGGCACTCTTGTTTCCTCTGGCCGTGGGACCGTGTCTGCCCATCAAGCCCCACTAATGTGTGGAGGTGAGCGTAGGGAAGGTGGGCACGGCAGCCTCCTGGGATTCGGGCTGAACCTGGCTCCTGTCTCCCTGGCAGGTGCTCCGAGAGGGCCCCCGAGCAGGATTGGAGGCGGTCGGAGAAGGACCAGTGGGAGCAGCTGGCAGAGAGCAGGTGGCAGTGGGCCAAGCTGGGCAGCCATCTGCGGGCAGCACTGGGGGCCCTGTCAGAGCAAGCCCAGGTGCTGCAGAGGCGGGAACGCAAGCTGGGACTCGGCCGGGCCCTGAAGCAGAAAGTGAGGCCCTGTCCTCCCTCACCCCATCTTCCTGGGCTTTCTGCAGCTGAAAGGAGGTCCCCTGAGCTAGCAAGGTCCCCTTAGCAGGCTGAAAGCTCCGGAATGCTCAGAACCGGCGTCCGCATCTGGTGCCGTATTCTCAGGGAGGCTTGCTGGGGTCTCCTGGAGGAGAAAGGGAAATGGAGGCCCAGCAGGGCTGCGTGCTGAAGACGTGCCACCTCTGAATGGTGCCCCTGGAAGGGTCCAGGGTGTGGCCTGAGAGGCATATGCGGGGCATGGCTAGGGATACTGCTGGAGGCAAAGCAAGGGCCAGGGTCCCTGTGGTCCCTCGGGGAGAGTCTGAGGGAGGCAGGGGCTAGTTTTAGCTCCATAGACTGAAGAGCTTCCTCAGAAGCCCGATCTCCCCTAGTGAAGCAGGTGACGCCCAGAGACGGGGAGATGGCTGTGCAGGCTGAGGCTTCTTGGGAAGGTTACCAGCATCCCTGCCTCGGGTGAGGAAAGGGACATCCTGTGATGGCCTAGCTACCCAAGCCCTCAGTGACTCCATGTCTCAGCTCACGGCTGGCCCTCCTGGAGCCACTGCTCCCTCCCAGGCCTGGGGACCCTTGGGACCCAGTTGACAACCTCGTGTCTGCCCACCCGTTAACATTCCACAGCAGTCCTGCTGGCCTCCACCCTGAAGCTGTCAGCAGCTGGGGTGGAGACGGGGTGTGTCTCAGGCCCAGCTAGAGGCAGAGGGTGCCCAGCTGCAGCCTGTCGTGACAGATCACAGCCAGGCAGCCCCTCAGGGCCCCAGGGCACAGTCCCTTGTACACAAGCCAGGGCACAAGTCCATGCTGGGCTGTCAGCTGGGCCCCTGGCTGCCAGACCGCCTTCCTTATCAGAGGCTGTAGGCTCTGCCCTGCCTGGTGGGAGGCAGGAAGCTTAGGCACACCTGGCAGAGGCTCTGTGCCGCCTGCAGTCCTCCCACTCAGCCTCTCCTAGCAGGCGGTGTGCTCCCCGGCCCGCCTGGAGGAGGAGAGAACCCAGGGACAGGCAGAGTGGAGGAGGCCAGGCCAGGACATAGAAGGCAAGTGAGTGGGGCTGGGCTGTGGGGTGGGGGCGGGGTGCCAGGGAACAGGCAGACTCCCCCTTCTACTCCCAGGATCCTGCTGCTACAGGCAGAAGTGAAAAGGCCCAGCGGCATGTAGGCCAGATAAGCCAACAGTCCCTTGGCCCGGATCCCAGCCTGGGGATCCCCCATGTGGGTGCATGGCAGGCCCTGAGCCCTGGCCCTGCTGTACCTTTGACCTTGCCCTACGCTTTATTCTCTGGTCCTCGTTCCTGGAGCATTATCTGGGGAAGGAGGGCAGTGCAGGGGCTTACTCCAGCCCAGAGAGGGATCTTCTTCCAACATTTGGAAATCGCCTAGATCATTCAGTGACGTCCCTCCTGGTTGAGATGGGAAGACCTGGCCACACATGCCCTGAGGCATCGAGGGTCTGCCAAGACCACCCCAGTGCGGTCTGGAGGCTGGAAGGAGACCCCAGGATTCTGGACCGAGTGTATCCGCAGGAGATGCTGGTGCCAGGCATGCAGATCCAAGGGCAGAGCTGGGATGGAGGCAGGACCCAGAAGCTTCGGGACAGGGTCTCCATGTGGACAGCTCAGACCCCTGCCCAGGCTCAGGACACAGTCCGTCTGCAGGAGCAGTTGCTGATGCCCACTGAGGTTAGCCAAGACAGCTGGCAGGGGCAGCCCCACAGGGAAGGGAATCTGGGCATCAGCTGATCCAGGCCATGCCCATCTGTACCAGGGGGCAGAGGCAAGGGTCCCTGGGCTCGGTTCCTAGGGGATTCCAAGGTAGAGCAAGGGGCTCTAGGGGAACAGAGGAAAGGAAAATGACCAGGAGAGACAGATTCTAGCAGGGCGCCCACACAGCGAGACTCCAGAGAGCACCATCCTCATCCTCACGTAACTGGCCCCCCTGCCAGTGTGCAGCCAGGCGCTGGTCCAGAGTGGAGCCTGGACTGCGGAGGAGCCTCTGCGGGCTGTGGTGGTCAGAGAGTCCTCCTAAGAGGGTTGAGACCCAGAGGAAGGGGAGTTCAGGGTCTCTGAGACCAGGGAGCTGCATCAGAGATGGAGGAGGCGTGTTGTAAACAGTCCCTGATCAGAGGAGAGGCAGCCTGGCTGAGGGGCTACTATGGACGCGGGACAGGGGACGGATCCAGGGCTTAGACGCCCCAGGTCCTGTCCACCTGACGTCAACCCAGCTTGGTGGCTGCCTTCTCCTGGCCAGCATCCCTTAGTCTTCTGGACAAGCGTATGTGTGCGTGGGCAGACAGACACACAGACACACGTTTCCCCTGTGTATAGGACTCCAGTCACCTTGGATTAAAGCCCAGCCTCGTTTCTTCATTTTAGCCTGATTACTTCTGTAATGATCCTGTCTCATCACGAGGTACTGAGCACTTCAGTATATCCTGTGGTGTTGTTGCAGGGGATACAGTTCAACCCAGATGCCCCCAGTTTGCTTCCTGCTACCTTCCCGGCTGGGTGGTTTGGTTTGGGTGCGACTTGAGACCTCAGGGCCCCAGTGCTGCCTCTTGTTTCTCCCCTCATGTAACCACAGGCCCCTCACACAGCTGCAGAGAGGCCAGAATCTGCACAGGAGGAGCTGCAGTGAGTCTGGGTGGGCGCTGCCCAGTGAGCCCCCTGGGTCCCTAGTCCACACGCCAGCCAGGGAGGGCATGCCCGGGCCCAGGAGGAGACCCGTTCCCCTCTGAAGGCTGGACCTGCCCAAACCCAAGAGTTGTGTGAGGGTTTCTGTGGGTGTGAGAGGATGGGGGAGCGGGGCCCCTGGATGGGGATGCCGCCTGCCCCTCCCCCCCCCCTTCCTGGCCAGCCACAGGAGCAGGCTGCAGGCTCTGGAGAGGGAGAACCACCAGTTGGCTGCTGGGATCCAGAGGTGGAAGGTGGGCAGGAGCTGGGCTGCCTGGGGTGAGGTAGCCCCATCTGCAGTCAGGGCCCCCAAGGAACCCTCCTGAGGACCCTAGAGCCCTCCCCACTCCTGAAGTCAGGGGCCTTGAGGATTAAAGTGGGAGGCCGGGCTCTGCCCCAGCCACAGCCCTTCCCCTATGGGGCCTCAGCCTCCTGTGTGTTTAATGGGTCCCAAGCTCTCCACCCTGGCCCCAAGTATCGGGGTGCCCAGGCTCAAGGGTGTGGGGCCTCTGGGGCTGCCATGACCCATCTGTCCATGAACGAAAAGGCTCTTGCCCCCAGCGTGAGCTGGGAACCTGCAGGCAGGAGCAGGACTTTGGCTGCCACCGGCACCAGAACCCTCAGCACCAGCTGCTAGGGGTGAGGGTCGGGTGCCCCAGGTCAGGGTGGCCTGAGCATGCCCACCCAAGGACAGGGACATAAGAATCCAGTCAATTTTGACAGCCTGAAGGGAGGGCAGCCACCAAGAGCAGCCCAAGTGCTCCCGAGTCCTTGTCACCTCCCTCTTCCCACAGGGCAGGTCCCAGCAGAGACCCCAGGCCAGCTCCAGAGTCTGCAAGTGGAAGGTGGGCCCGACTTCGCCCCTTCCCCACTCAGCCCACTGTGGCTTCTCCGGGGGACTACACAGGCATTTACCTGAGTGGGCACGAGCCAAGCCCCACCCACCGCTCTCCAGCCCCACAGCCTGTGGATGGAGCTGCTGGGAGTCCTCGCTGGCCTGTCGAGTGACAAGGGTTCCACAAACACCGATGGAGATTCTAGTCCCAGCTCTGCCCCAAACTGGCCAGTGGCTCCGACCAAGCCTCTTGCTGTTTCTGGGGCTCACCTGTACAGTTCCATCTGGACACTGGGTGTGGGGTTCATCTGTACAGTTCCATGTGTACACTGGGTGTGGGGCTCACCTGTACAGTTCCATGTGTACACTGGGTGTGGGGCTCACCTGTACAGTTCCATCTGCACACTGGGTGTGGGGCTCACCTGTACATTTCCATCTGCACACTGGGTGTGGGGCTCACCTGTACAGTTCCACGTGCACACTGGGTGTGGGGCTCACCTGTACAGTTCCACGTGCACACCGGGTGTGGGGCTCACCTGTACAGTTCCACGTGCACACTGGGTGTGGGGCTCACCTGTACATTTCCATCTGCACACTGGGTGTGGGGCTCACCTGTACAGTTCCATGTGTACACTGGGTGTGGGGCTCACCTGTACAGTTCCATGTGTACACTGGGTGTGGGGCTCACCTGTACATTTCCATGTGTACACTGGGTGTGGGGCTCACCTGTACAGTTCCATCTGCACACTGGTTGTGGGGCTCACCTGTACAGTTCCACGTGCACACCGGGTGTGGGGCTCACCTGTACAGTTCCATGTGTACACTGGGTGTGGGGCTCACCTGTACAGTTCCATCTGCACACTGGGTGTGGGGCTCACCTGTACAGTTCCATGTGTACACTGGGTGTGGGGCTCACCTGTACAGTTCCACGTGCACACCGGGTGTGGGGCTCACCTGTACAGTTCCACGTGCACACTGGGTGTGGGGCTCACCTGTACATTTCCATCTGCACACTGGGTGTGGGGCTCACCTGTACAGTTCCATGTGTACACTGGGTGTGGGGCTCACCTGTACAGTTCCATGTGTACACTGGGTGTGGGGCTCACCTGTACATTTCCATGTGTACACTGGGTGTGGGGCTCACCTGTACAGTTCCATCTGCACACTGGTTGTGGGGCTCACCTGTACAGTTCCACGTGCACACCGGGTGTGGGGCTCACCTGTACAGTTCCATGTGTACACTGGGTGTGGGGCTCACCTGTACAGTTCCATGTGTACACTGGGTGTGGGGCTCACCTGTACAGTTCCATGTGTACACTGGGTGTGGGGCTCACCTGTACAGTTCCATGTGTACACTGGGTGTGGGGCTCACCTGTACAGTTCCATCTGCACACTGGTTGTGGGGCTCACCTGTACAGTTCCACGTGCACACCGGGTGTGGGGCTCACCTGTACAGTTCCATGTGTACACTGGGTGTGGGGCTCACCTGTACAGTTCCATCTGCACACTGGGTGTGGGGCTCACCTGTACAGTTCCATGTGTACACTGGGTGTGGGGCTCACCTGTACAGTTCCATCTGCACACTGGGTGTGGGGCTCACCTGTACAGTTCCATGTGTACACTGGGTGTGGGGCTCACCTGTACATTTCCATCTGCACACTGGGTGTGGGGCTCACCTGTACAGTTCCATGTGTACACTGGGTGTGGTGCGGGAATGGGACTCTGGGGAGCTCTGACACTCAGGGATCCCATGACCCTGTTCAGTGTACCCACTGGCTCACCGTCCCTGCTGCACGGTCTCCCCAGCTCTATAGAACTGGGTCTGTGCCTCAGCTGAGTTGCCCAGGGGCCTTGGTGGAGATAATGATGCACAGAACGGGGTGGGGGCAAGGGAACAGCGTCTTGCCATCCCTGCCACACCCAGCGGCATCTCTGTCTCCCAGCCCCCATGAGCTGTGGGAGCCCAGGTCTGCCAAGGAGCCTGAATCTGCAATGTGGACTCCACCAGAGGCCGATAGGTGAGCTCAGGGACAGGCTGGGGTGGAGCTGGGACAGTCCCCTCCAGGGATGAGAGATCAGTCTGGAAGTGGGACCTCCCAGGCAGAGATCTTGGCTCTGGTCTCCCATTGCCATGTGGACTGGGCTCTCTGGGACCACACTGGGCCCTTGTTTTCTGGAGCTGGAGGAGCTGCGACAGGTGCCATGTGGAGAAGGGAAGGCGGGGCTTGGGCCGGGGAGCAGGGGATGGAGTGGGGAGCCTGGCTTGTGGATCCAGTGATTCGGGATGGGGGCTCTCCACTGAGCACCGAGGGCTCAGCCTAGACTCATCCCAGGCTGGAACCCCGGCTGCCCTGCCCTCAAGCCACCTCAGCGTGGCCCTGAGAGGGGACGAGGTGTCGCTCCTTGGCAGGGTGGACTCACCAACTGATGTGATGAAACCAGTGTGTTAGGGACCAAGGCTTTGCGGGCTCAGCCCTGTGCAGGACGTGGAGATGGAGGCGGCCTGAGCTCCTGGGCTGAGCAGTACTATCTGTACAGGGAGCGCTGTGGGACTCAGGGGTTAAAGGAAAGAGGGAATTGCAGGATCTGGGGTTCAGGGCACGTGTTGGGCCTTCAGTCACCCACGCAGCTTGGAGGGGACGGTGCACCCTCTCGCTCCGTCCCCTGGTGCTGTTCCGTCAGCACTGCACCTGATGCCGCCATGGTGGCCTCTTCTTTGTGGCAAAGCACAGTCCCCAGGAAGGCCCCTGTCAGGCTAGAGCTCTGAATCCAAGGTGGAGTGAAGTTCTTGGCGGGGGGCCCAGATCAAGACACGGGCCAGCCCCACCGTCTTCCGTCTCAGACTTCTTTGCAGGAGGTGGGCTCAGAGCTGGCCAAGATGCAGACTGAGCTCGAGGTCTGCAATGTGCTGGAAGCTCGCGACTCAAGAGCTGAGAGCTCAGCAGCCGGCCTTGGAGGCTGCCCAGGACCAGGCGCTCAGCAGCTGCCCCCACCACTGCCTGCCCGCACTGTGCTTCTGACAGGCCTGCACGGCTCCACAGCCTCCTCCATGCCCGATCCCTGGTGCCCACCATGGCCATTGACCTTCCCTTCCCCGCACTCCATGGGTCAAGTTCCTCCCAAGCCCTCCCTGCCCAAGGGGAGGGCTCAGCCTGGAACATGCTCACTGCCTCCCCTACCCGTCTCATTACAGTGGCTCATGCCTGTAATTCCAGCACTTTGGGAGGCTAAGGTGGGTGGATCACTTGAGGTCAGGAGGTGATTGGGTAATAGGGCTCTGCCCTCATGAATGAGTTAACCCATTCATGGATTAAAGGATTAGTAAATTATCAAGGGAATGGGTTAGTTATCAGGAGAGTGGGTCTCTTATGAGTCCTTCACCATGTGATGGCTTGAGCCACCTGTGGACTCTGAAGAGAGTCACCGGCAGAAAGAAGTCCCTCAGCAGATGCGGTCCCCCAACCTCAGATCTCCCAGTCTTCAGAACCATGAGCTAAATAAACCTCTGTACCTTGTAAGTTATCACTCTGCAGTATTCGGTATAGCAACAGAAATTGACTGACACCCTGTTGTCTGGCATGGACTCACCCAGCCACATGTGCAATGGAATGAATCTCCTCAAAGTAAATCCTCTTCTTCTGTTGCCTTTTTATGACTGTATTAGAGATGTGTTCTGCAGGAGGAATACCCACTAGCAGTTCAAGCTGAAAATTTAGGAAGAAGGTAGTTCAAATGGTGACCAACCCCCAGGTGTGGTTAGTCCTGGGAGCGAGTTTACAGGGCTTTGACCCTCCAAGGAGCCCTCTTTATGTCACCATGCACATGCTGGCTGGACCTCAATTGCTACAGTTTCTTCTGTCTGAGTAGTTACCGCAAAGACTAACAGAGCTTGGCTGCAATGCCATCCTTGACCAACAGGAGCTGCTGTCTAATATACACACACACACACACACACACACACACACACACACACACATCACCATGTAAATATATATATATATAAGTTCCTTTAGTTCATTTGTGCTATATTTATTATTAATCAAGGCTCAGCTGTATCTGTCCTACAAATTATTATTCTCTAAGGTGGGACAAAAATGAACCAGATCTTTATTTCTTTTTTTTTTTTTTCATGGTAATAACAGGGTGGGCAAGGCTAACCCTGGCCCTTCCACATTGATTTAAACCAGTAGCTCTCAAGGGTAACATGCATCAGAATACCCTGGAGGGCTTGTTAAGACACAAGTTACCAGCCCCATCTCCAGACTTTCTAATTTAGTAGGTCTGGAGTGGGCCTTATAATTTGCATTTCTTTTTTAAAAATTTATTTATTATACTTTAAGTTCTAGGGTCCACGTGCAGATGGTGCAGGTTTGTTACATAGGTATACACATCCCATGGTGGTGGTTTGCTGCATCCATTCCCCAACATCTACATTAGGTATTTCTCCTATTGCTATTCCTCCCCAATCCCCCCACCCCCTACTATTCCTCCCTTAGCTCACTACCCCCCAGGCCCCAGTGTGTGATGTTCCCCTCCCTGTGTCCGTGTGTTCTCATTGTTCAACACCCGCCTATGAGTGAGAATATGCGGTGTTTGGTTTTCTGTTCTTGTGTCAGCTTGCTGAGAATGATGGTTTCCAATTTCATCCATGTCCCTGCAAAGGACACGAAGTCATCCATTTTTAAGGCTGCATAGTATTCCATGGTGTATATGTGCCACATTTTCTTTATCCAGTCTATCATTGATGGGCATTTGGATTGGTTCCAAGTCTTTGATACTGTGACTAGTGCTGCAATAAACATACATGTGCATGTGTCTTTATAATAAAATGATTTACAATTCTTTGGGTATATACCCACTAACGGGATTGGTGGGTCAAGTGGTATTTCTATTTCTATCAGATCTTTATTTCTTTCTTTTTTTTTTTTTTTTTTTTTTTTTTTTGAGATGGAGTCTTGCTATGTCAACCAGGCTGGAGTACAGTGGCAATATCTCGGCTCACTGCAACCTCCACCTCCCGGGTTCAAGCAATCCTCCTGTCTCAGCCTCTGGAGTAGCTGGGATTACAGGTGCCTGCCACCACACCTCGCTAATATTTGTATTTTTAGTACAGATGAGGTTTCACCACATTGGACAGGCTGGTCTCAAACTCCTGACCTCAGGTGATCCACCAGCCTTGGCCTCCCAAAGTGCTGAAATTACAGGCGTGAGTCACCGTGCCTAACCTGAATGAACTCTTTAGAAATCTGTAATTCCAGCACTCTGGGAAGCCGAGGTGAGTGGATCACCTGAGGTCAGGTGTTCGATACCAGCCTGGCCAATGTGGCGAAACCCTGTCTCTAGCAAAAACACAAAAATTAGCTGGGCATGATGGTGGGTGCCTGTAATCCCAACTATTCAAGAGGCTGAGGCAGGAGATTCGTTTGAAACAGAGAGGCAGAGTTTGCAGTGAGTCGAGATCACGCCATTGCACTCCAGCCTGGGCGACAAGAGTAAAACTTCATCTCAAAAAAAAAAAAAAAAAAAAAAAAAACGGCCAGGCGCGGTAGCTCAAGCCTGTAATCCCAGCACTTTGGGAGGCCAAGGCAGGTAGATCACGAGGTCGAGAGATCGAGACCATCCTGGTCAACATGGTGAAACCCCGTCTCTACTAAAATAAATACAAAAAATTAGCTGGGCATGGTGGCACGTGCCTGTAATCCCAGCTACTCAGGAGGCTGAGGCAGGAGAATTGCCTGAACCCAGGAGGCGGAGGTTGCGGTGAGCCGAGATCGCGCCATTGCACTCCAGCCTGGGAAACAAGAGTGAAACTCCGTCTCAAAAAAAAAAAAAAAGACTCCTAGCAAGCCACAAGAAGGCATTGCCATACTCTGCCCCTCTCAGCTGCGGCAGGACCCAGGTCCATGAGGAAATTTCAGGACAGATCTGAGGTGGCTCTGTGGTCACCAGAGAGTCATCGCCCCATATGGCTCACCATGGTCTGGAGACGGCCTGAGCTTCTCACGCACACCTGGCCAATGTTTAACTGGTTAGCCTAGAGCTCCCTGCTTGCCAGAGCTAAGGTAGAAGGAATTGGAGACTTAGCCCAACTGCTTGTCATTCTTGCCTCCTACAGCAGGCAGGAGGCACGTGGGGTCAGCCTGTTCTGTCCCTTCCCGGGAGGCCGTGGACACACATCATCTCAGGCTGTTCTCATAACAACCACAGGATACATCCACTTTAGATATGAGAAGCCTGAGGCTCAGGAAGCACAAGGAGAGCCTGGGTGGTGAAGGGACTCAGGACTGCGCCATTTGCCCTATGCCACCTCCAGGGTCTCTTCCCTGCCTGTGTCTCTCCTGAGTCAGGACTGTCGGGCTAGAACAGGGCAGCTTGGAAAAGCAACATGATTAAGGAACGGTATGGAGAGTTGGAAAGAGCTCTTGGCCAGAGGGCTGGGAGATCTGTGCCCAGGTTCCAAGTGTGGGTGACGTGGGCCAGCCCCACCCATCTTCAGCCTCCTCTGAGGTCTTCTCCAGCACCATTCGCCTGAAGCTCGGGCCGCTGACGACGACCCCTGCTCTGCCAGCCTTGCTTACTAAGGCTGTGGGCAAATCCAGTGAGGCTCTGGCAAACTGTGAAGGGCAGTGCACCCGGGGAGGGTGATTTTTGGCTAAGATGATGGAATGGAAGATGGTGGAATGGTGGGAAAAGCCTTGAGCTGGGCATCCCACCTCCGCCTCACAGGGAAACTCAAGAGACTCCGCTAGGCCTCCCCGCCTGTCCAGTTCAGAGCCTCAGCTCCCTTGATCTCAAGCATCTGCCACCAACCAGGCACCAGATCTTTCCTTTATACCTTAGCAAAGGTCTATTTTTTTTTTTTTAGGAGATGTGGGTCTCGGCCAGGCGTGGTGGCTCAAGCTTGTAATCCTAGCACTTTGGGAGGCCGAGGCGGGTGGATCACGAGGTCAAGAGATCGAGACCATCCTGGTCAACATGGTGAAACCCCGTCTCTACTAAAAATACAAAAAATTAGCTGGTCATGGTGGCACGTGCCTGTAATCCCAGCTACTCAGGAGGCTGAGGCAGGAGAATTGCCTGAACCCAGGAGGCGGAGGTTGCGGTGAGCCGAGATTGCGCCATTGCACTCCAGCCTGGGTAACAAGAGTGAAACTCCGTCTCAAAAAAAAAAAAAAAAAAAAAGAGAGATGTCGGTCTCCCTCTGTCACTCAGGCTGGAGTACCGTGGCAAATCATAGCTCACTGCAGCCTCGGACTCCTGGACTCAAGCAATATCCTCCTGCCTCAGTCTTCTGTCACTGTGCTGAGCTCGTTAGGCTCCTTGAGAGAGGAGTTTGATTGGCTCAGCTCATCTTTTTCAGGCAGGCCACACAGGTCAGAGGTCACAGTCAGTCAGGGTCCCCTTGGAGCAGTGTTTACTGCCACAGCCAACAGGGTCAGAGTCACAGCGTCCTGGCTACCTCGGCCCGGGGCAACTACACACCCCTCCTTACACCCCCACTGCAAAGAAAATCACCCTTGGGCTGGGCGCACCTCTAATCTCAGCACTTTGGGAGGCTGAGGCGGGCAGATCACCTGAGGTTGGGAGTTTGTGAGCAGCCTGACCAACATGGAGAAACCTCGTCTCTACTAAAAACACAGAATTAGCCGGGCGTGGTGGTGCATGCCTGTAATCTCAGCTACTGGGGAGGCTGAGGCAGAAGAATTGCTTGAACCCGTGAGGCAGAGGTTGCAGTGAGCCGAGATCGTACCATTACACTCCAGCCTGGGCAACGAGAGTGAAACTCCAACTCAAAGAAAGAAAGAAAGAAAGAAAGAAAAAATCACCCTTGCTCTCAGACTTCTCTGGGACTCCAAGGCTGGGCCTCCTAACAACAAATTAGAGAAAGATCTATCACTACTCCTATTGCAAACCCGCTCACCCCTGCTCTGAAGGAGGCTGGAACACTGGGTCAGGTGGTCCTAGCTGGCTCTTTTTTCCCTCGGGGTGACCTCCCTCCCAGGATCCCCTCAGTCCCTATGCAAATGAACTCAGTCACTGGGGTCCCCCTCATGCAGTCTGCCTAGATATATCTCAGTCTCTTTTTTTTGAGATGGAGTTTTACTCTTGTTGCCCAGGCTGGAGTGCAATGGTGCAATCTTGGCTTACTGCAGCCTCTCTGTCTCCTGGGTTCAAGTAATTCTCCTGCTTCAACCTCCCAAGTAGTTGGGACTACTAGCACGTGCCACCATGCCCAGCTAATTTTTGTATTTTTAGACAGGGTTTCTCAATGTTGGCCAGACTGGTCTCAAACCCCTGACCTCAGGTGATCTGCCCACTTCAGTCTCCCAAAGTGCTGGGATTACAGGTGTGAGCCACCGTACCCCACCAAATCTCAGTCTTAAAGCAACGTGCCCCCCAAGGAAGGATTTTCCAGTTAACAAAGGAATCTGAGGGTGCAGACTGTCTGAAAGAATGGTAGTGAGCACAGCGACTGGGCGGGGGAACAAGCCAGTATTACGATCATCATGGGGCTTGGGAAAGGGAAAGGGGATGAGGCCGGAGGCCGCTCACAGATCCAGAAGAAAATCCCAGCTCACCCACTAACCTCAGGCCAGTGGCATAAACTTTCTGAGCCTAGACTTCCTCATCTCGCAACTGGGGATGATGATCATCTTACCTCACAGGTTGGGTGGGAGGTTTAATGAGCTGATGTGTGTAAAGTGCCCCAGCTCACACCTGGAGAACTCACGCACAGGCACCCGCCCCATCACGCCAGGCCACATCTGCCCATGCGCCTGTGCCCACTGAGAGCTGGCACTCAGCGTCTGTTCCCGGCTTTCCCACACACACGTTCACAATGCAGGCCCACGCTGCTGCCAGCCCCACCGGCCCGCTGGCACTTTCAGCTGGGCCACCCAGGAGCCTCACCTCTTGTAGACACCACCCCATCGTCACGGGAGACCCAGAGGACACGAGGGGTTGGGGCAGGATTTGGGAGTGGGTGTAGGCAGGGCCCAGGGCTGATATGAGGTCAGGGTACCACACACACACACACACACACACACACCCCCCAGGATCCTGAGAAAGGTGGTCTCAGGGCCAGAAGGGCCCCGCCATGTGTGGCATGTGCAGCTGTGCACACACCAGGCCCACACGCCAGCCAGCATTTCCCCAAACCCTGCGCTCTCTCACTGGGGTCTTGCCAGGGCCTGGGCTCAGCCCACTTCCTTCCACTGCTCCCCCCACCCAGAAGCTAGGGAGGGCTGGGGGTGCTAGCGTGCCAGGGAACAATGGGCCCCCAACTCCTTCCCGCCCATTGCGTGAGAAGGAGCTGCTGGAAGGAAACTCACTCCCAGTGGGACAGGCCACCGCCCCCCAGATGCCGGCCCCAGGGAAGCCTGGAGACCCTCATGCTGCTCAAGGGGCAGCCTCTGTGTGCTCCAGGCCTGTCACCCTTGGGACATCCTGTTTCCACCACCTAGACTGGCTTCCCCTGCCCCCTCTTTCAGGGAAGACGGTCCCTAACCCTCTCTCTGGGGCTGGGCTGGCCCCCTCAAGAGTCCAGGGCCTTGTTCTCATTCATCTCTGTGTCCCTGTGTGGAGTCTGTTCCAGAGTCCTCTTGAGGAATGCTGGCCAACTGCCTGAGAGGCCAAGAGAGAGCAGCCAGCCCAGGGGTGATCAGGGGCCCAGCAGCTGAGCCGGAAAACATGAGAGAGAGAAGGGCCCAGCTCAGAGCGGCTGCAATGCCTGTGCTGCAGAGAGCGGTGAGGTCAGGGCTGCAGACAGGGGTGAGGTCCCAGAAATGCCTCCAGAGAGCACAGGGCATGGCGTTGAGGGGCAGGGGATGCTCTCCCCACAAAGTTTTGGAACACTCAGCGCAGTTTCATGTGTCCTGACACTTCCCTTACAGCCCCGCCTTCCTCTCTCTCTGTCTCACGCAGGATCACTCTCATTCCAGGGGGGCTCAGCAGCTCCACCATCAGATGGGGGCTCTCAGAGGCAGGGGTCGGGGACGAGGGCAGGAGGAGATAGGAGCGGCTCTCCCACCGTGCCTATCCATACCTAGCAGGATAGCTGAGGGTCCCCCCAAGGCTGGCTGCTGACCAGAGACCCTGAACATCAATTTCCCCAGCTAGAAAACATGGAGAGTTGTGGGGTCTGGCTGAAACTGGCCCTGCCCTGGGCCCTGCCGGCCTGGGGTGTGTGGTGGAGGCACTGACCCAGAGCGCAGCCTGCCGGGTGTCCAGGTGGTCGCTGAAATCTGCCCAATTGTGCTCAGATACTTGTTTTGTCACTGCGGTCCCCAAAACTCTGGGCAGGGCCTCAGCTCCCCCTGTCCAAGGAGGCAGTGTTGCCAGTCCAAGACTCCCAGAGCTCAGATGAACCCACGGCCCGCCAGCAGGCACAGAAGCACGCCTCCCAAACCTGCCTGATTACCCTGCCAGCCACACCCCCACTCCAGCCCCCACTTTGGAGGAAGCACTAATCTGGGGACTTTGAGATTCCATGATTCTCACGGCAAGAAGGACTCTCAGACACGCAAGCCAGCGGCTCCCTTGGCCCTGAGGGCACAAGAGATAGAGGCACACCTGTAAACACACACCTGGCTACAAACACGAACGTACCTGGCTGGCGTGCTGAGCCACCTGAACTCACACCTGGAGAACTCACGCACAGGCATGGCCGGACCACTCCAGGCCACATCTGCCCATGCGCCTACGCCCGTTGAGAGTTGGGCACTTACGTCTGTTCTCACCTTATCCACATACCCAAGACTAGTGTTCAAAACGTGTGCCCATGCTGCTCCCAGCCCCACCGGCCCACTGGCACTTTCAGCTGGGCCACCCAGGAACCTCACCTCTTGGAGACCCCATGCCATCGCCACCTGGGAGACCCAGAGGACACCAGGAGGTGGGGCAGGATTTGGGAATGGGCCCCAGGCAGGGCCCAGGGCTGACAGGAGGTGCAGAGCTGCTGTAGATGATGCAGCAGTGAGTACCTATCCCGGCAGTGAGTACCCAGTCCCAGCAGTGAGTACCCAGTCCCAGCAGTGAGTACCCAGTTCCAGCAATGCTATCTGGTCATTCTTTGATTCAGAAGAGTTTTTATTAAAAGTAACAAATTATTGGCCGGGTGCGGTGGCTCAAGCCTGTAATCCCAGCACTTTGGGAGGCCGAGGCGGGTGGATCACGAAGTCGAGAGATCGCGACCATCCTGGTCAACATGGTAAAAACCCCGTCTCTACTAAAAATACAAAAAATTAACTGGTCATGGTGGCACGTGCCTGTAATCCCAGCTACTCAGGAGGCTGAGGCAGGAGAATTGCCTGAACCCAGGAGGCGGAGGTTGCGGTGAGCCGAGATCGCGCCATTGCACTCCAGCCTGGGTAACAAGAGTGAAACTCCGTCTCAAAAAAAAAAAAAAGTAACAATCAGTGGGGAGATGATCTATTATTGAATACCTACTATCAAAAATAAATAAATAAATACCTCCCTCCTAACACCAAAATAAATTCAAATGGATCACAGGTTTAAATGTTAGAAATAAAACCATCAGGAGCCCAATAAAAGAATGAAATTTATTTTTTGAAGTAGTATGAGAGTGGAGAAAGCATTTCTAAGTCAGACACAAGTCCAGAAGCTGGAAAGATTGATTCTACTACATAAAAATCAATCATTTCTGCCTTCCAAAGAATCATAACACAGTCGGAAGACAGACAAGGAACAAGGCCGGGCAGCTTCCAGCCCTCCCCTCCAGACCCCTCCCCATCCCATGCTCCCGTGTGTGGGAAGCCGAGCTGCGGGGCCTCCATCCAGAGGCTCCCTGGCCCTCTGGCTCCTAGATGGGTTCGTGAAACCCAGGCTCTCATAAGAGATGGGGATGTGTCCCCTGCGGCGTCCCTCTCCAGAGAGCTCTCTCCCCCTGCAGCATTCTTCAGGCACTACCTGGTCAGGCCCCCCTCTCCCCTTGAAATAATCTCTGTATTAAACCTTCCTCAAATTAAATCATTTCCTGCTGGGACCCTGAAGGATGCACAGACTAAAGGTTAATTACCTTAATATGCAGAGTTCCTATAAAAAACAACAATCCAGTGAAAAATAGATGAACATGAGCTGTTAACAGATGAGGAAAATACATTTTAAAATATAAAGAGATGCTTGGCTGCACTTACAATCAGTGAACTACAACTTTTTTTTTTTTTTTTTTAGATGAAGTCTTGCTCTGTCACCCAGGCTAGAGTGCAGTAACATGATCTCGGCTCACTGTAGCCTCCGCCTCCCAGATTCAAGCGATCCTCCCACCTCAGCCTCCCAAGTGGCTGAGATTACAAGCATGCACCACCACGCCCAGCTAATTTTGTCTCTTTAGTAGAGACGGGGTTTCGTCATGTTGGCCAGGCTGGTCTCCAACTCCTGACCTCAAGTGATTCACCTACCTGGGCCTCCCAAAGTTCTAGGGTTACAGGTGTGAGCCACCATGCCTGGCTTCAGTGAATTATAACTTAAAATTACAAATATAATTCTTATTTATATTTGTTAACATAATAGTTAATAAAACCACCTCCTGGGTTCAAGCAATTCTCCCTGCTTCAGCCTCCTGAGTAGCTGGGATTACAGGTGCCTGCCACCACACCTAGCTAATTTTTTTTTTGAGATGGAGTCTTGCTTTGCCAGTTAGATTGGGAAAGATGGAATGCCCAATTACATACGGTGTTGCCGAGGGTGCTGAAAAACAGGCATCAGATTCATCACCACTGAAAGTGAATTTCAGTTAACAAGTAAAGCTTTAGGCCAGGTGTAGCAGCTCACGCCTGTAATCCCAGCAGTTTAAGAGGCCAAGGCAGGAGGATCATGAGGTCAGGAGATTGAGACTATTCTGTCTAACACGGTGAAACATCATCTCTATCTAAACTACAAAAAATTAGCCAGGTGTGGTGGCACGCACCTGCAGTCCCAGCTACTCAGGAGGCTGAGGCAGGAGAATCAGTTGAACCTGGGAGGTGGAGGTTGCAGTGAGCTGAGATGGTGCCACTGCCCTCCAGCCTGGGTGGCAGAGCAAGACTCCATCTCAAAAAAAAAAAAGTTAAGATGCCAGGCATGGTGGCCTGTAATCCCAGAACTCTGGGAGCCCAAGGTGGGAGCATTGCTTCAGCTCAGGAGTTTGAGACCAGGCTGGGCAACATAGTGAGACCTTGTTTTTGTCTCCACAGAAAAATTCTTTTTTTTTTTTTTTGAGAAAGAAAAAAGAATAATAAGAAAAAGAATAAAGAATAGGAAGAAAGAGAAAGAGGAAGAGGGAGAGAGAATGGGGATATTGCTTTATTGCCCGGGCTAGAATGCAGTCTAAATGTGGGTATGCCTATAATTGTCCTTAATAATGGAGACATGAAAGAAAATGAGGGAAGAGAATAACGAACAAGGAGCCAACCAACGTTTCATTTAAACTTCTAAGTTGAGATGATGTGGTACTGATAAGTGTGTATATATTGTGTATGTAAAGTGGAGAGTTCTATAAATGTTAATTACGTTTACTTGTTCCAGATCTGAGTTCAAGTCCTGGATATCGTTGTTAATTTTCTGTCTCATTGATCTGTCTAATATTAACGTTGAAGTCTCCCACTATTATTGTGTGGGAGTCTAAGTCTCTTTATAAGTCTTGTATGTCTGGGTATTCCTGTATTGGGTGTGTATATATTTAGGATCTTTAGCTCTTCTTGTTGTTGCATTGATCCTTTTATCATTATATAATGTCCTTCTTTGCTTCTTTTGATCTTTGTTGCTTTAATGACTATTTTATCAGAGGCAAAAATGGTAACTTTTGCTTTTTATTTATTTATTTTACCTCTCTGTTTGGTTGGTAAATCTTTCTCCATCCCTTGTTTTGAGTCTTTGTGTATCCTTGAATGTGAGATGGGTCTGGATGCAGCATAGTGATGGGTTTTAGTTTTTTATCCAAATTGCCTGTCTGTCTTTGGATTGGGGGATTTAGTCAATTTAAATTTAGAATTAATAATGATATATGTGAGTTTAATACTGCCATTTAATATTAGCTGGCTATTTTGCCCATTAGTTGATGTAAATTCTTCATTATGTTGATGCTCTTTACTTTTTGGTAATTTTTAGAAAGGCCGATACTGTTCGTTCCTTTTTATGTGTAGTGGTTCTTTCAGAAGCTCTTGTAAAGCAGGCCTGGTGGTGATGAAATCTCTGAGTGCTTGCTTGTTCACAAAAAAACTTTATTTTTCCTTCACTTATGAAGCTTAGTTTGGCTGGATGTGAAATTCTTGGTTGAAAGTTCTTTTTTTTTTTTTTTTTTTTGAGACGGAGTTTCGCTCTGGTTACCCAGGCTGGAGTGCAATGGCACGATCTCGGCTCACTGCAACCTCCGCCTCCTGGGTTCAGGCAATTCTCCTGACTCAGCCTCCTGAGTAGCTGGGATTACAGGCACGCGCCACCATGCCCAGCTAATGTTTTGTATTTTTAGTAGAGGCGGGGTTTCACCATGTTGACCAGGATGGTCTCAATCTCTTGACCTAGTGATCCACCCGCCTCGGCCTCCCAAAGTGCTGGGATTATAGGCTTGAGCCACCGCGCCCGGCTGAAAATTCTTTTCTTTCAGGATGTTGAATATTGGCCCCCACTCTCTTCTGGCTTGTAGGGTTTCTGCTGAGAGATCTGCTGTAAGTCTGATAGGCTTCCCTTTGTGGGTAACCTGACCTTTCTCTCTGGCTGCCCTTAGCATTTTCTCCTTCATTTCAACCCTGGTGAATCTGACGATTATGTGCCTTGGAGTTGCTCTTCTTGAGGAATATCTCTGTGGTGTTCTCTGTATTACCTGGAGTTGAATATTATCCTGCCTTACTAGGTTGGGAAAATTTTCCTGAATAATGTCCTGAAGCGTATTTTCCAGCTTGGATTCATTCTCTTCGTCACATTCAGGTACACCTATCAAGCGTAGATTAGGTCTTTTCACGTAGTCCCATATTTCTTGGAGACTTTGCTCGTTCCTTTTTATCCTTTTTTCTCTAATCTTGTCTTCTTGTTTTATTTCATTGAGTTGGTCTTGGACCTCTGATATCCTTTCTTCTGCTTGATCAATTCGGCTGTTAAAACTTGTGCATACTTCACGTAGTTCTCGTATTGTGTTTTTCAGCTCCATCAATTCACTTATATTCCTCTCTAAATTGTGTATTCTTGTTAACATTTCGTCAAACCTTTTTTCAAAGTGCTTAGTTTCTTTGGATTGGGTTAGAACAAGTTCTTTTCATTCACAAAAGTTTCTTATTATCCACCTTTTGAAGCCTGCTTCTGTAATTGGAACACACTCGTTCTCCATCAAGCCTTGTTCCGTTGCTGATGAGGAACTGGGATCCCCTGCTGAGGGAGAGACGTTCTGATCTTGGGTATTCTCAGCCTTTTTTGACTGTTTCCTTCCCTTCATTGTAGATTTATCCATCTGTGGTCTTTATAATTACCATCTTTGTAATTGGTTTTCTGAGTGGATGTCCAACTTACTGATTCTCAGCGCCGAAATCTGAGCAACCCACTGCACCGACTAAATCAGCGGCATTAAGATTGATGGTGCTTTTCTGACTCTGCAGCAAGAACCGACGCTCCAAGGCGCTGGCAAAACCGCCTCGCCGGTCACGAGAGTCGCGCTGGCGACCCGTGGGGCTCCTCGGCTGGGAATCTCCTGGTGTGTGAGCAACAAGAATTCATGTGAAGGTGTGGCGTCCTCTAGTTCTCTGCGCTTTCACTGGGAGCTACAATCTCGAGCTGCTAGTGATCAGCCATCTTGGATCTCTCTCCCAAAAAAATTCTTTAAGTAGCCTCGCGTGGTGGCTCACATGGGCAGTCCAGCTACTCAGGAGGCTGAGGCGGGAGGACTGCTTAAGCCCAGGAGGTGGAGGCTGCAGTAAACCCTGAGAGCGCCACTGTACTCCAGCCTGAGCAATGCAGCAAGGCTCTGTCTCAAAAAAAGTTAAGATGGTAAATTTTATACGTGTTTCACCAAAATTAAAAAGAAAATAAAACAGCTGCCAGGCGTGGTGGCTCACGCCTGTAATTCCAGCACTTTGGGAGGCTGAGGTGGGTGGATCACCTAAGGTCCGGAGTTCAAGACCAGCCTGACCAACAAGGGGAAACCTCATCAGTTCTAAAAATACAAAAAAATATTAGCCGGGCGTGGTGGCACATGCCTGCAATCCCAGTTACTCAGGAG
This sequence comes from Saimiri boliviensis, assembly GCF_048565385.1. Taxonomy (NCBI): domain Eukaryota; kingdom Metazoa; phylum Chordata; class Mammalia; order Primates; family Cebidae; genus Saimiri; species Saimiri boliviensis. Next base: position 3,536,146 of record NC_133450.1, read on the forward strand.
GCTGAGGCAGGAGAATCACTTGAACCCAGGAGGCAAAGGTTGCAATGAGCTGAGATCAGACCATTGCACTCCAGCCTGGGCAACAAGAGCAAAACTCCCAAACATAAATAATAGAAATCTCTAAAAAATAAACTTACTAGGCTGGGCATGGTGGCTCACACTTGTAATCCCAGCGCTTTGGGAGTCCAAGGCCAATAGACTGCCTGAGCTCAGGGGTTCAAGACCAGCCTGGGGAACATGGTGAAACCCTGTCTCTACTAAAAATACAAAAAATTAGCTGGGCATGGCAGCATGCGCCTGTAATCCCAGCTATCTGCAAAGCTGAGACAGAAGAATCTCTTGAACACGGGAGGCGGAGGTTGCAGTGAGCCAAGATGGTGCCATTGCACTCCAGCCTGGGCGACAGAATGAGACTCTGTCTCAAAAAATAAAATAAAAAATAAAGTCGGCCGGGCGCGGTGGCTCAAGCCTGTAATCCCAGCACTTTGGGAGGCCGAGGCGGGTGGATCACGAGGTCAAGAGATCGAGACCATCCTGGTCAACATGGTGAAACCCCGTCTCTACTAAAAATACAAAACATTAGCTGGGCGTGGTGGCACATGCCTGTAATCCCAGCTACTCAGGAGGCTGAGGCAGGAGAATTGCCTGAACCCAGGAGGCGGAGGTTGCGGTGAGCTGAGATCGCGCCATTGCACTCCAGCCTGGGTAACAAGGGCGAAACTCCGTCTCAAAAACAAAAATAAATAAATAAAATAAAAAATAAAGCCCTCGTCTCTGTGTGTCCCTTCCTGGTAGCCTGGCTGCTTTTTCGTAGCTCTCTTTTGGATTTGTAACTGGGTGTTTCTTTGCACGCTCACTGTTTTAGTGTCCGTCTCTTCACTAGATCATAAGCCGTGTGACAGCAGAAGGTGTCCACGCTGATCTTACTCATTGTCACATCGCCATCAGCTGGCACGGCACACAGTCTGCTGCATAATAGACGCTCAATCAATGTAATGTGAATTGGTTTTCTTTGAAATAGAAAAATCTACACACACGTGACAAAGCACAAAAGTTACATAAGGACAAAGCCTCCCTCAAGCGCACGTCCTACCTCCCCTATACATCTGTTAGCTTTCCTAGAGATGAAACGTACTCGTTACACTACAGCCTTCAGGACAGTGCCTGTACATATTAGCACAGACTTGTGTTTGAAAACAGAAATGGTAACAAAATTGTATAGCCTGTTCTCATTCCTTTAAGCTGCTTTATTAAAAATATATATATTTTTGGAGATGGAGTCTCGCTCTGTCACCCAGGCTGGAGTGCAATGGCACGATCTTGGCTCACTGCAACCTCCGCCTCCCGGGTTCAAGCAATTCTTCTGTCTCAGCTTTGCAGATACCTGGGATTACAGGCGCACACTGCCACGCCCGGCTAATTTTTTTTTGAGACGGAGTTTCGCTCTTGTTACCCAGGCTGGAGTGCAATGGCGCCATCTCGGCTCACCGAAATCTCCGCCTCCTGGGTTCAGGCAATTCTCCTGCCTCAGCCTCCCAAGTAGCTGGGATTACAGGCACGTGCCACCATGCCCAGCTAATTTTTTGTATTTTTAGTAGAGACGGGGTTTCACCATGTTGACCAGGATGGTCTCGATCTCCTGACCTTGTGATCCACCCACCTCGGCCTCCCAAAGTGCTGGGATTACAGGCTTGAGCCACCGCGCCCGGCCTAATTTTTTACATTTTTAGTAGAGATAGGGTTTCACCATGTTAGCCAGGCTGGTCTCTAACTCCTGACCTCAAGTGATCCTCCCACCGCGGCCTCTCAAAGTGCTGGGATTACAGGTGTGAGTTACAGTGCCTGGTCCAGAGATGAGGACTTGAGATGCATCGATCAGGACAGGCTTCTCAGAGTTAGAATTAAAGAAGAGCATATTGCTGGGCATGGTGGCTCACACCTATAATCCCAGCACTTTGGGAGGCTGAAGTGGGCAGATCACCTGAGGTCAAGAGTTCAAGACCAACCTGGCCAACCTGGTGAAACCCCATCTCCACCAAAAAAAAACAGGCCGACCACGGTGGGTCTCACCTGTAGTCCCAGCACTTTGGGAGGCCAAGGCAGGCAGATCACAAGATCAGAAGTTTGAGACCAGCCTGACCAACATGATGAAATCCGGTATCTACTAAAAACACAAAAATTAGCCGGGCATGGTGGCACACACCTGTAATCCCAACTACTCAGGAGGCTGAGGCAGGAGAATGTCTTGAACCCAGGAGGCAGGGGTTGCAGTGAGCTGAGATCATACCATTGCACTCCAGCCTGGGTGACAGAGCAAGATTCTGTCTCAAAAAAACAAAACAAAACAAAACAAAACAAAAATTAGCCAGATGTGGTGGTGGGTGCTCATAATTCCAGCTATTCTGGTGGCTGATGCAGGAGAATTGCTTGAACCCAGGAGGCAGAAGTTACAGTGAGCCTAGATCCTGCCACTACACTCCAGCCTGGGCAACAGAGTGAGACTCCATCTTTAAAAAAAAAAATGTACCTCTCTTAAAATGCTGCTTTTTTTTTTTTTTTTTTTTTTTGAGACGGAGTTTCGCTCTTGTTACCCAGGCTGGAGTGCAATGGCGCCATCTCGGCTCACCGCAACCTCCGCCTCCTGGGCTCAGGCAATTCTCCTGCCTCAGCCTCCTGAGTAGCTGGGATTACAGGCATGTGCCACCATGCCCAGCTAATTTTTTGTATTTTTAGTAGAGACGGGGTTTCACCATGTTGACCAGGATGGTCTCGATCTCTCGACCTCGTGATCCACCCGCCTCGGCCTCCCAAAGTGCTGGGATTACAGGCTTGAGCCACCGCGCCCGGCCAAAATGCTGCTTTTTATGAGCATGTGTGTCCTTGTACGTCTGTAAGCTTATGTGTGGGGTGTTCTCAGTGTGTTTGCATGGAGCGCTCACTGAGGTTACTCACTGAGTAACCAGTTTTCATTTTCCTTATTACATAATAAGAACAATTTAATCTTCACAGCAATCTTATGAGGCACACACTCCTTTTTACAGGTAAAGAAAACGAGGCTCAGAGACATCACAAAAAGGGCCAAAGACTGCTCAGAAGGTAAGTGGCAGAGGAGTGCTGAAACCCAGATGTGTGAAACGGCAAGGCCCTGCCCTTAGCTAAACACTAGGTAAATGTGCAATGAACAAATGAGTGAGTGAACCTCATGGCACAGATGGGGAAACTGAGATCTAGACAGGCGCCCAGGAAGGTGGTGGATTGCAAGGCTGAAAACTCAGCCTTCACCCTGCCAGGCCAGGTCCCTTCCAGTCTCTGCTGCCCCAGGGCTGCAGAATCCTAGCCTGGCTTTTGCCAGGCTACCCTGCAGCTGGGCAAACAGGCAGTGGGTGGGACTGGGTATGATTTCCTCCTTGCCCGCGTGAGGTCTGCTGGGCTCTGGCTGAGCTCTCTGGCCTCTGCCCTGCACCCCCAACTTGGAATCCAAGGGGGTCATGGTTCTCTCTGCCCTGCGTCCCCAGGGATGCATCTAATGAGTTTGCCTTCTCACCCACAGAGGGCTCCAGGCCCCACTCCCAGGGAGAGTCAGAACTCCCTGGGGCCTACAGGTGCACTGTGCTAAGCCAGTGTGAGCACCCTGGGCCGAGAAAGCGACCTGCATAAGCTGCGTATGCAAAGGGGCTCAGACTCAGGGGATGGCGGGGAGTCCCGGCAGCCACGTGGGGATTGGGCTCACCCCTGCAGCACCCCATCTGGAAAAGCCCTTCCAGAGCCAGAAGGGCCTTCTGGGGATGGCTCCTGGAAGGGCTGGGTTCTGCCATCCTTGAGTGACCGACCTGCCTCTGCTTTCCAGAGCGTTCCTATCCTATCTCCTTCCCTCCAGCTGCTCTGGGTTCCTTGCCCTCATCCACCCAGGAGGCCACTGCCCGGGGAGGGGGCCAGGAGCTCTGAAATGAGCACACCCAGCACACACGAGCCAGCACCAGGGTGCCCCGGCCCAGGGGATGACGAGGGGTGGGGGGAGGGGCCTCCAGCTCACCGCCGAGCCTCAAGTCCCGGCCTAACTGTCCCGGCTCAGCTCAGTGCTGCCCTCCGGGGGCTCACGAGGCTCCCTGCCTCCCAGCAGCCACGCCCTCTGGTGTTCCTGGCCCCAGAGGGGCGGAAATCTGGTCCCGAAATGTCAAGCTGAAGGGCTTCCTGGACACTGGCCACAACCGTGGTCTTCAAATTCTGCGGACTTTTCCCAGCGGCAGGATCCACTGCCGGGAGGAAAGCTTCCCACCTTGCCTGTTCCTCCGAACCCCCAAAAACCCCGGGCTTGCGATCCGTGGGGAGAACAGCTCCCGCCCCCTCCCACCTGCTGCCCAATTCTTCCCCATCCGTCCGCCCCCAGCCCTGGCCTCAGCCGGGATCTGCCACCGTCACCCTCCCCAGCCGAGAACTGGAGCCGAAAATGCGGTGTAGGCTGCCCCCTCGTGGGCAGTTAGAAAAGCACGTTTCTCACAGCGGCTCACCTTGACCCACTGTCCTGGGGACCCCACCCCAAATAATAAGGCAACCCAAGGAAAAGCGACTTTGTTTTGCAAATGCAGCTTCAAGAAAAGTCTCGCGCCGGGCCGAGGCGGGCGGATCACGAGGTCAGGAGTTCGAGACCAGCCTGGCCAAAGTGGTGAAACCCCGTCTCTACTCAAAATACAAAAATTGGCCGGGCGTGGTGGCGCACGCCTGCAATCCCAGTGAGTCACGATCTCATCACCACACTCCAGCCTGGGCAGCAGAGCAAGACTCCATCTCAAAAAAAAAAAAAAAAAAAAAAAAAAAAAAAAAAAAAGGCCCTGGGCAAAGCCAAGCCGAAAGCTGCTAAGGCTCAGGACTGAAGGCCAGACTGTGAGGTCAGGACTCTGACCCCAGCCTGCTCCATCACGCTCTTCCTTCCTGGCCCTGCCTCCTTGAGGTCTCCCTGCACCAGCAGCTTCTGAAGGCCCAGACAGAGGACTGGCAGGCAGAAGGCAAACACCTCCCCCAGCTGGCAGCCCTTCACTGCCGAGCAAACCTAGGACCCGGGGCCTGGGTCTCTGCAGCTGCCATCTGGGGACCCCCTCATGGGGCAGGAGAAAGATCGCAGGCTTTGGGGTGGTTCATCCTCTGTGGGTCTCCCTTGCCCTACAGATAAGATCTAGGTGCTACTGCTTTCCTTGAAGGAAGATGATCAAATGAGAGCAAATGTGTAAACACCCAGCACACAGTAGGCGTTGAACAAAGTGTGCCTTCCTACCCGTCCTCACTTTACTCTTAATACTCAGCAAAATCTGAGGATGTCAGCAACACTGAGGCCAATCCAGGAGCCCCAGGGGCCAGCGTGGTGGTGGCCTTCCACTCAGGGAGCAGCCCAGGGTAGGGGGCCCTGTGGAGCCCCCGCAGTCATGTGCTGATCTGGCTCACCTACAACCCAGCACCTCATCTAGAAAAGTCCTTCCATACCCACATGGGGCCCTTCCAGCTGCCTGCCCTCCTGCACCCAGGACCTGCCCTGTGGTGCTCCCGATTGGGAACAATCAGCTCTGGCTCCAGCCCTAGTTGAGCCTGGGACATGGTCCTTTCAGGAGCCAAACATCTCATCTGTCCCAGAGCAGACAAGCGCTTGCTCTGCAGGAGTCCCTCTGGGCCTGCCCACGGGGCCTGTGACCTTGCCCTGCCTCTGGTCGCTCTCATCCCTTCCCCTTGGGGTCTGTACTGTGGCCACCAGGAGGCGCTGTTCCCCCAGGAGACCAACAGGCCCCAAGGGACCAGACTTTTTTTTTTTTTTTTTTGAGACGGAGTTTCGCTCTTGTTACCCAGGCTGGAGTGCAATGGCGCGATCTCGGCTCACTGCAACCTCCGCCTCCTGGGTTCAGACAATTCTCCTGCCTCAGCCTCCTGAGTAGCTGGGATTACAGGCACACGCCACCATGCCCAGCTAATTTTTCGTAATTTTAGTAGAGACGGGGTTTCCCCATTTTGGCCAGGCTGGTCTTGAACTCCTGAGCTCAAGTAATCGTCCCACCTTGGCCTCCCAAAATGCTGGGATCACAGGCGTGAGCCACCGCGCTCAGCCTGGATTCCAGATTGGAAAAGAAGCAGGAGGCGAGGAATCACCCAGAATGCAAGGGAAGACAATGGCCTTTGTCTAGTCGCTGTGAATCTGGCACTTCCCACGCAAGACCTGACCTCATCCTCCCGCCCACCACGATGGGGGTGGGGTTGGGGGCACCAGTCAAGCTTCTGAGTCAAACAACAGAGACTGACCTCCAGCTACATTAGCAGAAAATAAATGTCCTGCTCAAAAGACAGAGAACCAAACACCATCTCCCTGGGCCCCAGTCACACACCCTGGCCCTAGCCGGCCTGACGCCTCCCCAGCTTTGGGTCTGTCACCCAACGTCAACCCTCACTCATTCAGCAAACCTGGGAGCAGGGGCGTCACACCCTGGCCAGGCCCCAGGCAGGGGGCTGGCTCCCAGCAGCCCACCCAGCGGGCCTCCTCAGTGAGCTGCTAGGCTCATTCCTGGCTGGCCGCTCAGTGGAGACAGGCATTGAGATCTGGCTACGCCACTGGCTGCAGAGGACTTGGAGTCCCCGAGCGCTACGTGCTGCAGGAGCCAAGCCTGGCTGCCGGGTGGGGGTGGGAATCTCTCAGGGATAAGAACCCGCCCTGGGCGCGGTGGCTTCCGACTGTAATCCCAGCACTTTGAGAGGCCGCGGTGGGTGGATCACTTGAGCTCAGGAGTTCAAGACCAGCCCGGCCAACATCGTCAACCCCCGTCTCTACTGAAAATAAAAAACTTAGCCAGGCATAGTGGCACACGCCTGTAGTCCAAGCTACTCAGGAGCCTGAGGCAGGAGAATCACTTAAACCTGGGATGCAGAGGTTGTGGTGAGTCGGGATCGCTCCACTGTACTCCAGCCTGGGCAACAGAGCAAGAGTCTGTCTCATAAAAAAAAAAAAAAGAAAGAAAGAAGAAAAGAAGAAACCAGCCCCGGGCTGGAGGGAGAGCTGACTGGGACCTCCCGGGGCTACCTCAATGTCAGGAGGGCAGTCCCGGCGACCCACACACTCCAGTTAGGGCTTCGAGAAGATGGGCTGGGGGGCCGGGCGCGGTGGCTCAAGCCTGTAATCCCAGCACTTTGGGAGGCCGAGGCGGGTGGATCACGAGGTCGAGAGATCGAGACCATCCTGGTCAACATGGTGAAACCCTGTCTCTACTAAAAATACAAAAAATTAGCTGGGCATGGTGGCGCGTGCCTGTAATCCCAGCTACTCAGGAGGCTGAGGCAGGAGAACTGCCTGAACCCAGGAGGCGGAGGTTGCGGTGAGCCGAGATCGCGCCATTGCACTCCAGCCTGGGTAACAAGAGCGAAACTCCATCTCAAAAAAAAAAAAAAAAAAAAAAAAGAAGAAGATGGGCTGGGGGCCGGCAATAGAGACGCAGGCAAGGAGCTCGTCCTGGGATGGGAGCCCTGAGACCCCCGGGGAGATGCAGTCACTCACGTGGTCATTCAGCACGCGTTTATGGCTACAGGCTCTGTGCCTTCCCATGGAGAGACAGAGGAAAGGGAGCCGCCAGTCCCTGTCCTCACGGAGCTCACCTCGCCCAAACATACACTCTCAAGAAGGAAAGTCTGGGGGCTTAAGGGCCAAAGGGAAGGGGCATTTCCCTCCGGGTCCTCTGGAGCCCCCTGATGAAGGGCCCTCCAGGTCTCATCCTTGCGTCACAGGGGTTTCCAAAGCCTCCTCTGGCTCAGGGAGGACCCAGCCCCGGCCCCGGCGCCCAGCCCAGCTCCACTCCACCCCCAGTCAGGCAAGGGAGTCTTTTGAAAGCTCCCTGATCTCCGACAGGGACAAGCGTTAGCGCACGGGTTTCTTCACAGGTGCAACACCTGGGCAGGATTTGCATGTGATTTGCAAAAGCTGGGCCTGAGGCTCACCAGGGCCCAGTTGCCCTCTGTTCCCAGCCCTCGCTGAGCAAACCTCTGCCCCTCCTCGCCCGCCCCTCCCTGGGCCAGGTCTCTAACCTTTGTACCGCAGAGAACCCCCGGGCCTCTTTGCCTGCTTTCGCGGAACACTTCCCAGGAGGAAGCCAGAACAGCACCAACTGCGGCTTCCAGTCAGCAAGGCGGAGCCCGGGGACTCTGGGGTCCAGCGCGACAATGACCCTGACAGCACCGAGGGAGAGATTTCAGTTTCAGGACTGCAGGTGGGAACTAGGTGACTCTGGCTCTGCCCAGTCCCAGCTACTCCAGTGCTGGAAAGTAGTAAACACGCCCTCAGTATTTAGTGAATGGATGAATGAGAGTTTTCGATTCATCAGCCACTGTGAAACTGTCGGCCCAGGAACGACAAAAGGCCTGGCCCTATCCTTGGAAAGCCGGACTGAACCCAGCAGGGGAGAGCCGGCACCGCAAAGCCTGTTTCAGGAGAGAGAAAAAACATTCATCTACCCGCTGTGGCGTGAAAGTTGGCCTTGTGTTAAAGAACCCTGCTAAACAAGCAACTTACATCATTGCAGTTTAACATAAGTCCCCGTGGCATGGGTCCCCTCCGTCCCACTTCAGAGATGAGGAAACTGAGGCTCAGAAAGTTTCAGTGACTTCTGCTTAGGGTCACAAGGCTGGGAACGGGTGCAGCCAGGGCTCTCACCTGGAAGCCTTTGTAATAAGCGGAGCGAGAACGATGTGGTGGCATCCTGGGTCCTTTCTCCCCAGCTGGGATCTGGTGACTGCTTCCTCCTTAAATCCCTCTTTAGTTCTCTTATCTGCAAGTAGAGGTGATAATAATACCTACTCTGAGAGGCTGAGGCGGAAGGATCGCTTGAACCTAGAAGTTCTAAAACCAGCCTGGGCAACATAGTGAGACCCTGTCTCAAAAAAAAAAAAAAGTAAACAGCCGGATGCAGTGACTCACACCTGTAATCCCAGCACTTTGGGAGGCCAAGGCAGGTGGATCATTTGAGCTCAGGAGTTCCAGACCAGCCTGGCCAAGACGAAAAAACCCCTCTACTAAAAATCCAAAAATTAGCCAGGTGTGATGGCACCCATGTGCCTGTGGTCCTAGCTACTTGCTAGGAGGCTAAGGCAGGAGAATCGCTTGAACCCCACGGGTGGAGGCTGAGGTGGGAGAATTGCTTGAACCCCAGGGGTGGAGGTTACAGGAGTTGACATCTCACCACTGCGCTCCAGCCTGGTGACAGAGCAAGACTCTGTATCAAAAACAAACGAACACCCCGGCGCGGTGGCTCACGCCTATAATCCCAGCACTTTGGGAAGCCAAGGTGGGCGGATCATGAGGTCAAGAGATCGAGACCATCCTGGTCAACATGGTGAAACTCCGTCTCTTCTAAAAATACAAAAAATTAGCTGGGCGTGGTGGCGCGCGCCTGTAATCCCAGCTACTCAGGAGGCTGAGGCAGGAAAATTGCTTGAACCCAGGAGGCGGAGGTTGCGGTGAGCCGAGATCGTGCCATTGCACTCCAGCCTGGGTAACAAGAGCGAAACTCCGTCTCAAAAAAAAAAAAAAAAAAAAAAAAAGACATGTCAAATGCTTAGAATGATGCTAGCACATGTAACACCTGTATTAGCGTGCCTATTATTAATTGAAATTCATATCACTCAGTCATTCAACAAACATTTGAGTACCAGGCTTCAGCCTCCAGCAGCAGATCGGGACATGGGTACGAAGTGGGTAGTCGGTGCTATAATACTCAGAAGTGGGCCAATGAGGGATAATAGCGGAGAGGCTTTCAGCCTTGGGAGATGGGAAGGGGTCCTGAAAGCTTCCCGGAGCACAGCCAGTCAATTCTCCAACCAGAAGCAGAAGTGATCTTTTTAACATGCAAATCTGATCAGCTGAGGCTGTGGTAAAACCCTTCAATAGCATGGAGGGGGATACCCTGAGGATCTCCCCTATTCCATAGGGGATCCTACAGGCCTTGGCCATCTGCGCCTCTGCTTCCAAGGCTCTGACCCCATCTCATCCTGGCCTGGTTTCCTTTTGCCCAGAGCTCAGTCCTTCCAGCTCCAGGGCCTCTGCTCCTGTTGTCCCCTCTGCCAGGCCCCCAGGCACTTCTCCTGCAGGGTCTGCGTGCTCAGGCGAGGAGGGGCCTCTCCTCTGCACTCACACTGCACTAGCACAACCCTCTGGGAACTCACCTGTGCCCCCACAAGACAGAACATTCCAAGAAGATAGGGACCCAGAGGAGGGAATCGTGGCACGGGGAGGTGCCGAGGCATCCTGCAGGGGTCCTGGGTACCTTGGCTAACTCTTATCATAGACTTCGCTCTGGCTCTGCCCTCCCCAGGGAGATACCAAATCAGGAAGGCCAGGATCCAGGACCTTTGCGATCAGCGGGCTGCCAGTTAACCCCTGAGTGCCGGCTGCCTCAGGCCCCGAGGGTGGGGTCCTCCAGCTCCCATTGGCCTCTCAGTGGGGTCACCACCACACCACTCAAGCCACCAAACCACCAAACCAGGACTTCTACCATCATTATGACAGGAAACAAAAACTAACTTCCCAGGAAGTCCCCTTGGAGCAAACCAATGCCATGGAGAGAGCCGACCTCGGCCTTATGTGAAAAGTGGATGTGCATAGAAAGTGCTCAATAAATATTAGCTGCTATTATCAATGATAATAATAAAGTCCCCAGCACATAGTAGGTGTTCAGTGAAGGGTAGTTCCTTGGTCCCCGGGGGACAGTCGGCAGCCCCTCACACACCTGACTCCAGGGCCCTCCACTTGTGCACGGGGAGTCAGACCTACGGATCGCCAAATCCAAACCCTTCAGTACCTAGGCAGGAAAACACCTCGAGAAGGACTGGCCCAAAGTAAGAAGCAGTGTCTGTCCCTAGAACCTGGGTCTCCCAGGCCAATGCCTCAGCCTCATAATAAACTTGTCCAGGCCAGGCGCAGTGGCTCATGCCTGTAATTCCAGCACTTTGGGAGGCCAAGGTGGGCAGATCACGAGGTCAGGACATGGAGGCCATGCTGGCCAACATGGTAAAACCCCATCTTTACTAAAATACAAAAAAAAATCAGCCGAACGTGGTGGCATGGGCCTGTTGTCTCAACTACTCGGGAGGCTGAGGCAGGGGAATCACTTGAACCCGGGAGGCGGAGGTTGCAGGGAGCCGAGATCGCACCATTGCACTCCAGCCTGGCAACAGAGCAAGACTCCTCATAAATAAATAAATAGGCCTTGTCTTCCCGGTTCTTCCCGGAGTCGGGAAAAGCTGGGTTGAGAGGGTGAAATAAATAAATAAATAAATAAATAAAGTAAAATAAATAAACAAACAAACTCGTCCAGCCTTAGGAGGGAGGTTTTTTTTTTTGTTTGTTTGTTTTGTTTTTTTTTGAGATGGAGTTTTGCACTTGTTACCCAGGCTGGAGCGCAATGGCGCGATCTCGGCTCACTGCAACCTCCGCCTCCTGGGTTCAGGCAATTCTCCTGCCTCAGCCTCCTGAGTAGCTGGGATTACAGGCACGCGCCACCATGCCCAGCTAATGTTTTGTATTTTTAGTAGAGACGGGGTTTCACCATGTTGACCAGGATGGTCTCGATCTCTCGACCTCATGATCCACCCGCCTCGGCCTCCCAAAGTGCTGGGATTACAGGCGTGAGCCACCACGCCCAGCAGGGGGGAGGTTTCTAATGCCTAGATTCAGGCAGACACGTTTCCTCCCAAGGACAGCTTTGGAAGGATGGGAGCTCAGGCCTTCTACGTAGGGTGAGGGGTTATCAGGAAGGCCAGGGTTTACCTCTGCACGAGGAAGTCTTGGTTGCTTGACTTGATGAAATTCCCAAGAGCCTGCTCTCCCACGAGTCAGGAAGGGGCAGACGTTACAGGGGAGGCCTGTGCTGGCCCCTGGTTCCCTGAGTCTTTGACAGCTGTGGGTCTCAGCTTGTCCACTCAGCCTCTTGGCCTCTTGGCTTCTCCCTGTTTCTGTCTAGAGACTCTCAGCCCCCAGCGCTGGCCGGATCTTCCCTGAATGCCCTTTCCCCCACTTTCACCTCTCAGCCCATCCCCACAGCTCAGTGAGACCCTGCACCCTGGATCCATACCAGGCCTGAGTGACCCCACGGCCCGTACGTACCCTTTCCGCTTGGTCCCATTACCTCCCAGGTGCCCCCAAGGGCTGCTCCTTTCTGTCTGTGCCACCGTCAGCCCTCTTCCTAGTGATGAATCCCTCCACAGCCTCTTTCTGGAGGAGGCGCATTCCTTAAGGGCCTGGTGGGGATGGTGATGACAGGGCCAGAGGACAGCTCCCAAAGCTGGAAGGCCAACACTGCGGGGGGGCGGGGGGCCTGGAGGTGCTGTCAGCAAGGGAAGCTGCCCCGCCCCTCTGCCGGCAGCCAGCTCAGCCTGAGCACCTGCTCTGCAGGAAGTAGAAGGCGACTTTGCTGGAAATCTGCCTTTAATCTTGGCTTCCTGTTTTCTGCCCTAGGGGACTGCCCAGCCAGTCTGAGTTTCAAGCTATTTCACACCAGCTTCTCTAAACTGTCATCTCGGTGCAGAGAGGCTGGGGGAGGGCAGGAGTCCGGGTGGAGGGAAGCGCGGCCCTTCCCTTCCCAGGGGACCCCGGTAGCACAGTCCACTCACAAGTGTATAAATGCACATGCGTGTGCATAGCTCGGGCCTTCTGGAGGCCAACCGACTTTGCATGGAGCTGGCCCATTGGGCGCTTGTGTCATCAAAATGCAGCCAGAAGCTTCGGTCTGGTTCCCCACATCCAGGGGGGGGTCTCCAACCTCTCCTCTCTTCTCCATTCCCCTGGGCAGACCCCAAGCCAGGCAGGAGAGGCCCAACCTCCTAGAGTCAGTGCTCAGTTCCCAGCACCGCCTGGGCTCCACCTTTCCCAGGCATCCACAAACTCAGTTTGTCCAAAACCAAACTCCTGAGCGTTCCCCCAGCCAGGCACTCTCCCCGGGTCCTCCCATCTCAGCAAAGAGCACCGCCATCTCCCCAGGCGCTCCAGCCGCACCTGAGGACTGGGCAGTCATGCCTGATTTCTCCCATGGCCTCACTCCCTGCAAACAGCCCCTCATGGAGAGCTGTCCTGGACTTGCCTTTGACCATCCACTTCGCCATCCTGCCGCTTCCGCCAGGGCCAGACCTGTCATCCCTGGTCCAGGCCATCCATGCAACAGCGTCCTCACTAGGGCTTTGACCTTTGACCTTCACTCTTTTTTTTTTTTTTTGGAGACAGGGTCTCGCTCTGTTGCACAGGCTGAAGTTTCCCAAGTGATCCTCCCACCTCAGCCTCCTCGGGAGCTGGAGGAGCTGAGTTTCAAGCTATTTCACACCAGTTTCTCTAAACTGTCATCTCCGTGCAGAGAGGCTGGGGGAGGGCAGGAGGTGATGGAGAAGGGCAGGTGGTGGGAGGGTTGCCACCAGCACGCACCACCATACCTGGCTAATCAGAAAACGTTTTCTTGGTAGAGACAGGGTACCTCCCTGTGTTACCCAGGCTGGTCTCAAACCCCTGGCCTCAAGTGATCCTCTTGCCTCTGCCTCCCACAGTGCTGGGATCACAGCCGTGAGCTACCATGCCCGGCCAACCTTCACTCTCTATCATATCACTACCCCACTTAGAAACATCTTCCAATGGCTCCCATTTCTCATATGATAAAATCCAAATTCCTGTAAGAAAAATCTCTGGCCCGCAACGCCGTATAGGATCTGGCCCCTCCTCGAACACCACTCTCCCCTGCTTGCCCGTCTCATCACCTTGGCCTTCTGGCTGTCCCTTGAGCCACTGATATTTTCTGTGCCTCGGGGTCTCTCACCATCTTCCTCTCCACCTGGAATATCCTCCCTCCCTCCTCCCACACTGGCTCAGACCCTTCCCGGGGTCTGGAGGCTGAGCTCTGCCGCCCTTGTCCGTGTCTCTGTGTCTCTCACCCACGTATGAAGATAGCTTATGGCCTTCACACCTGTGTCTGCTTGCTCTGTTTATTTCCGTATCCTCTCAGACAGGGACCCTGGCAATCTCGCTCACCCCTTCATCTCCAGCCTCCAGAACAACGCCTAGTGTAGCAGGTAACCGGTGGCGCAGAGGTAAAGGATTTCATCAAGGCCGGGCGCAGTGGCTACTGCTGTAATCCTAGCACATTGGGAGACCCAGGCAGGTGAATTATTTGAGGTCAAGAGTTTGAGGCCAGCCTGGCCAACATGGTAAAAACCATCTCTACTAAAAATACAAAAATTAGTTGAGTGTAGTGGCACACACTTATAGTCCCAGCTAACTTGGGAGGCTGAGACAAGAGATGGTTGAACACCAGAGAGGGTGAGTCGCAGTGAACCAAGATTGTACCACTGCACTCCAGCCTGGGCAACAGAACAACACTCCATCTCAAAAAAAAAAAAAAAAAAAATGCCAAGACAGTTGTAGATAAAGGCAGATTTATTAGAAAAAGTAGGAAAAGACATTGCAAGAAAGCAGAAGGAAGCCGGCTGCCAAGAAACAAAAGCTCCTGGAGATTTCATAGAACAGTGTTTGTGCTCTGTTGAGGAGGCTTTTGTGCCGTATCAATAAGACCAAGGGTGCAGTGAGCTAATGTGCAGGCGTCTGGTGATAGTTGCGTGCAGGAAGATTGTGAGTTATTTGCACAGGAGAGCTACGCATCCTGGACGTGAAGAAAGGCGTACTCGCAACTTACCTAATTTCTCTTTTCGATTTCCCTTGCTCCTACCAGCCTGACTCCCTTCCCTAATTAGCACTTCACACCTAGCACTTAGTAGGTGCTCAACAAGCATTTGCGCAGCCGATGAATGAGTGAATGAATGATGAGGTTAGAAGTCAATTGGCTCTTCCACCAGAGGACTGGTCTGTGGCAGTGGGGCCCTTTATCGATAGGTTTATGGTTTTATCCCCAGTGCCTGGAGTTCAGAGAGGTTAAACAATTTATTTCACTCTGCTGAGAAGAGGTGGAGCCAGGATTCAAATGCAGGTCTGTTTGACTCCAAAGTTCACAGCTGGGCCACAGCACACCCAGGGGAAAAAGTCAGGTGTATTTGGGGATAAAGAAAGAAAGGATGGTGACAAAACTGGAACAGGGATTAGAGTATTTTTCCAAATCCCCAGTCCTTTCTTTCCCATTCTGCTGGCTGATGCAGCGAGGGAGAGGAGATGTCAATTTCTCCCTCCCAGAAGCCTTTGCAGAGCGGCTGAAGTGCTTTCTGTTAGGCTGAGAGGCGGCCCCCCATCTGGCCCCATGTTATCATCATTCCATCTTGACCTCAGAGGAAAGAAAGGGAAACCAGCTCTGCTGAGCACCCTCTCCACTCCCTCAGCCCCAGGCCGTTATCTTGCTGAATCTGCACTACCTACCATGAGAGAAGTGTATTTTGAGCCTGATCTTACATAAAAGGAAACTGAGCTCAGAGATCTTAGGTAACTAACCCAAGGTCACACAGCTAGTAAGTGGCCGGGCTGACATTTAACTTGGAGACTTGAACCGAAAATTCACTTTTTTTTTTTTTTCCCTGAGCTGAGATGGAGTCTCACCCTGTCACCCAGGCTGGAGTGCAATGGTGCAATCCTAGCTCACTGCAACCTCCGCCTCCCGGGTTCAAGCAATTCTGTCTCAGCCTGCTGAGTAGCTGGGACTATAGGCACGTGCCACATGCCCGGCTAATTTTTTGTATCTTTAGTAGAGACAGGGTTTTGCCATGCTGGCCATGCTGGTCTCGAATTCCTGAGCTCGTGATCCACCAGCTCCAGCCTCCTGAAGTGCTCAGATTACAGGCGTGAGCCACCACACCAGGCCAAATTCGTCTTTTTTACATCATACGACACCTTTCTGCGAGACTTACTAGATGTCTCCTCAAAGGGCATCCTTCCTCATAGGGCTGGCTCTAGCTGGGAAGCTGGCCTAAGGGTGCCCTGGGTCAGACGGCCAACCTGTGGTTTTGGGGGCCACTCCTGCTCCTGGCATCCGAGGCTCTTTACAATTTGCAGCCACACTGTCTCCGGCTCTGTCTCCCACAGGGCCCTTTGCCCTCCTCTTGCTCCTTCGGGCCTCTTCATACTTACTTTGTGTTCCAAGACTGCGTCAACATGCCCCACTTCCTCCCCTGCACCCCGAGAGTGTCTCTTCTCTCTGTCCACCTAAGCCTGACTCTTGCTTCAGGGTCTAGTCCCTAGAAAGTCCCCACCTTCACTTCCTCCCTAGGCTGGAGTCTCTGGTCTCACCCTCATCACTGTATCCCCATTCTGTTCCCCCACAACCCTGCAGTCTCCCACCCCCATCATGCCTGAGCACACTGTCCTCTCCTGTGGCTCAGAGCAGGTCGTGTCTCTGCTTCTCAGTAATGATATAACAGCCCTTGCTTAAGGAAGGGCTCCCCACATGCCAGCTACTGCACACTAAGTGCTTTAAACGTATTAACTCATTTCCTCCCCTCCCCACAAAACCTTAAGAAGTCAGTGCCATCATATATCACATATTTTACCAAATGAGGGAACTAAAGCACAGAGACGTTAGGTAACTTGCCCAAGGTCACAGAGCTGCTGACAACTTCTTTATTGCCTCCAGGCTGAACATAAACTCCAAGAAAGTCCCAGGAGGCTCTTTGGAGCTATCTCTCTGGCCCCTGTTGTTTGCAGGAACCCATCTCCCACCACTCTCCCCCACCCACACTGCAAGCGCAGCCGCCTGAGCTATTTATAGATCCCAGAAGCCACCAAGCTCCCTCCGCATTCCCCGCCTTTGTGCATGCTGTTCCCTCTGCCTGGTCCCGGCTCTGTGAGGTCTCCCCGTTAGCCCTAGCTGCTTTTCTGCCTCCTGGGTACCCTGTCCGCCACCTCTCCACTTTGATCGATTATTTCCTTGAGACTGTGTTGGCCTATCGGCTTACCCCCACCCGACCGAGAACGCTTTGATGGCGGTGAAGTGGTCTTGCTAGTAGAGCCCAGGGCAGGCTCCGCCACGATGTCATCGCCAGGAAATGTGGGTGAATGAATGAATGCTTTCTGTTGCGAGCCAGGCCCACTCTCCGCAAACGGACCTAAGGAGAGGCGCCCAGGCCCGGCCCCCAGCGCTTCTGCAGCCGGGAAGCTGCGTGCAGAGAGGGCCGGGAGGTTGCTCCCAGGCCGGCCGGTGCGCGCTCACGGGGAGACCCTCGGAGCATTCAAGGCAGCCAGGCAGGCTGGTGGGGGCAGGGCGTGGGCGCGGACACACCCCCCGCAGTGCCCCCGGCGCCCGGCAGGGGGCGCCGCCCCGCCGGCCCACGCCCCGCCGCGCGCCGGGCAGGCCCCCTCGCGCAGGCGCGCTGCCGCGGGCGGAGGATCCGGGCCGCGCTTCCTCTCGCCAGGCCTGCGAGCTTCCTCCCAGCGGAGCCACGGGCGAGCCCAGGTTGGCCGCCGCCGCCGAGCCCGCCGCCGCCCTCCCGCTCCTTGTCCCACCCGCGCCTTGTCCGGAGGTGCTGCCGGGGCGGGGTCCGAGCGGGCGACCGCCCGGCCGCGCCGCCGTCGGGGCCGACCCCCGGCCCGCCGTCCCTCCCGCCCCAGCCAGCCTCTGGCCGCCGGAGCCCGCGGGGCGTGGAGCGCGAGGAGCCCCGCGGCCCGGATCGAGCGTCCGGGGCGGCCCCCGGCAGCCGGCGCGACGTTCCAAAATCAAACCTCAGTGGCGGCTCTCGGAAGCGGAACTCTGCCGGGGCCGCGCCGGCTACATTGTTTCCTCCCCCCGACTCCCTCCCGCCCCCTTCCCCCGCCTTTCTTCCCTCGGCGACCCGGGCGGTGCGGCCGTCCTCCTGCCTCTGCCTGGCGGTCCCTCCTCGCCTCTCCTCGCACCCGTACCTCTTTGTACCGCACCCCCTGGGGACCCCTGCGCCCCTCCCTTCCCCCCTGACCGCATGGACCGTCCCGCAGGCCGCTGATGCCGCCCGCGACGAGGTGGCCCGGACCGCAGTGCCCCAAGAGAGGTGAGTGCCTGGCCGTCCCGGAGTGTCCCCTGGAGGGAAGAGGGTGGAGGTCGCGCGTCTAGCCTCTGTTGCTGCCATCGTCCGCTCCCATGCCCCCCTCCCCCCCCCCTACTCCCTGCACGCGTTCGAATTCTCCCAGGAGCCACTGTCAGAACCCGGCTAGGAAGGGCGCGCACGAAGGAGGTACTGCCCTCCAGCTCCACGGACTTGCCTCCCCGCGTCATCCCGAGTCCCCCCCTCGTGGAGCTCAGAGTAGGAGGTGGCTGGAGTCTGGAGCAGAGGATCCGTATGAACCAGGTCCCTAGAGAGAGGGCTGGACTCCCTGCCCTTCCCTGCCCTGGGCCTCCCTGCAGGTGCCCTGGCTTGTTTGGTTCTGACCCCTCCCTCATTACCCCACCGTGACCCGGCCGGCTGCAGGCAACCCCAGGGCCCAGCTGCCTCGGGTGAGCAGTTAGAAGCCCAGGCCCTGGAACGGAGCCTGTCACCCATGGCCTCTCAGAAGACCAGGCCTAAGCCAAGGGACCTCTGACCTTTGGGTGGGAAACTGGGCAGGACTTGGGCCCGGTGGAGGTCACTGAGCATTAGCACCATGCCCCCACCTTCTAGCACTCTGGGCCGCCCATTCTCCTTGGCTCTTTGTGGCCCAGACCAGGTGTCAGGAAGGGGTGTGTCTAGCCAGCAGATTTTTGGAGCTTAACTACCAGTTCACTTCCCCGCCCATTTTGTAGACCCAGGAACTGAGGCTCAAAGGAAGAAGTTGCTACCCCAGGCCTCCTCTAGTGGAGTTAGGCCGGCTATCCTTCCATCCCCAGCTCTGCAGGGCTGGATGGAAGGAAACCAGGCAGGCACCTTCACCCACTGGAGACACAGGCCCCCAGCTTGGCGCTGGAGGGACCTTGCTGGGTGAACACGTGCTTCCCTGCAGAGGGCTGGAGGGAGTGAAAGGGCTTCCGGCCCCAGCTGTGGCTGGGTCCGCTAACGGGAGATGTGCGGAATGTGTGGCGTGGGACCATCTGTGTGGTGTGGCAGGAAGGCCTGGTCTTGGCCCCGGCTCTGAGTTGAAACAGCCTGGTGGTCAGTCCTGACCCAGCGCTCCCCACCGTCCCAGCTGACACAGGAGCAGCCAAGTTCATAATATGAATGGGGTCAGGATGGGGAAGGTGGAAGCCCTGTCTCCACTGGCAGCAGGCTACAGAGTGGGGACACCCAGGGGGCCTATTTCAGGCTCCTGGTACTTGGAGTCCCAGTGTCTTTTCTTGGTGTGGCCACAGCAGGAACAGGGCAAGGGCAGCAGGGGTGAGGTTGGGGCCTGGCAGGATCCTCTGGCCCAGGAGAGCAGGCAGTGCCCTGAGGGGTGTTGGGCGGTGGTGGGGGCTCCCTCGGAGCTGCTGGCAGTTTTGTCCTGCTCAGGTCCCTGCTGATGATATAGGGTGTTTGTTTGGTTGGTTGGTTGGTTGGGGTTTTTGTTCTTTTTTTTTTTTTCTGGCTGCCCTGACGTGCACAGTGGAGGGGACCCAGATGTCCTGGGACTGTGAGACTCCCCTCACATGGCCCCACACCCAGCCCTAACTTCCTTTTCAGCCTGAGGGGCTGAGGCTGGGGCCTGACTTGGTTGGCTCCCTCCCGCCCCAGCCAGCCCCTTTTTTTTTTTTTTTTTTTTTTTTTTTAACGGATCGTGAGCTGTGAGGGTGCGGCCCAGGGTCCCAGGGCCTTTGTAGAAAGGAGTCTGGCTTCTGGCTAGCACGTGTACAGTGATGTGCTTTTCATTTGGCAAGCCTGGTGCCTTCCTCCCTCTCAGAAGCGGCTGCTCTTCTCTCTGCATTGGGTCAGGGGCAAGGAAAGACAGGAACATGTTCCCTTTCACCACTGCAGGGAAGCCAGGCCCCAAGAGGCTCAGCCACACAGAGCGGCCCACGGCAAGGTTTGGAAATTTTGGGGACAGAATTCATCTTCCTGCAAACAAGTACAGATAGGAATTGAGGTCCAGGATCTATAGTGTGACTTGGGTGCCCCCCAAAGGGGGCAGGCCCGCCTGGGTGTGATTCTGGGCTCCATCTTTTGAGAGATTTTAAGACCTTGACAAGTTGTCTTCAAAGAACCAGGAATGTTGAGTCCGGCAAAGAGAAGGTAGCGACGCATTCTCCTATGTCTGAGGGACTGTCCCAGTTGAGAAAGGCGTCCCCTGGCAGAAATTGTCCCAAACACCTGGGCCAGAGCTAGGGAGCAGGTGGGTCCCAGGGAAGTGAATCTCAGCTCATTATAAGGAAACTATGAATGTACTCATTTTCTTGATTTAGAAAGTAACAAAACAGCGCTACAGAAAATTTAGAAAACGAAACAAATCACCCACTATTTCTTCAGCAGGCAGTGCCTGCCTTAGCATTTTCGGAGTTCCCTGCCAGTCTTTTCCCCATCTCTTTCCTTCATCGCTGTTGTCATTGAAGTGTGTACGCCGTGACACCTTTTTTCATTTAATTCGGCGTCTGTGGGCATTTTCTATGGTGCTACACGATCTAAGTAACGTTGCCTCTAAAAAGCTACAGAATATTCCAAGCTGGCCTGCTGCAGCGCCATCACCCATACGCTGGAGAGTGCGTTTTTCTTCTCTGTTGCTGTTGTGGTGGTTGTTACTCTGAGTCCCAAAAGCAGCTGGAGGGTTGGAGGGCGCAGGCAACTCGGTGCCCGACTGAATATGGGTTCCAGGCCCAGACATGCCACTTAGGCCCAGGGTGGAGGGCCCTTACGTCACTGACCCTCTGAGCCTCCTTATATAAATAACAGGATGGTGACACCTACTTCAGAGGAGAGTGTAAGGACAGTGTCAACGAACTAACCATGGGACTCAGAAGTGCCTGGCACAGCCCCTCCTCCACCCCCTCTGGGAGTAGGGTTGGCATTGTTGAAGGAGTGCCCACGGCTGGCTGCCTCAACCTGTGGGAAGATGCCTGAGCCACGGGCCGATGTTGGCTGACACCCACCTGGCGAAGAAGTGGTCCCTGCCTTGGGAGCCCCTCTGAAACCCTGTGGCCCTGACGTTTGAGAATACTATGGCCAGTGTTCTTCCCTGCCTTCCCCTCTCCCCATCACCATGTGATTAGCTGGCCTAGGACCTGGGGCTGGGAAGATGGGCTACTGGTTAGGGTCTGGAACCTGACCTCACCCATTCCCCTTCCAGTCTCCCAGCATCAGAAGCATCAGAGCTGAATGAACAAGGCCTCTTCTCTTTTTTTTTTTCTTTTGAGATGGAGGTTTGCTCTTGTTGCCCAGGCTGGAGTGCAATGGCACGATCTCTGCTCACCACAATGTCCGCCTCCCAGGTTCAAGTGATTCTCCTGCCTCAGCTTCCTGAGTAGTTGGGATTACAGGGGTCCACCACCACTCCTGGCTAATTTTGTATTTTTAGTAGAAACAGGATTTCTCCATGTTGGTCAGGCTGGTCTTGAACTCCTGACCTCAGGTGATCTGCCTACCTCAGCCTCCCAAAGTGCTAAGGATTACAGGTGTGAGCCACCGCACCTGGCCGACAAGGCCTCTTCTTTAAGAGGCTGGCTGCACTTGCCTCCCAGCTCTGGCTAGGCCAGCCCAGCTCAGCGTTTTCCCGGAGGAAATAGAGGCCTACTTAGCCTGAGACCTGGCCAAGGAATCCAGGCATCCTGAGCCCCAGCCCAGGAACAGCCATGCCAGCCTCATCTTCCCACCCTTTTCTGGTAGCCAAGGAAGGGAAGGAAGCTGGGGGGCTGAGGGTAGGGGGATTCTGGAACCTCCTAGAACTTCCCAGGAGGGAGCTGAACAGTCTACAGAGTCACTGGGAAACTCGTGCGTTAGCCTACCCCTCTTCAGCAGGTGTTCCCCCGGTCTCACCTGAGTGTGTATCACTGTGACACACCTGCTTCCTCCTGCTCGGCTTTTATGGAGACCAGAGTAACTGGGAGTGCCCTCCTAGAGCCACCCCGTGAGCAGTAGGAGGGTACCAGTCTCTGTTTGGCAACCCTGGGCCTAAGAGACTGTAGCCCCAGATGACCCTAGGATGGCTCAGGACTAAGCTAGGGAGGGGTCCTCCCCCCGGGTGGCTCAGTCAGTATGGAGGGCCCTTGGGCACACAGCCTCATACTCCAGCTGCCAGGCTTTGGCCTGTGGAGTGTCTCCCTCCTCCCTGGTCTCAGTGTGAGGGAAGTGGGCATGACAGCTGCCCTCCTGTCCCACAGCTTGGGCTGGGATGAGGTCACAGGGTGGGGTCTGCCCGAAGATGCTGGCCTGGCCTGGCTCAGATGAGAGCCCTCTGGGTGTTTCTCAGTTTCCCCCGCCCGTGGTGGGAGACAGGATGGGTGGAGGAGCAGGCCACCCTCAACGCCCGACAGGGAGCACTACCTCCCTTCCTCCTCCCCTCTGGGTCCCTTCATCCAAGGGCTGGAAATAGAATCCGCTAAGTAATGATTAAAGTCAAATTCAGACCTAAAAATAAAGAGCTGGTGAAGGAAGAGCTGGTGCTCCCTGCATGGCTGAGGGGAGAAGTGAGCAGGGAGAGGCTGGCTTAGGGTGGCTGAGCCCCTGCTCCTCGGGATCAGGAGTACTCCACCAGTCCGGGGGGCTGCTCTTTTATCTAGCTGTGATGTAGCCCGCAGTGCCTATTAAGTGTAGTCTGCACCAATCAGGGCAGACTAGCAGGACCCATTAGAAAAATCCCATTTTTCCCATGGGGAGACTGAGGCCCAGAAAGGAGAAGCGGTTTGTCCAGCGAGTATTTGGGAGCTACCCTCAGCAGGCCCCCAGGGACTGGAGGGCCCTGTGCAGCCCAGCCTGCCCTTTCTGCCTGCCGAGTTTCTCTTCCTGGTTTTGAGGTGCTGAGATGAGGGCAGCTTCTCATCACACACTAGCTGTGCACACACCCTTCAACCGCAGCTTCCCTCCGCCCCTCCTTCCGTGGTCTGGGCCCAGAGTCGAAAGAACAAGCAGAAGAGAGGCTCCTTGGTGCCCCCCTGGCTGCCCTGATCATGGCGTGTTTGTAATCCTTGTGGGCAGGTGAAAACCTGGTCGTCATCTGCCCCCCGTGTACGCTGGCTGCTGCTTCTCAGCCCAGCCTGACGCCTGGTCCTCATGCAGACTCGCACATCTTTCTGTCTGCAGCTTGTGCTGTCCCCGCTGCAGGGAGACACGAGGGAAGGATGGCGATCAAGCCCTGAGAGCTCCCCTGCTGGCTGGTAGAGGAGACGAGGAGTCAGTGAGGGGAGGCCTGTGGTTCTCACTTCCTGGCAGGGCTGGCAGGAGTGCTGAAGCTGGGGATCTGCGTGGGCTGGGGCAGCCTGGAGGGCCTCCTGGAGGGGAAGGGCCATTGAAAGTCAGGAAGCATTTGAAGAAGTACGGTGGGGACAGAGGTCCTTGTTTGGAGCTTCTGCCCTCTCTAGGGCTGCTGGCCATTATCTGCGTGTCCCTCCGCAGGCTCTTGGCCTCTGTGTGAGAGCGCGGGGTGTGCAGACAAGCAAGAAGTGGGCACAGAAGCACCTCTGCTCCCCAGAGCAGAGCAGCCAAGCTCTGGGCAGACCTCCCCTCAGTGTCCCCCACCTGCTCATTTGCAGGTTGTCATCTGTCCTGCCCAAGGGAAGGTGAGGAGAAAGGTCCCCTAACCAAGTTCAGACAGATTTGAGCTCAAGTCCCCAAAGAGATCAACAGTCCTTACCCCGTGGGGTGTTTTAATGATTAAGTAACTAATGCAGTGCCCGGAACCTGGCTGGGACAGTAGGCTGTACCTCCTGAGCCCTCATTCTCAGCCCGTTCTGCCGGGGGAGTGTGTTGGTAACGCCCTCATCTCCCTTAAGTGGTAGCAAGTCTGTGCTTTGTGTTGGTCCTCAGAGCTTTACCTTCCGAGCTGTGTGTTCTGTAGGTCCCAGAAGTGAGGAGACCAGAGACGTGGAGGCCCAAAGTTCTCGACAGCTCATGGGCCTCCACAGTCCCCCGCCGATCATGTGGCCAGGAGACTTTGGGGTGAGGGATAAGAACATGACTTTGAAGGGTTCGTTGGAGGTTAGTGCTGAGAGGCTATATGGAAATGTAGGCGAATGAAGATGCGAAGACCACATCCTGTGCTAAGGGGATGGGGGAGCAGAGTGGCCTGGGTTAGGGCCCTGGGGAGGCCCACAGTCCCCATTGCCCAGCGCTTGTAGGTAATTAGGCTCCTGAGCGGTAATTAGAAACCTTTCTGGGCCAGGAATGGCAGCCTCAAGCCGCAGTGGTGCCTGGGGAGGAGGCTCCCCATAAGCCTGCTCTAACCCCAGCCCCCACCTCTCCCAAACCACTGGACGGGATTTCCGGTCCCACTGAACCATTGGGGGCAGGAAAAAAAAGCCAGCGAGTTGCCATAATTTGATATTTATCCATTAAATCTGCCCCTCCCCTTAGGTCGGGGTGCTGAAGGGAGCTCAGGGTGGAGGGAGGTAGGGCAGCGTGCGCTGGTCCAGAGCAGGCGTTCTTCTGTTCCTTCATCACCCCCTGGGAGGTGTAGGCATCTCCGAGGCCTGGTGCCCAATTCTGCTGCTGCCCGTCCTGAGACACCTGTACAAGGTGGGGGTGCTGAGGGACCACTGGCGCGGGCTTTGCCGGTCGGTGGACGCCCTCCAGCACCCCTCCTTGCCTGATGTGCAGTGGGGAGTATCGCAGTACCATCAGCCGAGTGTCCTCTGCAGAACCAGAGGTGGGGCTAATTTTATTGCTGCCAAACTTGCCCAACTGCCAGTGGGTGCCCCGCCCTCCTCAGGTGCACTGCCCTTTCAGGGGTGGGCCCAAATCTGAAACTTAACTCTGTCTGTATCTGTACTATGACCTGTAGGCCCTGCTGGAGGCTCCCTGGGCCCCCATCCTGATTCTTCTTCAGTCTTCATTAACTCACTCTATACCACAGTTTGCAGTCTTAATCCAGGCCTGCTCCAGGGCACCCTGGGGTGGGAATAGGGCAGCATGCCCTGGAGCCTGAGCAGGCGTTCTTCTGTTCCTTTGAGACCCCCTGGGAGGTGTAGGCATCTCCAAGGCCTAGTGCCTAATTCTGCTGCTGCCCACCCTGAGACATCTGTGCAGAAATATGCTAAAATTCTTCTAGCTCCTTCTCCCCTCGCCCCTCTTCTCGGAATCCTTCCCGGCTGGCCCCTGTCTCACAGTCTGTTGAGGCACTGAACATAGTATGCCATGGTTGACCAACCAGGAGGGCAGGAGCCAGGTCTGCATTTTGTAGGGGTTCCTAGCACCCAGCCCTGGCCTGTACGCAGAGTTGGGGTGGGTAAGTGGCGGCCTTGGGTCCCCAAAGGCAGGACCTCCTGAGCCCTTTCCTTCTCCGCCCACCCTAGTCTACCAGGCATGGCTCTGGGCACACAGGAAGGCTTCCGGAACACTGAGTCAAAGAATGAGAAGGCAGGGTGGACCTTGCTGATGCCTGTTGCCTCCAGTGGCTGTCCCCATCCCCCAGCGCTTCCAGCTGGGTCCTGTGGCAGCACCAGAATCTCTAGGGGCCGTGGCCCTGAGTTCCCCCGGGTCTTTTATGTACTTCCCTTTTCAGTGGGTATTTTTAGCTGGGTGTAAACAGTTACTGAAGGCTCCCACGCCCCATTAGGCAGCAGAGGTTTGGTTGGGGGGTGGGCAGGGCAAGGGAGCCCCTTGACCTCCCGTGGCCCTCAGCACGTGCCTGGCCTTGGGGGTCTACAGCTGCTTCCAGGGTAGGAAAAGGGCAGCCTGGGAGTTTCTGGGCTCCAGTTCCCCTTTCTCCCCACTCCTTGTCAGCCTAGACTCCCGAGAAAGGCCTGCCTGAGGCTGCGGCCACTGACCTCAACGCTTGGGCACAATGCCAGCCTGTTCCCGGGACCCCAGCACAAGGGCTTCTGGGAGCTGGGTTTAGGGCAGGAAGTCAGAGTGAAGCACTGGTCCTGCCACATCCCAAGCCCCTTGTCCCCTAGCTCTGCGGGGCTGGGGTGACAGCTGCTGTCCCTTTGGGGTTAAGTATAGTCCCATTGGTTATGGGACCTCGGTGTGGTACTGCCAGCCTGGCTTCCTCTTTTGTTTGTTCGCTTGTTCATTCATTCACTCATTCATTCAGTGCTCGTTTACTGAGCAGCCCCTTTGGGTCCGGCCCATGCAGATGTGAGTCAGACCCTCACTTTCCCCGTGCAGAGCTCCTAGTCCACCCTAAACCACAGGCCACAACCGGTGAGGTTCTCACTGGAGCACAGGGACGTGTGAGGCCTTGGAGGCCTAGGCGGCCAACCCAGCTGGGAATCCAAGGAAGGCTCCAGGGAGAGGTGATTTACAGGAAGTTTCTTATTTCTAATTTTATTTTAAGGGGGAATGTAATAGATGCATGTGGCTCAAAAGAAAAAAAAAAAAAAAAGCAAAGCCCAGAAGGACAAAATAAACAGTAAAAAGTAAGTTTCCCAGAGGCAACCTCTGCTACCCGTTTGCTCTGTCTTTCCGAAGATAATAGAGGCATGTGTGAGTTTAGGGAGGTGTTGTACTAATACCTCTTTAAAAACACAACTTGTGGTATTCCACACAGAATCTGCACCTGGCTTTTTTTCACAGCCTTTTATTTTGAGTATTTCAGACCTACCAAAAAGTTGAAATAATAGTATAATGAATATTCATATATCCTTCATGCAGATTTGCCAGTTCTTAACATTTTGCCACATTTACTCTACGTCGTCTTTTATCTACGTAGACATATGTGTATATGTATTTTCTGCTGATTTGAGTGTTAGTTGTAGGCATTGTATCTTTCACTCTAAGAACTTCAGTGTGTATCTTTTTTTTTTTTTTTTTTTTTGAGACAGAGCTTCGCCCAGCCACCCAGGCTAGAGTGCAGTGGCACATTCTCCGTGCACTGCAACCTCCACCTCAGGTTCAAGAAATTCTCCAGCCTCAGCCTCGCGAGTAGCTGGGATTACAGGCACACACCACCATGTCTGGCTAAGTTTTTTGTATTTTTAGTAACGACAGGGTTTCACCATGTTGGTCTCAAACTCCTGACATCAGGTGATCCGCCCATTTGGGAGCATCAGGCCTCCCAAAGTGCTAGGATTACAGGCTTGAGCCACCACTCCCGGCCACATGTATCTCTTATGTCATCACTATGTCATGATCACACTTGAAAAAATTGACATTAATTCCATGTTGTCTATTCTGTCCATTTCCCCCATCCCCAAGTGATTTTTAGAGCTCTTCCCCCTGACAACCCCTTGATACAGAATTCAATTCAGGATCACTCATTGAATCTTGTTGTCATGTTTCTTTAGTGTCTTGTTTAATCTAGAACATTCTCCAGCCTTTTTTTGTTTTGTTTTGCTCTTTTATGACATTGAAATGAAGAGTCTGGGCCAGTTGTGGATTTGTCTGATTGCTTCTTCCTGGTTGGAGTCGGTGGAACAGCTCTGGCAGGAACGCCCCCCCCCCCCCCACACACACCCCAGGCGATAGAGTCCTCCTCCAAGAGACACTCAGTGTCGCCTTGCTGGTGACGCTTCATTGGGTCACACGGTTCCGGGTGTCCACACGTCTCCCTGTAGTGCAGGTGTCCTTCCTCTTTCTGATTAGCCTGTGGGATGGGACTTGGAAGCCGTGTCTGCCCTGCTCCCCTGGCAATGACTTGAGCTGGTATTTTGCCATTTCCTGTGCTCTGTCATGGGGGGTGTTCTGTATCGGCACCTGGAGATCTCCTCTGGCCCCATCACAACTAGGGCTATGCTGTCGCCTTGTAGGGATATCTTGTCATTTATCCACCCAGCCCCCCCGCTCGTGGACATAAAGGCTGCCTCCCCATCATCTCCTGCTACTACAGACCGCACTGCAGGGACTGTCCTGCTGTGTTTTTTTAAGGCATGGGTGGCCCAGAAGCAGCCCCTCAGCTGCTCCCCCCAATTTTGAGTGGAAATCCCTCTGTAAAGAAGGAGAGAGTGGGGAGGGAATGGCAAGGCGGGGAAGGAGGCAGGGCGCAGGTGTCCTGGGAACAGCAGATGGGAAACAGGTCTGGCTGAGGCACCAGAAGCCAGTAAGTCCCAGAAAGGTCAAGTGACTTTCCCAAGGTCACACAGCAAGTTGATGCCAGAGCCAGGTACAGGACTCAGAGCCTCTGACACCCAGGACGATGTTCCTGCACTGCTCCATGGAGTAGCCTGACTCTTAAGTTTCAGTAACCCCAGGAAGGGCCCCCTCTCTATGCCTGACCACCACTGGATTGTGGAGGCCTAAGTTTTCAGTAGCTCCTCCCAGCCACTCTGGCTCTCAGCCTCTGACCTGGAGTGGGAGAGTCTCACCTTCTAGAGATGTTTTAAGGAGGGGACCCCAGCCTAGGCGCTGGCTAGGAGGCTGCTGAGCCATCTTGGCTATGGCCACTGACCTCAGCGCTTGGGCACAATGCCAGCCTGTTCCTGGGACCCCAGCACAAGGACTTCTGGGAGCTGGGTTGGGGCAGGAAGTCAGAGTGAAGCACTGGTCCTGCCATATCCCAGGCCCCTTGTCCCCTAGCTCTGCAGGGCTGGGGTGACAGCTGCTGTCCCTTTGGGGTTAAGTATAGTCCCAGTGGTTATGGGACCTCGGTGTGATGTAGGCAGACTGAATTCCCCCTTTTGTTCGTTCATTCATTCATTCGTTCATTCAGGGGGCTCATGACCCCACAGGGTGGAGCCGTCTAAGAGTGTTAGCAGCTCCCACTTGCAGGATGTCTGTGGCAAGGCAAGCACCGTTCTGGTGCTGAGACCACAACTCCAGTCCTCATAGCAGCCCCCAGAGCCCAGGGTTATCACCAGTCCATTGTACAGATGGGGAAACTGGGTCCTAGAGTCACAGCCAGCAGAGTAAAGGTGATGAGTTGAGCCCTCTCCCCTGTTTCCAGACCCTCTGAGGCCCTCGGAGCCCAGGCCCTCGAGGGGCCCACCCGGACCACTCCTGGGCTCACCCTTTCCTAAGCCTGTGCCCCTCTTATAGCTGCTTCGCCCTTCTCCCTCCTCCCCACTCCTCCCTCTTCCCCCCTCCTCCCTCCTATCCCCTTCTCCTTCCTCCCTCGTCCCTCATCTCTCTTCTCTCTCTTCCCCCTAGGCTAGTGTGGTCCCCATGGCAACTCCTGGGGCTCGTCAGGCAGGGAGGCACGGGGCTGCAGCCCGGCAGCTCAGGAGTTTGACACCTGAGTGGGACAGGATGCTCACTCAAGGTGTGGCCCTCTGCACGCCCGCCTGGCCCCTGCAGGCCTCACTTAGAGTTCTCATCTGCAAAATGGGGATAATAATAGCTTCTCGTCTCAGAGTTGTTAGAGGATGTGATGAGCCATAACGTGCCAAGGACAGGGCCTGGCACAGAATAAGTGCTCAGAAAACAGGACCTGTTATTATTTTTATTATTATCATCAAGGCAGTGGAGAGGCGGCGGCAGTGGCAGCTGCAGGCCAGGAAGGGAGTGTTTGCAAACTGACAGCTGGAAGGGTGACTAACAGTGAG
The DNA here is from genome assembly GCF_048565385.1 of Saimiri boliviensis. Lineage (NCBI taxonomy): Eukaryota > Metazoa > Chordata > Mammalia > Primates > Cebidae > Saimiri > Saimiri boliviensis. The sequence goes on from NC_133450.1 coordinate 3,565,554, forward strand.
CAGCCTCCCTGCCCTCCTGTGGTGGCAGGGAATTTGGGGAGGAAGGGGGAGGCATGGGGATGTGGAATGCCAGCAGGTCCCCTATTCAGAAGAACCTAAGGGTTGAGGGCCCAGCCAGCCACACTGGGACCCTAATTCAAGCTCTGGGCTGTCACCCCTAACTCGCTATGTGACTTCAGGCAAATTCTTCAACCGGTTGAGCCTCATTTTCTGCTTCTGTAAAATGGAGGTGAGAGGGTAAGAAGGGCTCACAATCCTCCTTCCCTCCCCGCTCCACCTCCCCCCCATAGCTTACAGTCCACGGGAGGCAGGAGTAAGAGGTGGTTCCTGTGCTCAGTGGTGGCCGAGTCATGTGGATGGAGGCAGGTTCCAGGCCCATCTTCCTTAGGCCTCAGTGTCCCTGCCTATACAGCAGGAGCTGATGGGCTGGCCTCTGGGGACTAGAAGGGCCCTGTGTTCTGGGAGGAAGGGAAGCCCTTTTGTCCAGGGGATGGGACAGGGGTGCACCAGACACTTCCAAGTTCAGGGTTTCATTCCAGCCCCTCCTCCGCCAGCTTGCAGGGGATCCCTGTTTTCCCCTTTGGGGTAAGGGATGTAAGGCTTAGAAGGGGTGAGTCACTCTCCCCAGTCACACACTCAACAGGGCTAGGTATTAAGCCCAGGTCTGACTGTAAAGCCAGGTGGGCGGCCTGGAGGTGGTGGTTCTCCCCGGCTCTCTCCTCCCCAGCTCCTTCTGCGCTCCATGAAGGCATGCTCCCCTGCTGAAGCCCGCTAGGCCCCACTGCCCTCAGAATCATACCCTGGTTCCTCACATTGGTAGTGGAAGTCCCCGTGCTGCCTAGCAGAGGGTATGCTGGGCCACTTGAAACCATCCCCTACAGCGTCCTCTGAGCAGTGGTTGTCGGGTAGGCTCTGGAAGTTTTTGGGGTCCGAGAGCCCCAGATGGGCAGGGTCTGCCTCCCACCTTCCCTCATCATTGGCTTCCACCCAGGCCAGTTTCTCACACTGTGCCGGTCCGCTGCCTGGCACCGTTGCTCAGACTGCTACACCAACCTGGGGTAGCCCTGTGGTGTAGTGCTCTACCAGGATTCCCTGGCGCGCCCTGTGCCTGTAAGTGCTGCAATCTTGAGGGCTCAGCCCCGGAGCTCCCGTCTCCAGGGAGCCTGCCTGAGCTCTGCCCGTGCTCACTTCACACTCCCAGCACTTGGACTCAAATGTCTCCTCCCACTCCACTGCACTCCAGCCTGGGCAACACAGCAAGACTCCATCTCAAAACTAGTAATAAATTAAAATAAAATAGTCGTCTTCCACAGGGGTAGGTAACAATATTTGTGACTATCAGTCTAGCCCCAGACCTCGTCCACTCTATCAAAGAGACCATCAAAGAGGCGTATGGAGGACTTCCTCTTCTTTTTTTTGGAGATGGAGTCTTGCTCTGTCGCCCAGGCTGGAATGCAGTGGCGCGATCTCAGCTCACTGCAACCTCTGCCTTCAAGCAATTCTCTTGCCTCAGCCTTCTTTGTAGCTGCGACTACAGGCGAACGCTGCCACACCCAGATAATTTTGTTTAATTTTTTTTTTTTTTTTTTTTTTTTGAGACGGAGTTTTGCTCTTGTTACCCAGGCTGGAGTGCAGTGGTGCGATCTCGGCTCACCGCAACCTCCGCCTCCTGGGTTCAGGCAATTCTCCTGCCTCAGCCTCCTGAGTAGCTGGGATTACAGGCACGTGCCACCATGCCCAGCTAATTTTTTGTATTTTTAGTAGAGACGGGGTTTCACCATGTTGACCAGGATGGTCTCGATCCCTCGACCTCGTGATCCACCCGCCTCGGCCTCCCGAAGTGCTGGGATTACAGGCTTGAGCCACCGCGCCCGGCCTAATTTTTTTTTTTTTTTTTTTTTTTTAGTAGAGACGGGGTTTCACTGTGTTGTCCAGGATGGTCTCGAATTCCTGAGCTCAGGCAATCCGCCTGCCTCATCCTCCGAAAGTGCTGGGATTACAGGCACGAGCCACCACGCCCAGCTGAGGACTTTCTCTTCTAACACTGTGACCACGAAGATGCTGCTGGCCCTTTCTAAGCCTCAGTTTCCTCAACTGTAGAAAAGGAAACAGTAGTTCCAGCCCCCACTCTGCTTCCTGAGACAGGTCCAAGGGGACCCTGGGCTGGGACCACAAAGTATGTGTGTTAAGACAGCGGTAGGTTGCTGCCCTTAGGAAATGGGGTTGGCTAGGGTAGCTTTTTTGGGGAGTCATCTTTATTGAAGTTAATACACAGTTGACCCTTGAACAGCATGGGGGTTGAGGACACCAGCCCCCGCCCTGCGGTCAAAAACGTCACATATTAACTTTGACTCCTCAAAAACTTAACTCCTAATAGCCTATTGTTGTCAGAAAGCCTTACAGATAACAAAGTTGATTGACACTCATTTTGTTTGTTACATATATTATATGCTGTATTCTTAACAGTAAAGCAAGCTAGTGAAAAGAAAATCATGAGAAAATCATATGGACAGGTGTGGTGATCACACCTGTAATCTCAGCACTTTGGGAGGCCAAAGCAGGCAGATCACTTGAGGCCTCTAACTTGAATTCGAGACCAGCCTGGCCAATATGGTAAAATTCTGTCTCTACTAAAAATACAAAAATTAGCCTGCTCTGGCAGCATATGCCTATAATCCCAGCTACTCAGGTGGCTGAGGCATGAGAATTACTTGAATCTGGGAGGTGGAGGTAGTTGCAGTGAGCCATGAGTCATCCCACTGTACTCCAGCCTGGGTGACAGAGTCTTGCTCTGTCTCAAAAAAAAAAAAAAAGAAAAGGAAAGAAAGAAAATCATAAAGGAAGAGGAAATATGCTATTCTTTTTTTTCTTTTCTTTTCTTTTCTTTTCTTTTTTGGGACAGAGTCTCTCTCTGTCACCCAGGCTGAAGTGCAGTGGCGTGATCTTGGCTCACTGCAATCTCTGCCTCAGCCTCCTGAGTACCTGGGATTACAGGCATCTACCACCATACCCTACTAATTTTTTTGTATTTTTAGTAGAGAAGGGGCTTCACCATCTTGGCCAGGTTGGTCTTGATCTCCTGACCTCGTGATCCACCTACCTAGGCCTCTGAAAGTTCTGTCATTACAGGCGTGAGCCACTGCACCCGGCCTTTACCTACTATTCTTTAAGTGAAGGGGATCGTCATGAAGGTCTTCATCCTTCATACTGAGTATGCTGAGGAGGAAGAGGAAGAGTCGGTCTTGCCATCTCAGAGGTGGAAGGGAGGCAGGAAAGGCAGGCACACTCCGCGTAACCGTTATTGAAAAAAATCCAGCCACGTGTGGTGGCACATGCCTGTAGTAACAACTGCTCAGGAAGCTGAGGCCGGAGGATTGCCTGAGCCCCAGGAGTTTGAGGCTGCAGTGAGCTATGATCATGTCACTGCACTCCTGCCTGGGCAGCAGAGTGAGACCCTTTCTCCAAAAAAAGGAGAAAAAAATCCATGTGTAACTGGACCTGCACAGTTCAGACCCAACTTGTTCAAGGGTCAGCTGTACACCAAAAAGCGTGCCAGTCACAAGGGTGCAGCTCATGATTGGGCCCAGGCAGTCCGTACAGCCAACACCCAGAGGTCCCCTTGCGCTCCTTCCAGTCTCCCGTCACGAGAGCAGTTACCCTGACAGCATGGAATAGTTTGGCCAGATTTTGAACTTTATTCCAATGGAATTACATGGTATGCACTTTTCTGTGTCTGGCTTCATGGTTAGCATTTTATTTATTTATTTTTTAGAGACAGGGTCTTGCTGTATAATCCAGGCTGGAGTGCCGTGGTGTGACCTTGGCTCACTGTGGCCTTGACCTCCCCAGGCTCAAGCGATCCTCCCACCTCAGCCTCCTGAGTAGCTAGGACTACAGGCATGCACTACCACACCCAGCTAATTTTTGTGTCTTTAGTAGAGACAGGCTTTTGCCATGTTGCCCCAGGCTGGTCTTGAACTCCTGGGTTTAAGCAGTCCACCCACTTCGGCCTCCCAAAGTGCTGGAATTACAGCCGTGAGCCACCGCACCCAGCGGTCATTATATTTAGCAATTCGTCAGGATTGGCCAGGTACGGTGACTCACACCTGTAATCCCAGCACTTGGGGATGCCAAAGCAGGTAGTCAGGAATTTGAGACCAGCCTGGCCAGCATAGTGAAACCCCATCTCTACTAAAAATGCAAAAATTAGCCAGGTGTGGTGGTGTGCACCTGTAGTCCCAGCTACTCAGGAGGCTGAGGCAGGATAATCACCAGGAGGTGCAGGTTGCAGTGAACTGAGATTATACTACTGCATTCCAGCCTAAGTGACAGAGTCAGACTCAGTCTCAAAAAAAAAACAGAAAATAAATCCGTCAGGGTTATTTAATGGCTGCAGTTTGTGTCTGCTGCTGTACATAGTCCCTTTTGTGAATGTGCCACCGTTTACCATTTTCCTCCTGGTCGGCATCTGGGCAGCTCCCAGTTTGAGGTTTATTACAAAGCATACCGCTTGTCCACCTACGCCTGTCCAGGTGGACACATGCCCTGTGTCCTCTTGGGTGTGTACCTAGAAGTGGGGTCAGTGTACATTTAGAGCTGCTGCCCGGGCAGGCTTTGGCAGGTGAAGGACCTGAGGACCCACAGAGCATAAGGGACTTGCCCAGATCACACAGCCCCTGCTCAGAGCTGCCCCGGGGCCCCTTGCCCCACAGACCAGTAGCTAGCCCTCCAAGCCCCGTTTGCTCCTTTCTGTCAGTCCTAGAAGGCCCCCTGGGGTCTTAGGGTTGGTGGCTCCTCTGCCTCTGGCGGTCCTCGGCCCTCATGCCCCTTTCCACCCAGTGCCATCAGCCTGCCGGGACTGGAGGGGACGGCTTGTGCGTCAGATCCCAGCGAAGGACGCTCTTGGCGCCTGTTCACACCCCTCCTCAGTCTTCGTGCTCTTCCCCACAGCTCTAATGGTACCAAGTGACAGGTCAGCTATACTGTGACTCGGGGACGCCAGAGCTCCTGAGAAGATGTCAGCAATACAGGTACCACAGGGGTGAGAGTCTGGGACGTGCAAGCATTCTCACCGGCCGCAGGGGGTGCTTGGTGGAAGAGAGAGGGTGGAGCTTCGATCAATGCACTCCCCTTTTCCCAGCCCTCTGGCCCAGCCCAGACCCTAATGAAGTCGGGTTCCAGCACTCAGTCAGACACAGGCTGGGGGAGTTGGGGAGTCTCAGCAGGAAGGGGCCCAGGGCTCATTCTCCAGGCAGAGCACCTCACCCAGTCTCACAGATGCCAGCTCAGAGGCTGTGACCACGAGGATGTGCTGGCAGGTGGGTGGAGGGGGCCCAGGCCGCACTCGCCCGCCCACCTGTCACCTGTCCTGCAGGCCGCCTGGCCATCCGGTACAGAATGTATTGCCAAGTACAACTTCCATGGCACTGCTGAGCAGGACCTGCCCTTCTGCAAAGGAGACGTGCTCACCATTGTGGCCGTCACCAAGGTAATGAGGTGCCGCCCACCCCACCCTCCCACTGCTGGGCCTTCTGCAGGGGGAGGTGAACCTGAGAGCATGTCTGGGCTGTCCTCTCCCCAGGACCCGAACTGGTACAAAGCCAAAAACAAGGTGGGCCGTGAGGGCATCATCCCAGCCAACTACGTTCAGAAGCGGGAGGGGGTGAAGGCGGGCACCAAACTCAGCCTCATGCCGTGAGTACAACGAGGCAGGGTTGGGAGGGAGGGGCATCAGGGACAAGCAGGGAGGCCAGAGTGGGGGGCTGGGGTGTTGGTGAGGGCTTCAGGAGGAGGTGCAGGGCAAGGGTGCAGGACTTCACAGAGCAGGGCTGGGGGCAGGGGCAAGAGTGTGGCAAAGAAGGGACAGGGAGCAGAAGATGAGGGCCTCAAATGCCTGACTGAGGTGCAAGCCACGGGTGCCAAGCAGAGGGAGCTCCTGCAGAAAGGGGAGCCAGGGCCAGTACCTTTGGGCCACCATGACCTCCGGCCCGGCTGCTCCCCAGTTGGTTCCATGGCAAGATCACACGGGAGCAGGCGGAGCGGCTTCTGTACCCGCCGGAGACAGGCCTGTTCCTGGTGCGGGAGAGCACCAACTACCCTGGGGACTACACGCTGTGCGTGAGCTGCGACGGCAAGGTGGAGCACTACCGCATCATGTACCATGCCAGCAAGCTCAGCATCGACGAGGAGGTGTACTTCGAGAACCTCATGCAGCTGGTGGAGGTGAGCTGGGCACCTGCGGGGCCTCGCTCCCACCCTCACACGCCCTAACCCATCTGGGGCCTTTCTTTGCACGTAGCCCTGGCTTCCAGCTCCAGCCCCACCCCTTCTGCCCGGGGACCAGGCATACTGGGCAGCTTCTGTGAGCCCTGGTTTCCTCACACCTTGGTGGAGCAGCTGCTGCGTGCCAGAACTCACCTCTGACCCCAGAGTGCCACCACAAGGAAGGGAGCCTTATCCTCATTTTTATAGATCAGGAGTCGAAGGTTCAGAGCGGTTACAGGACCCGCCTGAGGTCGCACAGCTATAAATTGGAAGTGCCAGGACTGGAATCTGAGTCTGTCTCTGATCCCAGAGCTAACTTTCCTGCAGCCACTCACAGACCTGCATGCCCAGAAGTGTGTGCAGAAACAGGAGCCCTGCACCTTGATCCCAGGGCCCCTGAGTCTCCCGGCCTGGCAGCCCTGGCCATGCCACACCTGCCATCCAGTAGCCACAGCCTCCGTGTCCCTCTGTATTCACTCTTATCTCCCTCCCCTGCTGGCCTGGCTTGGACTGTTGCAGGTGAGGATAGGGTCCTGAGTACTCGTGGCTAGAGGCTGGTGTCAGGACCAAGCCACGGGTTGCCCTTTGCATCAGATACCCATGGGGCCTAGAATGGTAGCAACAGCTGAGTGTCCAGCAGCCGAGTGTAGGGTGGCCTAGGAAATGGGCCATACGTCATGATCCGGGACTTCCCTAAACCCCAGCCCGGCAAGAAATGGGGAGCCCTCCCCACTCAGTGACTCCAGCCCGGGCGGGGCCGGCCTCTGCCGCCCTCTGGTGGTCAGGCCTGGGCGGTGCATATGGGGTACTTTGGGGCTGGCTCTGAGCACCCTGCCCCCACACCCTGCAGCACTACACCTCAGACGCAGATGGACTCTGTACACGCCTCATCAAACCAAAGGTCATGGAGGGCACGGTGGCGGCCCAGGACGAGTTCTACCGCAGTGAGTGCACCCCACCCCAGATCTGCTGCCCACCCACCTCCTCCCACACAGGCTTCCTGGCACCGCCCCCACCCAGGGACCTCCAGAGAACCCCACGTGCCCGATAGTCCCGTCGGCCTCTGTCGTCCCAGCCATGTCCCTCACTGGCCCCTCCCCACAGGTGGCTGGGCCCTGAACATGAAGGAGCTGAAGCTGCTGCAGACCATCGGGAAGGGGGAGTTTGGAGGTGAGCTGGGGTGGGCCGCCTGGGGGGCCGAGGGACTCGGAACTTGGGAACAAGCCCGCTTCCCTGCCCTCAGACGTGATGCTGGGTGATTACCGAGGGAACAAAGTCGCCGTCAAGTGCATTAAGAACGACGCCACCGCCCAAGCCTTCCTGGCTGAAGCATCGGTCATGACGTGAGTGGGGGCGGGGCGGGGGGAGGTTGGCTTGGGCTGGGGGTGAGTGGCAGGGCGGGGCGGCCTTTCTGACCACCTTCACCCTGCCCCAGGCAACTGCGGCACAGCAACCTGGTGCAGCTCCTGGGCGTGATCGTGGAAGAGAAGGGTGGGCTCTACATCGTCACTGAGTACATGGCCAAGGTGGGCGCCTTCCTGGGACCCGCACTCACGCTTTTCAGTAGCCGAGAAACCCCCACTGGGCTCTGGGACCCCTGCTCCCTCAGTCCCCCCACCCCACATGAGCTTTGAGTCACCAGGGCTGGGCTTTTGTCCTGGTTTACTGCTTATTTACTGTGACCTTGGACACATGTCGTCACCTCCAAGCTTCAATGTCATATCCAGGAAATGGAGATAGTAACAGCTGATCTCCGAGATCTGTGAGAGTCAGGGGCAGGTAGTAACAGCAGATCTCCGAGATCTGTGAGAGTCAGGGGCAGATAGTAACAGCAGATCTCCGAGATCTGTGAGAGTCAGGGGCAGATAGTAACAGCAGATCTCCGAGATCTGTGAGAGTCAGGGGCGGATAGTAACAGCTGATCTCAGCGATCTGTGAGAGTCAGGGGCAGATAGTAACAGCTGATCTCCGAGATCTGAGAGAGTCAGGGGCAGATAGTAACAGCAGATCTCCGAGATCTGTGAGAGTCAGGGGCAGATAGTAACAGCTGATCTCAGCGATCTGTGAGAGTCAGGGGCAGATAGTAACAGCTGATCTCCGAGATCTGTGAGAGTCAGGGGCAGATAGTAACAGCTGATCTCCGCGATCTGTGAGAGTCAGGGGCTAAGGCGCGAGCAGCACAGCGGTGTCCGGCGGGGGTGTCCCGGCCCCGCCCCACTCCTCCCCTCTCACACCCCCCTGGAGGGTCCCACCACCCAGCCCCAGCGTGCCATGGAGAGGGCTGCAGAGCCGTCTGACCTCTGGGACTGGCCTGTCCTTCCTGCGCAGGGGAGCCTTGTGGACTACCTGCGGTCTCGGGGTCGGTCAGTGCTGGGCGGAGACTGTCTCCTCAAATTCTCGCTGTGAGTGAAGCAGCCTCTTGGATGGGTAGGGTGCGAGGGGTTACCCCGCCCTGCCGAGGGAGCCCCGGTCTGAGGGGACGTGTGGCTGGCCTTTCCCCAGAGACGTCTGCGAGGCCATGGAATACCTGGAGGGTAACAACTTCGTGCATCGAGACCTGGCTGCCCGCAACGTGCTGGTGTCGGAGGACAACGTGGCCAAGGTCAGCGACTTTGGTCTCACCAAGGAGGCCTCCAGCACCCAGGACACGGGCAAGCTGCCGGTCAAGTGGACAGCCCCCGAGGCCCTGAGAGAGAAGGTGGGGCAGGCCTCCCCCGGAGCCTGCAGAGGTGGGCAGGAGTCCTGGGTCACTCCCCACCCCGGAGTCCCAGGATCTGATGCCGCTTCTTCCATCCACATGGCAGAAATTCTCCACCAAGTCTGACGTGTGGAGTTTCGGAATCCTTCTCTGGGAAATCTACTCCTTCGGGCGAGTGCCTTATCCAAGAATTGTGAGTATGGCCACTGGGTGCAGGGTGGCTCTTGAAGCCAGGGAGGGGTTGGCAGGGGTGTCAACCTCCTTGGGACCTGCCTCCGCAAGCCTCAGGCCTGCCCTGGGGAGCTCACAGGCCACCCTCCGGGCCTGGGTCTGGGGCACAGCTGATGGGGATCCCGAAAGGCTGCAGGGTAGCTGTCCTCTTTGGGCCATGCCCTGGACTGACTCCTGCCATCCCCCTGGCCACAGCCCCTGAAGGACGTCGTCCCTCGGGTGGAGAAGGGCTACAAGATGGACGCCCCCGACGGCTGCCCACCCGCAGTCTATGAGGTCATGAAGAACTGCTGGCACCTGGATGCTGCCACGCGGCCCTCCTTCCTGCAGCTCCGAGAGCAGCTTGAGCACATCAAAACCCACTAGCTGCACCTGTGACGGCCGGCCTCCGCCCGGGTCATGAGCCTGTGGGGACTGAACCTGAAGATCATGGACCTGGTGCCCTGCTCGTGGGCCCGAGCCTGAACTGAGCCCCAGCAGGCTGGCGGGCCTCTTTGCTGCGTCCCCACCTGCACCCCTCCGGCCCCGTCTCTCATGGACCCACGTGTGGGGCCTGGGGAGCCCACTGAGGGGCCAGGGAGGAAGGAGGCCACAGAGCAGGAGGCAGCGCCCCACCACGTCGGGCTTCCCCGGCCTCCTGCCGCTCGCCTTCTTAGAGTTTTATTCCTTTCCTTTTTTGAGGTTTTTTTCCGTGTGTTTTTTATTATTTTTCAAGATAAGGAGAAAGAAAGTACCCAGCAAATGGGCATTTTACAAGAAGTACGAATCTTATTTTTCCTGTCCTGCCCGTGAGGGTGGGGGGGACCGGGCCCCTCTCTAGGGACCCCTCGCCCCAGCCTCGTTGCCCATTCCGTGTCCCGTGTCCCGTGTCTCCTCGATCGCCCCGTGTTTGCGCTTGACCGTGTTGCACTGTTTGCATGCGCCCGAGGCAGACGTCTGTCAGGGGCTTGGATTTCGTGTGCCGCTGCCACCTGCCCACCCGCCTTGTGAGATGGAATCCTAATAAACCACGCCATGAGGACACCGCCGCCCGCCTCGGCGCTTCCTCCACCGAGCCTGCCTGTCCTGCCCGGTCGTGTCCCCCCCCATGCCATCTTGTCCATCCCCCTGTCTCTGTGAGTGGGGCTGGGTGGGGAGCATGGCCGGGAGATGTAGCCACCGCTTTGTGTCAGCTGCACGAGTGAGTGTCCTGTGTCTGCCTTCGGGGAAGTACTCACCTCCCGTCCCGCTGTCCAGCCGGCTCTGGGGCCCCATCCACAGGACGCTACGGAGGGTTCCAGCTGCCTCCACTGCTGTGTTGTTCAAGCCTGCAGCACCAGGAGGGCCAGAGCCAGGGATGGGAGGGAGCCCAGGCCTGTACAGATGGGAACAGGGTTCCAGTCAAGCCCCCTGTGCAAGAGAGGAAAAGCAGTGGTTGGCCTGCTGGGCTTCCTCTGGTAGGAAGAGAGGTGTCTCCTGCCCGAGAAGATGCTGACTGGAGGGGATGGGGAAGCTCCTCGTGGTTCTCCAGATTCAGCCAGGACATCACAGCTTTGCCCTGTCCCCGCCCCTGCAGTGTGCCAGGCCTTGTGTCATACTGGACTTGTCAGGGGTGGAGGATGCGGGGCAGAGGGAGATCCCCGCACCTTCCAGTCGGGGAGTCCCTCCCCGCCCCAGCTTGTGGGGGCACATAGAGGGAATGCGGACCAGCCATGCGATTTTCTCCCCTCACTCGGGTAGTCCAGGGGCAGTGGTCAGTACAGAAGCTCTGAAGGTGTGAGGAGGCTTCATATAGCCCCTGAGACAGGCAGATGGGGTGTCCTCCCTTGTCCAGTTGTGGCCCTGACCCTTCCTCTCCCAGCCAACAGGATGTGAAGTCCAGGGAGTTCTGACTGTGTGTTCCTCAGCCCCACGATAGTTCCATTCACCGTGATCTCTCCTTCCGCCTCCGATCCATCCTCTCTGCACACTGTCAGGCTAATTTTTCTGCAACCACACCATTCATTCAGCAACAAATACTTGAATACCTGCTGTTGGCTAGGACTGGGGCTCAGCAGTCAGCAAAACAGACCCTGTGGAGTTCACAGTTGGGAAGGCAATCTAATAGTCACACATAAATGGCAACAAACTTAAGTGCTACACAAGGAATACAAAGCATGGGAGTCTTTGTAGACCAGGGAGGGCTTCCGGGAAGAAGCAGCATTTAAGCCGAGATCAGAAGCAGAAGAGTGAACAGGTGGTACGGCGGGAGTTGGCATTCCAGGAAGGGATACTGAGACTGGAGGGAGGGCAGCTTTGTCTCAGATCTCCAAGGTGGGGGAGGGTGTACAAACAGCCAGGCCTGAGACGTGTGACTGGGGCAGAGACTTGGCTTTTCTCAAACAGAGAATCATGGGAAGCCAATGGCAAGTTTAATCAGGAGGGTGACTTGTCAGGTAATTTTTTTTGAGATGGAGTCTGCTCTGTCGCCCAGGCTGGAGTGCTGTGGTACCATCTCAGCTCACTGCAACCTCCATCTCCCGGGTTCAAGCAATTCTCCTGCCTCAGCCTCCCAAGTAACTGGGATTACAACAGGCATGTGCCACCACATCTGGCTAATTGTATTTTTAGTGGAGATGGGGTTTCACTATGTTGCCCAGGCTGGTCTCAAACTCCTGACCTTAAGTGATCCACCACCTTGGCCTCCCAAAATGGCTGGGATGACAGGCATGAGCCACTGCACATGGCCCAGATAGATGTTTCTGAAATCACCCTGGGTACTGCTAGAGGAGTTTCAGAGAGTACAGTGAGGACTGGTCCAGATGAGAGACGGTCTCCAGAGAGATGTAAGAGCTGAAATTGACCGAACTTGGCTATGGATTCAGTGTGAGGGTGGAGGAGAGGGAGGGGCCATAGCAAGGCCTGACTGAGCAGAAGGGATTCAGGGAGGGCAGCAGGGGGCATCCACCGGAGCTCCGCTAAGGGCATGTTAGGGTTTTTGTTTTTGTTATTTTGAGACAGGGTCTCATTCTGTTGCCCAGGCTGGAGTGCGATGCTGCAAACACGGCTCACTGCAGCCTTCACCTCCCAGGCTGAAGCAGTCCTCCTGCCTCAGCCTCCAAATTAGCTGAGACTACAAGTCATGCCTAATTTTTAAGTTTTTTTGTAGAGACGGGTACTCCCTATGTTGCCTAGGCTAGTCTCGAACTCCTGGGCTCAAGCAATCCTCCCGCCTCGGCCTCCCAAAGTGTTGAGATTATAGGCGTGAGTCACTGCATCCAGCCACGTGTTGAGTTTTAAGTGAGGCTTTCAAACTGCCAAGAGCCCAAGCACAGTGGCTCATGCCTATAACCCCAGCACTTTGGGAGACCAAGGCAGGGGGATCACTTGAGGTCAGGAGCTAATATCTGTATTTTTTTCCCCCCCGAGACGGAGTTTCGCTCTTGTTACCCAGGCTGGAGTGCAATGGCGCGATCTCGGCTCACCGCAACCTCCGCCTCCTGGGTTCAGGCGATGCTCCTGCCTCAGCCTCCTGAGTAGCTGGGATTACAGGCACGCGCCACCATGCCCAGCTAACTTTTTGTATTTTTAGTAGAGACGGGGTTTCACCATGTTGACCAGGATGGTCTCGATCTCTTGACCTCGTGATCCACCCGCCTCGGCCTCCCAAAGTGCTGGGATTACAGGCTTGAGCCACCGCGCCCGGCCCCCTAATTTCTGTATTTTTAGTAGAGACGGGATTTCACCATGTTGGCCAGGCTGGTCTTAATCTTTTGACCTCGTGATCTGCCCGCCTTGGCCTCCCAAAATACTGGGATTACAGGTGTGAGCCACTGCACCTGTCTGGTAGATTTGTTTTTAAGACAGCAGAGACTTGAGCAAATTTTGCTGCCAAAGGGAAGGACATTGACCATTAAATTGTACTGAGAGTGAGGCAGGAGATATAGACAGGAGAACTGATATGTAGACAGGAGAGCCTTCCTTAGAACAGGGGGTGGCTTGTGGGAACCCAGAACACAGGAACAGGCCTGAAACGGGAGAACAGTCCCTCTGAAACTGCAGAGGAGGGAGACTCAGGCAGTGGTGCACTGGTGAATGTTTAATAACCAAATCTAGGGCAGGGGCTCAGTGGGGGAAGCTCTGATTTACAGCATTTACTGATATCCGTGGAATTAAATACTCTCACCGTGGTCAATGTCAAGCTACCAACCTGACGTCACCAAATACACAGGTGGGTGGGGATTCCAGCCATCAGCTCTCACAGCTGGTCCAAGCCAGCTAGGGGTCAGAAACCCGAAGTGGAGCCTGTGGCTGTGGGGTGTCAGAGCAGGGTCCAGCCAAGCATCACAACAGAGATGGGCCAGGCATAAACAGGAGTGAAGGGACAGGGCTCAACAGAGGGGACCCTGAGGGATGCAGGCTCAGGTAGCTGGATATTCCCATTTATCTTTCCTTTTTTTAAAAATTGAGATGGAGTCTCACTTTGTCACCCAGGCTGGAGTGCAGTGGCATGATCTCGGCTCACTACAACCTCTGCCTCCTGGGTTCAAGCAACTCTCTTGTCTCAGCCTCCTTAGTAGCTGGGATTGCAGGCATGCACCACCACACCTGGGTAATTTTTGTATTTTTAGTAGAGAGAGGATTTCACCATGTTGGCCAGGCTGGTCTCGAACTCCTGACCTGAGGTGATCTGCCCACCTTGGCTTCCAAAGTGCTGGGATTACAGGCATGAGCCACTGCACCTAGCCTCTCAATTTTTTTTTTTTTTTTTTTTTTTTTTTTTTGAGACCGAGTCTCACTCTGTCGCCCAGGCTGGAATGCAGGGTCGGGATCTCAGCTCACCACAACCTCCGCCTCCCAGATTCAATCTCTGTCTCAGTTTCTACTTGTTTTTTCCTTTCTTTCTCTTATCTCTCCCTTCTCTGTGCTGGTGGCTCATCTGAGATAAGCAAGATGTATATCCTACCCTTAAGGAGCTTGTGGACGGGGAACCTTCTCAGGACTCAGTCTGCTGTCCAGAAATGTGGGGCACTACCCGCCGCCAGCACCCGGCCAATGGGGCAGAGGCGGTGGGAAGTGCAGGGTAGCTTCTCAGACACTCAGAGAACAGGCAGGGACAGCAAGGGCATCCCTGGCAAAGGAAGGGCTGTCCTGACGAACGTGGTGAGGTATGACAGCGTGCTGACCTCAGGTGCCAAAGGGTGTGGCCTGGGAGCCAGTGACGCTGAAGAGAAAGCAGGGACCTGGATCTCAGCTGCATCCAGAGGCCCAGTGAGGAACTCAACCTTAAGGGAACATAGTCAGGAGCCACTGAAGGCCTTAGGACAGAGGCGTGGCATGGCCAGATCTGCACTTTATTTATTTATTTAGAGACAGAGTCTCACTCTGTTACCAGGCTGGAGTGCAGTGGCACAATCTTGGCTCACTGCAACCTCTGCCTCCCGGGTTCAAGTGACTCTCCTGCCTCAGCCTCCTGAGTAGCTGGGATTACAGGTGCACACCACCACGCCCAGCTAATTTTTGTATTTTCAGTAGAGACGGGGTTTCACCATGTTGACCAGGATGGTCTTCATCTCTTGATCTCGTGATCTCCTCGCCTTGGCCTCCCAAAGTGCTGGGATTACAGGCATGAGCCACCACACCCAGCCTATTTTATTTTTTTGAGACAGAGTTTCGCTCTCGTTGCCCAGACTGAAGTGCAATGGTGTAATCTCAGCTGACTGCAACTTCCGCCACCTGGGTTCAAGTGATTCTCCTGCCTCATCCTCCCAAGTAGCTGGAATTTACAGACACTCCATTTCTTGACCTCGTAATCCACTCACCTCAGCCTCCCAAAGTGCTGGGATTACAGGGGTGAACTACCTCGCCCAGCCTATTTTATTTATTTTTTTGAGAGGGAGTTTCGCTCTTGTTGCCCAGGCTGGAGTGCAATGGCGCAATCTTGGCTCACTACAACTTCCGTCACCTGGATTCAAGCGATTCTCCTGCCTCAGCCTTCCAAGTAGCTGGAATTACAGGCGTGCACCACCATACCTGGCTAATTTGTTATGTTTAGTAGAGACAGGGTTTCATTGTATTGGTCAGGCTGGTCTCAAACTCCTTACCTCAGGTGATCCACGCGCCTCAGCCTCCCAAAGTGCTGGGATTACAGGCGTGAGCCACCATGCCCAGCCCAGATCTGCATTTTAGAAAGACCCTTCTCACTGAGTCTGGGAGATGGTGGGTAGACTGCAGTCAGCAGGTGAACTGTCCTACTGACCTGAGCACTCACTGTCTGCCAGGCCCTGTTCTAAGTGCATTCCACGTAACTTTTTAAACAACTCTTGGAGGTATTAACTGTTAATGCTCCCATTTTACAGATAAGAAAACTAAGGCTGGGCAAGATTAAGGAACCAGGTAACACAGTATGAGTGGCAAGAACAGATATAAGAACTTGCCTATGACTAGATGTGGGGATGAGGCGGAGGGAAGGATGTGGGGGTAGTTCCGATCTCTGTTGTAAGCAGGTGATGCCACCCAAGAGACCCGAGACCTGGAGGAGGATGAAGGGGGTCGGAGAAAAGGAATTCAGTTTGGAATTCCTGCGGGCCTTAGTGGCACCCAAGCAGAGATGTCCCCTGCAGAGAGACACATTCAAGTCTTCCAGGAGAAGCTGGCTAGAAGCAGATTTGAGAGCGGGCACGGGGATGTGCTTGAAGTCACGGGCATGGAGGAGCTTGGTCAGGGAGTGTGGGGTTGGGGAGAAGCAAGCCCTGATGCTTAGCGGGGTACGTGGGGAGAGCAGCTGGCAAGGGAATAGTGAAGGGAGCAGCCAGGGGCAGGGGAAGAAGCAGGTGGGCTCTGGGGAGACTCAGGGTGCAGGAGGGGTCAGGGAGAGCAGGTGGATGTCGGCAGCATTTCGAGCAGCAGAGACTGGGTTGAGACGTCTGCCAGGACAGAAGAGCAAGCATGGCTGCTCAGGCCTCGTGAGAGCCTTTTCCATGGAGGGGCGGGGACAGGAGCGGGAAGCCAGGAGCTTGAGGGTCCAGTGGGGAGGCCGGAATGCGGCCACCTAGCCACCAGCGTGGCTGTGAAGGCTGAGGAGCAGGTGGAGGCAGTTGAGGGTTTGGTGTTGCAAAATTTCTTACAGCATGTCCTAACATTTCACATTTACAACCTTGATTTTCATCCACTTGTAGAGAGCTTCAATCACTGACTCCTGCTGGGAACCTTCAAAGCACAGTAAAACTTCAGCTATCAGAATTCTTGGTAAATGAGTTGTTCTGGAAAACCAACTTTTATTTGGATGAAAATATTTGAAATATAGGATTTCTTTCCTTCGAATTTTTTTTTTTTTTTTTTTTTTTTTTTTTGAGACGGAGTTTCGCTCTTGTTACCCAGGCTGGAGTGCAATGGCGCGATCTCGGCTCACCGCAACCTCCGCCTCCTGGGTTCAGGCAATTCTCCTGCCTCAGCCTCCTAAGTAGCTGGGATTATAGGCACGCGCCACCATGCCCAGCTAATGTTTTGTATTTTTAGTAGCGACGGGGTTTCACCATGTTGACCAGGTTGGTCTCGATCTCTTGACCTTGTGATCCACCCGCCTCGGCCTCCCAAAGTGCTGGGATTACAGGCTTGAGCCACCGTGCCCGGCCTGAAAAAAATTTTTAATGAAAATTTTCAAATATGTAAAAAATAGGCTGGTGTTGTGGGTTCACACCTATAATACCAGTACTTTGGGAGGCCAAGGCAGAAAGATCACTTAAGGCCAGGTGTCTCTTCAGAATGAGAAATAAAAAAGTTAGCTGGATCACCTGAGAGCAGTGAGACTCTATCTCAAAAAAAAAAAAATTTGCTGGGCACAGTGGTGGGTGCCTGTAGTCCTAGCTCCTCTGTGATCTCCCCATTGCACTCCAGTCTGGGTGTCAGAGTAAGACCCTGTCTCAAAAAAATAATAAAAGTAGAGGCTGGGCGCAGTGGCTCAAGCCTGTAATCCCAGCAGGCCGAGGAGGGTGGATCACGAGGTCGAGAGATCGAGATCATCCTGGTCAACATGGTGAAACCCCGTCTCTACTAAAAATACAAAAAATTAGCTGGGCATGGTGGCACGTGCCTGTAATTCCAGCTACTCAGGAGGCTGAGGCAGGAGAATTGCCTGAACCCAGGAGGCGGAGGTTTCGGTGAGCCGAGATCGTGCCATTGCACTCCAGCCTGGGTAACAAGAGCGAAACTCAAAATAAATAAATAAATAATAATAAAATAATAAAAGTAGAGAGAAGAGCCAGGTGCGGTGGCTCACGCCTGTAATCCCAGCACTTTGAGGGGCCGAGTTGGGTGGATTACCTGAGTTCGGGAGTTCGAGACCAGCCTGGCCAACATGGAGAAACCCCATCTCTACTAAAAATACAAAATTAACCAGGTGTGGTGGCTCATGCCTGTAATCCCAGCTACTCAGGAGGCTGAGGCATGAGAGTTACTTGAACCCGGGAGGTAGAGGTTATGGTGAGCCGAGATTGTGCCATTGCACTCCAGCCTGGGCAGTGCAAAACTGCGTCTCAAAAAAAAGGTAGTGAGAAGATATAAGGAACTCCTGCTTCCCACCATCCGGCTTCAGCACTTACGAACTCAAGGTCAATTTGTCTCATCTCTACCCAACCTGTCTCATCTCTACCCCACCTGCTCCCCACAAGCCCTGGAATATTTTGAAGCAAATCCCCGACATTACAGCAATTCATCTATAAAGCTGTAGTATGTTTCACCAAAAGACAAGACTTTAAAAACATAACCACAAGCCAGGTGCCGTGGCTCATGGCTTTATTCCCAACTATTCAGGCAGCAGGAGGATCCTTTGAGCCAGGAGTTTGAGTCCATCCTGGGAGGCAACAGAGGAAGGCACCACCTCTCATTAAAAAAATAAATAAATAAAAATTTTAAAACATAACCATAACACCATATTAGTCCTAAATTTTTATTATTATTTTTTTAGATGGAAGTTTGCTCTCGTCACCCAGGCTGGAGTGCAATGGCACAATCTTGGCTCACTGCAACCTCTGCCTCCCGGGTTCAAGCGATTCTCCTGCCTCAGCCTCCCGAGTAGCTGGGATTACGGGCAACCGTCACCATGCCCACCTAATTTTTTGTATTTTTTTTTTAGTAGAGACGAGGTTTCACCGTGTTGGCCAGGCCAGTCTTGAACTCCTGACCTCAGGTGATCCACCTGCCTCGGCCTCCCAAAGTTCTGGGATTGCAGGAGTGTTTAGCCACCGCACCCGGCCCTAACATTTTTAACAATTCCTCAGTGTAATCAAATATGCATTGCTCAAAAACATCCATTGTTCACATTTCCCCAATATCTTTTCTTTTTTCCCAGTTAGGTTAAAATTTGGCTCCAAACAAGGTCTGCAGGTCGCATCTGTTTGCTGTCTCCGAAGCCGCCCCTTACTTTTCTTCATGTAATGCATTTGTTAGGGAACCAGGCTGTTTGGCAGCGTAAGCCTGGGGGAATGCAGGCGGCGGGGAGAGGGGGCAGGAAGGAGAGGAGGATGGGGGCCAGAACAGACAGGCCATCCGTGCTGGGGGACACAGGCAGGACGCGGAGGCCTGTCTCCCTGACTGGGAGGGAAGGCCGAGGCTGCCGCCGAAGGGTGGGGCCCGACCCTGAGCACCCCTCCTCCCCTCTGCATCCAGCTGCAAGATGTGAGCCGAGACAGAAAGCTGGCCTGAGCCAGGAGCAGGGGCAGACCTCAGGTTGTCGAGGGATCCCGCTGCCCATGTCACACTGGAGGTGAGGGGGGGCAGGGCCTGAGACAGGTCTAGAAAGAGCAGGATGTCTATGCAGGAGAGGGAGGGGGAGGACAGTGGCACAACCCAGCTCCGGGCCAGTCCCCAGCTCCTCCCTGTCTGGCCCCATCTCAGGAGCCCCTCCCTGGCCTCCCAGCTATGATCTACCCCGGGGCCCGGACATCAGGCGCCTTCACGATGCCGGCGGCCAGTGGTCCAGGTCCCTTGTCCCGCCTTCTCCTCCTGCTCCTGACCCCCCACAGCCCTGAGGCGGGGCGTCCTCCTCTGCGCAGGTTTGAGTACAAGCTCAGCTTCAAAGGCCCAAGGCTGGCATTGCCTGGGGCTGGAATACCCTTCTGGAGCCATCATGGAGGTGAGGGGCAGGGGTGGGGACCCGCCATGCCAAGGGTCCTTCAAAGTGCTGGAGGGGCGGTGACTTGGTGGGGAGTGGGTCTGTCACGGCCACCCTCTGTCCAAGGTGGGGCAGGGCCTGGGACAGTGCCAGGGGCCCCAGGACCTCTCCCAGGCTTGTCTCCTGCTCCACCACCCCAATACCCCCCTCCCCTATCCAGGCTCAATTTCTCCTCTGCTTCTCTGCCCCAGGACTTCTCTCTTCTTCTCTGCCTCTCCTCGGACCCCTGGCCTTCCTCTGCCTCTCTGACCTGTGAACACACACACACATGCTCACACACTAAGTCCCAGACACACAGGAACAAGGCAATGTGGACAAGCACAAACCTACACTCTCCCGGCTCCATCCCGTCGGGCCTGTGGTTAGAACTGGGGGCTACCTGGAGGGAGGCATCCTCAGCCCAGCTGCGTGGGCAGCAGCCCTTCCCTGTATGTGTGTTGTGGGTGGAAGCAGGTATGAGAGCATCTTAGCCCACAGGTCTGTGATCAGGGCCTTCCAAACCCAGACCCACAGAGAGTGCGCCTTCTACCTGACCTTGTTCCAAAAGGATTTGTGATGATGAAACTACACGCTACAGGGGAACTTACATTAGGAGTGGCAAGAACAATGAGGGTTAGAGTGGGGCCCGCAATAGTCTAGGAGCATGGCTTGTTTCCAAACATACACTGTGGGGTCTACCCACCTCAGAGTCAGGCCATGGATTGAATCCTGAGCTTCTTAGCAGGCAAAGCAAAGATAGAAAGCAGATCAGCTGTGGGTTTCTGTGAGATGCGAGTGCTGAGAAATGGCATGATTCCTGACTAAGGCCAGGACAAAAAGATCCCTTTTAGATGATAGCCCAGTCAGTAGGGTCTCTTCCGGTCCTCCTTCATAGAGACACATAAGGCAACAAAAGAGTGGGCTGCTTCTCACAGCACCAAGCCAGGCCCTGCCTCAGGACCTGGATGGCAAAGCCTATACAACAGTCACTGCTCTGGGCCCGACCAAGTCTGGGTGTCACAGCTCATGTGAGGGAGCAGAGGCACCTTCTCCAAGGTCACCCAGTGATGTGTGCATTACGTAGGCATTCATTCATTCACCCTGATGCTCCTCTGTGCCCAGCCCAGAGACACAGGGCCTCATAAGGCTGAAAGCGTAGTAGGCAGTGGACAATCCCTGCCTCCTGCAAGCCATTCAGAGGCAGTGGCAGCTTCCAGAGGCCCTGGGACCTGTGGCCTTGCAACTCTGTGCCTCCCCACCCCCACCCCTGGCCTTTGCAGAGCAAACGGGCTGGATTAGCAGCCTCCGGAACATCCTGGCAGGGTCTGGGCCCTGGGCCAGGTTCCAGGCTGGCAGGCCGGAGGGAGGGGAGCAAGTTGGAGTAGGGCCTCTGAGTTCCCTGCCCCCAGTTCCTGCCAAGTCTGCCTCAGTTTCTCTCCCATTCCTCCTTCCCACCAGGCAGAGCCCCTTCCTCCTCACCCCACCACCACCAGTGACAATCCATCCTGCACCCTTTCCTCGCCAGCCTGTGGGCCCATTCTCGCCTTCACACTTCGCTTTCCTGCATTCCTCGCCTTGAAGTGTGCCCTTGGTCCTGTCTACCAGGAAGCTCTAGCCTCATTTGGCCACAGCCTGGAGTCTTGGGCCTCCCTGCAGTTACTGCCCCCCCTAAAGTCCTCTCCTGGGTTCTGTGGTCTCAGGCACTTCCATTTTTGTCACAAGGCCTCAGTTTCCTCATCTGAGAAATGGGAAGAGTTAGACACAAATCTCATCTCATGGTGGAAAAAGCTTACACTCTGGAGTCATATGGAGCTGAATTCCAGCCAATCGACTTCGTTCCTTAACTTTTCTGAGCCTCGGTGTCCCCCATCTGTTAGATGGGGTCTTACAAAAACAGACCACATACACTGCAGTGAGCCTTCACCAATTCGGATGGTGCTGGCAATCATTGCCCTCCCCGGCAAAGGCCCCTCCAACTGCGCTGGGCTCTGACTCCCGATTCCTATGCGTCTCTGACTCCTGCTTCCCTGCTTGGCCTTGACATCGTCTCTTCCTCTTCCGGAGCCCAGCCCAGGCCGGTGAGAGTGAAGGGGGAGGGGAGTATAGCAGGGCACAGGGCCTGAGCTGCCCCGTCCACAGACGCCATCCTGGGCCTGGAGGAAGTGCGGCTGGCACCATCCCTGAGGAACCGGAGTGGCGCCGTGTGGAGCAGGGCCTCTGTCCCCTTCTCTGCCTGGGAAGTAGAGGTGCAGATGAGGGTAACGGGGCTGGGCCGCCAGGGAGCCCAGGGCATGGTGAGTGTCCTCTCCCGGACCTGACAGAGCGGGGTGGGTCAGGGAGGAGGGTGAGGAGACCTGGGGGTCCCAGGATCCCGCACGGTCCCCTGAGCTAAGGGGCTGGGGACCTGCAGGCCGTGTGGTACACCCGGAGCAGAGGCCATGTAGGCTCTGTCCTGGGGGCGCTGGCCTCGTGGAATGGCATTGGGATCTTCTTTGACTCCTCAGCAGAGGACACCCAGGTGCGTAGTGGTCTCCTGCCTGCCAGCCCATCTGCCCGCCCACACCCTCCCGGTCCTGCCCTGCCCAAGGCTCAGGCTGCTTCTCACCTTCCCGCAGAACAGCCCGGCCATCCGTGTACTGGCCAGCGACGGACACACCCACTCCGAGCAGCCCGGGTAAGGGCCTGTCTGGACCGACCCGTCACTTCCATTCGTGCATTGGGAGGGTCCCACACCCCCATCCAAGCCCCTGCCCCAGCCTCCCGGGGCTGCCATCCTTGCTGGCCTCTCTCCACTCAGCCAGAAGTCCGCCTCCCTGGGGCTTGATTCCTTCAACCCAACAGACCCAGGGGAAATGAATGACACAGGCTGGGACTGTGATGAGTATCTCTGCTCCCATGATCTCATCCCATCTCCAACACCCTCCGTAAGCGGGGATTATTTGTCCCGTTTACAGGTAAGGACAATAAGCCCCAGAGAGGAGGAGCAACACTGTGTGCAGAGCTGAACTTTGAGCCCAGACTTGTCCCTGGAGGGTCCCCTCCCTCCCTGCATAGCTGTCCCTTCCCTTTCCCCTGATGATTTGGCTTCTGTCCTTCCCTGGCCCGGCTGCCTCCTCAGTAGCTGGGCCGGTTTGTCAGTGTCTTTCAGCAACCTTCCCTCAGCTCATAACAATTAGAGTAATTGCCTGCATTTACGGAGTAAGCTGACGGTATGCCAGGCACAGCACCAAGCCCTTCTCAATTCATTGTCTTAGTTAACCCTCATAACATTGTTATGAGGTAGTTTCAATTACCACCCTCATTTTAGACATGGGAACACCGAGGCTTGGAGAGATGAGATGGCTTGCCCAAGGTCACACAGCTCGGGGCGCAAACCCAGGTGGCTGCTCCGGGGCTGGCTTCTCCCCTGTCCTGTGCTGCCCCCCTCTTGGTGGAAGGCGGCACTGCCAGACGCTTTGCTGTGAGCAGCCAGCGTGTCCAGAGACACTCAGGGCTCAACGCTCTTCTTCTGACTCCCCAGAGCCTACCGTGCGCCCTGTTGGGGAGGCAGGCTGGTCACATTGTCCTTGGCTGCCAAGACATGTCCAGGTCATCCGTCCTGAGTCAGCTGCATTCTGAGCCCTGGCAGCTGAGAGAGGAAGGGGAAGCCAGAGGCACAAGGGACTTGGAATTTAAGAGAAGGAGGGGCTGGGCACAGTGGCTAATGCCAATAATCCTAGCACTTTGGGAGGCCAAGGCGAGAGGATCACCTGAGGTCAGGAGTTCAAGACCAGCCTAACCAACATGGAGAAACCCCATCTCTACTTAAAAAAAAAAAAAAAAAAAAAAAAAACAGAATTAGCTGGGCGTGGTGGCATATATCTACAATCCCAGCTACTCAGGAGGTTGAGGCAGAAGAACTACTTGAACCCAGGAGGCAGAGGTTGCAGTCAGCCGAGATTGCGTCACTGAATTCCAGCCTTGGTGACAAAGCAAGACTCCATCTCGGAAAAAAGAAAGAGAGAGAGACAAGAAGGAGGGAGGGAAGACTGATAGGAGAAGGTGGTGGGTCGGGGGATGGAGGGCAGAAACTCCAGCATTGGTGGAGGCCTCTGTCTCCTTGGGGAAGGGCCACAGGGAGGCCCCTGGCCCCTTCTGTAAATCCAAGCCCCGACACTCCGCCAGGCAGGGCTTGCTTCCCGGGGCTGCCATCCTTGCTGGCCGCTCTCAGCTTCTTCCACTGCCGCCTCTCTTCTGCCAAGGGAGCAGGCTACAGCAAGGGAGAGACTCAAGCTAGACAAGGGACATGTCCCAGGCCAGCTCGCCCAGTGGCACAGCAGATCTGTGCAGAGCAGCTTCCGGGACTGCCCTCACCGGCCAGGCCTTGAGTCCTGTGTATCCTGGCTGGATTCCAACCACCCACAAGGGCTGGGTGCAGTGGCTCCTGCTTGTAATCCCAGCACTTTGGGACGCCAAGGTGGGCAGATTACTTGAGGTTAGGAGTTTGAGACCAACCTGGCCAACAAACTAAAACGCCGTCTCTACTAAAAATGCAAAAATTAGCCGGGCATGGTGGTACATGCCTGTAGTCTCAGCTACTTGGGAGGCTGAGGTGGGAGGATCACATGAGCCCAGCAGGCAGAGGTTGCAGTGAACCACAACTGCACAACTGCACTCCAGCCTGGGCAACAGAGGGATTCCTTCTCAAAAACAAACAAACAAACAAACCCCAACTGCCCACAGGGATGGGGCCGGCCAAGTGCTGGGCTCCTGTCATCGGGACTTCCGGAACCGGCCACACCCCTTCAGAGCACGGATCACCTACTGGGGGCAGAGGCTGCGCGTGAGTCACCCTTCCTGCTTGACAGGGCCCTGAGTTACAGAGCTGCTATGTGTGCGTGCCCACAGCCCCAGCACACCGGTGCTTGTGACACCACGTGAGGTCCCTGGCACACACGGGCCAACATCCACAGGGGATCCTCCATCCCTACACAGAATCCTAACACTCACCCAGAGCACACAGACGTAAGGGCTCCTGAGACCAGGAGCACAGGGCACCTCCATGCCATTCTGATACCAAGCCCTAGGGCCGCCTGCCCTCCCATGGCCAGGGGAGCCAGGGAGTCAGCGATAGGGATGACCCCCCACTGCTCACTCCCTCCGTGTTCCTCAGGTGTTCTTGAACAGCGGCCTCACTCCCCGTGATCCATATGAGGTCTGTGTGGATGTGGGGCCCCTGCGTTTGGTCCCTGGAGGTTTCTTCGGGGTCTCAGCAGCCACGAGCACCCTGGCAGGTGAGGATCCCACCAGGTAGGCAAGAGCAGAAGGGCAGTGATGAAGGAATCACCCTGAGCCACCTTCTAAAAAGCAATGGGGTGGCGCCAGCCACTTCACCACGTGACCTGGACCTCCATGACCCTCGGGAGAAGTCACGTCTGCCTTGAGACTTGCAAGTCTCAGATGGGATAAAACAAGAGAAGCTTTGATTTCAGTGCTGGGCCCATAAGTGCCTCTAGCTGGGAGCTGTGGGGCCAGTGGAAGAGAGACAGCAAGGAGGGACATTTAGAAAAGTGGAGTGAAGAGACGTGATGCCACGGAGAGCCCACGGAGGGTCCCGCAGCGGGAAAGCTGAGACAACCAGAGTGTGGGAGTCCTTGAATGCCAGGATCTTGGTGTGGTTTCTTTCTTTCTTTTTTTTTTTTTTTTTTGAGATGGAGTCTCACTCTGTCACCCAGGCTGGAGGGCAGTGGCATAATCTTGGCTCACTGCAATCTCCGCCTCCCAGGTTCAGGCAATTCTCCTGCCTCAGCCTCCTGAGTGGCTGGGATTACAGGCACGCGCCACCATGCCCAGCTAATGTTTTGTATTTTTAGTAGAGACGGGGTTTCACCATGTTGTCCAGGATGGTCTCGATCTCCTGACCTTGTGATCCACCCGCCTCAGCCTCCTAAAGTGCTGGGATTACAGGTGTGAGCCACCGTGCCGGGTCCTTTGGTCTGGTTTCTGAGGAGGAAAGAGTGACACAGTCAGAGCTACGCTGGAGAGGTGGCCACTGTGAAGTTGCTGCTACTGTGTCTGGGAGCCCAAGAGTGTCACTTGGTTTGCTGCCAGGGCCCTAGCACAGGATGTTTTGGGATTGTCCAGCTCCGCCACTCACAGGGGCCTACCTCTAACTGAGCCTGAGGTTCAGCCCTCACCACCCACCCACCTACCTGTCAACCGTCACACCTTTCCTGTGAATTGAGCAAGACAGGCATCAGACGGTGGCCCAAAGTCACCGCTCTTTCCTGGGTGGGGTATCACGGTGGTGAGGATGAAAGTTGTGCGAAGGGGCTGCTGGGTGGAGGGGTCTTACTTCCCCTTCATCTGTCCCCTTCCAGATGATCACGATGTCCTGTCCTTCCTGACCTTCAGCCTGAGGGAGCCCGGCCCAGAGGTGATGCCAGCCCTGGCCTACCTGGGAGTGGCAGCCCAGCGACCCTGCCCTCACCCACGTCAGGGTGCCCTCAGACCTGCCATTCCAGCCCTTACCCCCAGCTGGCCTCTGAGTTCTGCTCAGGCCAGACCTTGTGCTGGGCAGTGCTGTGGGCCAGGCCCTGTCTGCAAGGGCTTGCAGGCTGGCTGGGTCAGGCTGTGACATTACAGTTCAGAGTCATCACTGCCAGGTCTTGAAAGGCACGGGGGGCTATGGGAGGAGAGAAGAGGGGTCCCAACCAGCCAGGGGCTCAAGAAAGGGTTCCCGGAGGAGTTGAGCTTAAAGGAGCTGTGAATCAGCATGTACAGGACTGAGGCCTGTGCCGCAGGGAAGGAAGAGGGTGGGGATCTTCGTGAAGGCAGAGCTCAGAGGGCTGCAAACCGCAGGGCCAGGTGGCCGGGAGGGAGACTGCGCTTGTCGGGAAGCCTGCGGGAAGGCTCCCCTTGCCTCCGGGTCCCTCATGAGTTGAGGTCCTGACTTTCTGCCTTCCTCTCCCAGGTTCCCCCTCAACCCTTCCTGGAGATGGAGCAGCTCCGCCTGGCGAGGCAGCTGGAAGGGCTGCGTGCCAGGCTGGGCCTGGGCACCAGGGAGGATGTAACTCCAAAGTCAGACTCTGAAGCTCAAGAAGACGGTAGGGACAGAGACAGCGGGCAGGTGGCACCCATCTGAGTGTCACAGCCTCCTCTACCCTTATAACTGGGAGTCCTTTAACCAAAGGGGAAACTGAGGCCTGAGGAGGCCATATCTAAGCGGGCCTTGGGCCCAAGTGTTCTCTTGCATCCCCACCTTCCCACCTAGACTCATTTTCCAGGAGAGGGTCTTGGAGGCAGCAGCCCCACCTTCTGGCCCCACTCTTCAAGAAGCCCTCCAACGATAAGATACGCTCTGTTGCCCACCATGGCTGGCTGCCCACCCCAGCTCTGCCCCAATCCCCAGGGGAAAGGCTCTTTGACCTAGAGGAGACCCTGGATAGACACCGCCAGACCCTGCAGGCTCTGCAGGGTCTCTCCGAGCGGCTGGCCCAGGCTGAGAGGCAATGGAAGCAGCGGGGGCCCCCAGGCCAGGCCAGGCCTGACGGAGGCTGGGTGAGTAGCCCCGCAGGCATTCAAGGCTCCATCTGCGGGCCTGAAGGAGGAGCAGGCAGTGTAGTCAGGAACTAGTCTCCCCCAAGGCCTGGAGGGAAAGGAGGGCAGGGATGAAATGCTGCAGGTCACAGGATGGAGCAGGGCAGTACGTGGGACGGCATCTCTGCACAAGCAAATGCGCACGGAGCCACAGGGCTGGGGCTGGGGCTGGGGCTGGAGAGAGGAGATGCCAGATATTTGGACTCGGCTCTGTAGATGAATGACGGAAATAGACTAGGTGCTAATTTGCATGTAGCTTCACATGCGATTTGCATACGGCTTGCTTAATGCTCAGTTGCACCAGAAGCCTCGTTTCATCTCCATTGCCATCTGGCTCCTCCCCCAGGGGGTCACGCCTTGGGTCATGCCCAGCCTGGGGGCCGGAGAGCTAAACTCAGCCAAGGTGTTAGATACTGGGCAGAGGAGGCCAGCAGCTCTTGTGGGCTTTGCTGGGCTCTGACAGCTCGAGGTTTTAATCTTGTTCCCTCGGGCCAGAGCAGCTTAGTCTGGGCTGCTAGTGTGGGGAAGAGGGGAGGGGACTCACACTCCAGGGCCAGGCCTCTCTGATCCTACCTCCAGGCCCTGGACTCTTCCTGCCAGATCCCATCCACCCCAGGGAGGAGGTGGCCACCTCTCCGGGTCACTCAATAAGGCAGGGACCCAAACACTGGGTGTCGGCCAGCACTGGCCTCAGCTTGGATGATGCCCTGGGCGAATCAGGGCAGAGAGGACTGGGCTGGGCCTCTGCCTTCTTCAGGGGCAGAACCACTTTTAGAAGGGAGAGGATTTGGGGCCGGGTGCGGTGGCTCAAGCCTGTAATCCCAGCACTTTGGGAGGCCGAGGCGGGTGGATCACGAGGTCGAGAGATCGAGACCATCCTGGTCAACATGGTGAAACCCTGTTTCTACTAAAAATACAAAAAATTAGCTGGGCATGGTGGCGCGTGCCTGTGATCCCAGCTACTCAGGAGGCTGAGGCAGGAGAACTGCCTGAACCCAGGAGGCGGAGGTTGCGGTGAGCCGAGATCGCGCCATTGCACTCAAGCCTGGGTAACAAGAGCGAAACTCCATCTCAAAAAAAAAAAAAAAAAAAAGGGAGAGGATTTTGAGAAAACCCTAAAGTGGCCACTGTTGGGAGGGAACAGCCACCCTAGGGAGAGGGGTGTGAGCGGAGGGGGAATTCGGAAGCCCCTATGGATGGGGTCAGAGAAATACAATGTGTCCAAATAAGGAAGCCCTGGTAATCTGGGAAGGCCTCTGGAAGGAAGAGGCTGCAGTGCCCCTGGGAAGGTGGGCTCTGAGAAGAGAGGGGCTGTGTCCTGGGCCCTAGACAAGAAGCTGGCCCTCCTGTAGGACTCTGCCAAGCTCAGTGCCCTGCTCCATGGACAGAGGACTCTGCTCCAGGCCCTGCAAGGGATGAGGTAAGGGACTGCGTGGGGACCCCTCCACGACCTTGCTTCTCTGCCTGAAGTTCCTCCACTAGCCCTTCATTCCTTCCATCATTTCCTGAGCACCCAGCATGCAGCCTGTCCATTGGAAGGTCTGGGGGTAGAGTTAGGTTGACTCGACTTTAACTGAATCATGTTTAAAGTTTTCAAGTCGTAGTTGAAAAGCAATTCTCTCCAGGAGAAGCTCATCGTGAAGGCCCCCGTCCGACACTCCCACCCTCAGGAGGGTTAAGAAATATGAGCACTCTTTCAGTGGCAGCTCCTGGGATGAGGGGCATTTTGATAGGAGCTCTTGGAGAGGGAACACAGCCAAGATCAGACCAGCTGGAGGAGGCGCAGTCCCTGACTTGGTTTTGTGCCCCCATTAGCCTCCAGATATCCCACTCTAGCCTGGGCCTCTGGAGCCCTGGGGCTTGGGGGAGTCCTGGGGATGCTGTGGAGGAGATATGCATCCAGCCTGAAGCCTAACGCCCCTCTGTAAGCCCCTATGGATGGGGTCAGAGAAACACAATGTGTCCAAATGGACTTTAGGGAAATCTCTATCTGAGCTAAAGTCTCAGGATATAGGAAGAAGGTTTGAGGTGAAAAGACCAAAGAAGGGGCCCTATGGATGGTACCTGTTCCCCACCCATGTGCTGCCCCTTGGGGGATGGGAAATGATTAGGCCATTTGGGTGAAGCAGAAGAGGTAATGAGTCATCTTACTTGGTTTCCACCCCTGACTAGGGACGCAGCTGTCCGCATGGCCACAGAAGCCCGAGTCTCCTACCTGCCTGTGGGCACTGAGCACCATTTCTTAGAGCTGGACCACATCCTGGGCCTCCTGCAGAAGGAGCTTCGGGGCCCGGCGGTGAGGGGGATGTAGTGGGGAGCATGGAGGCGCCAACCCTGATGTCTGGGCTCAGCCACCTTTCTTCCAGCACTTCTGCAGCCCCAAGCCCTCCTTCCTTTGCCCGCCCCTCCCAGGACCACTGCCAAGCACATCTGTGCCCGTGTCTGTGTGTGTGTGCATACGTGCCAGGACACAGATATCTTCCCTGCCCTCTCTGCTCTTTGGAGAGTCCCACAGACTCAGCACCAGCAGGACCCTGGTCTCCCTTGATCCAATACCCAATGACCAGAGGAGAATGGGGTGGGCTGTGCCCAAGATCATTCAGAGTTCAGTGGTGGAGTCAGTGCTTCCCATGCCCTGTCCCATCCTTGTTCCCTCACCCCCACCCTGTCTTTGGCTCTCTACTTCTCTTTCTCTTCTCTTAAGCCTTGGGTCCCTTGATGATCCCAGGCCCTAGGCCTTCCCAGCTGTTCCCACAGATGCAGCCATGGGAGCCGAGGCAGGGGAGGCAGCTTTGTACACTGCCTCCTCTCCAAGTTCCCTGGATGAGAGCCAGGACACCCCAAGCCTGGGGGAGGGAAATGGAGCATGCCCATGACCCAGATTCCAGGTCCCCCTCTCCTTATGGGTAAGAAGCTGGGCTGAGCTAGGACCTTAGACCTTCCCCTTTCAGAAGGCAGCAGCCAAGGCCCCCCGCCTACCCAGCCAGCCCCCAAGGGTCTCCTCGTGCCTGCAGCCTGGCATCTTCCTGTTCTTCCTGCTCATTCAGACTGTTGGCTTCTGCAGCTACGTGCACTTCAGGTGGGCCACCCCATGAGTCAGACTTCCCACAGCACTGGCATCTCTTGGTTCTCAGCTCTAGCCACTGGATTTAGGAGAGGGAACACTTTAGCCCAGACAGGCCCTGTCCAGTCCCCAAATCGCAAAGAGCACAGTGCAGAATAAGGCCCATTCTCTCACCAAGCACTACTGACCACCTGCTCGGTCCCCAGACCCGTCTGGGTCCTGCGCCCACAGAGCTCACTCGCACAGGTCTAACTGACCCCGTGTGGTCAATGCCATGATGTCAGGAAGCTGAGGGGCTACAGGAGCACAGGAGAACACACTTGACCCCACTTGGTTACAGAATCAACCTGGAAAGGACATTTGATATGGTCATTAAGGTGACGAGGAGTTTTCCACCCTGACAAGATAGGTAAAGGCATAGAGGCAGAGGAAACAGCATGAGAAAAGGCAGGGAGGCGTAAGAAAAACAGTATTTTAGAGAAAACATGCAAGTTCGGTAGTGTTGGAGAAAAAGGCAGGACCAGTTTGTGAAACTGGGCAAAGAGACGTGAAAAGGTGGGAGGAGGTCACTGGTTTTGCTTGGTATGTGTTTGATGAATGAATGAATGTGTACCGCTTAGAGACGTGGGGTGTGCTAAGGGCCTCAGCAACGAGACTGACGATCTTTGTTGGTGGAATTTCAAGACAAGTAGAGTCTGTGTGGGCTGGGATGGTCCTGGAGGAAGAGCGAAATGAGCTAGGCTTTAAAAAGCACAAGGTGGAAATGATCACAGGCTCATGCACATGCACGGGAGCGCAGTGGTGGCAATCAGCCTGGAGCTGCTGGGACAGACCTCACATGCCCAGGGGGGAAGCGTGGACCGTATGAGGCAGGCCAAAAGAGCCACAGAAAGTCCCAGAACAGAGAAGATTGTGGTGCAATCCGGGTAGCAAGGGGAGCATGAGAGCCTTGGTTTTTCAAAAGCCTATAAAGGAGAGATACAAGTAACCTGTAACCTTCTCTCTGGCAGCAGGCAGAAGCTGGACAACAGCCTTCAGAAGTGTCTGTCCACAGGTAGCCTTCTTCCGTGTCCTGAACCACACACCCCTAGGGCCCTGGGGATTGTGAGGAGGCAGCCTCTCCCTGCCAGCATGCCTGCCTGACCCACCTCAGAGCCATTTTGCATCACTGGGAAGCAGGCGGTGTCTGCGATGGGGGCTTGGTCAGTATCCTCTCCTTCTGCATGCCCAGCTCCCACCTACACCTGAGCTTTCAGCACATTCCCACCTTATTAAACGTGATTTCCCTCTCCCCACGCTGACATGCTGGTCTTCCTTCCAGCCTCACCCTAATCTCTGTGAAGGCTTCCACCCCTACTGAGTAGCTGGCTGGGAGTGCCTCCAAGCAGGCAGGGAGGCCAAGGGCTGGCTTAACCTCCAAAAGACCAGATACCCCACAGGCTTTGAGCCCTGGACTATGGAAAGAAACGGAGCCATGACGTGTATAATTCTGTCCTCAAATTCACCCAGAACAGGGAGCAGTGTCTCCCAGTGTCCCTCCTGGCCCAGCCAGTGAGCTCTCTCCCTCCCCACTCCCAGCTGCTCCGGGGGCAGCTGGGGAGGCGCGTGACAGAGGAACCCTGAGAGGCCAACTCGTGGAACCATAACTGGGATTCCCGCTCGCACCCTCGGGTCTCCCTCCCTTTTCCAGCGACAAGCTCTTTGGGCAGCCGCTGGGTTCAGTGAGTTGGGTGGGTAGGGAAAATGGGGGTCGCCCAAGGCTGGGTTTTTACCCCTTGCTGCTACCTGGATCTCGAAGCTGAAATCCCAGTTATCAGCGGCCCAGGAGAGGAGAAAGTTGAAGGAGGCTAGGGAATAGGGTTCCGCGAGTGTATCAGCTCAGCCCCTCTCCCGGGGGAGCGACCCCACCACCGCAGACCCTAATCCGCTGTCAGCAGTGCCCAGCGGAGCTCGGCGTTGGACGAGGCACGTGGGGGAGGCGGGAGTGGGGAGCGGGCACGTGGTCCAGCCTTCTCAGCCCCGTGCTGCCCCCCGCCCCCCGTGAGGAGGGGTTTGGGGAGGTGGGGGCGGGCCCGGGCGGGGGCGGGCGGCGGGCGGCGCCAAGCGTGGGGCGCGGGCCCGCGGCGGGAGCTGTCCGCGAGACCTAGTGCTGAAGTAGGCGCAGACGTGCCCGGTACCTGGCGCGTGGTAGCAGGCGCCCAGTGCCCCGGCCGGCGAAGACCATGGCGTTCATGGTGAAGACCATGGTGGGCGGCCAGCTGAAGAACCTCACCGGGAGCCTGGGAGGCGGTGAGGACAAGGGGGATGGAGACAAGTCAGCAGCCGAAGCTCAGGGCATGAGCCGAGAGGAGTACGAGGAGTATCAGAAGCAACTGGTGGAAGAGAAGTGAGTGGGATCCCTTTCCTGGCTCCAGCGACCTCCCCTTCCCTACCCCCACAACTGCTCAGTCCAACCCGGGGCCAGCCTCAGGTCCCAATCCCCTCTCCCCGACTTTCCTAGACGTGGTACGAGACCGGGAGGCGTCTTCTACCCTGCCCCCAGAGCCATCCAATCTCAAACCCAAAACCCCACTTCAGCTTCATACTCTGGCCAAAGGGGAGTGGGGGGAGGGGCGGCCGGAGCCTGGGACGAGGAGGGGGATGCACGTGCATTTCTGACGAAACAATAATCCCTTAATCCGATCTGGTCCCAGCCGCCTATGTCTTCCAACTGGGGCTCCTCTGAGCTTGAGCCTCTGAAAAAAGTGGTGCAACCAAGGAGGCTCAGAGTCGCGGAGGCAGACCCTGAGATGGGGCACTTACAGACATTCAGCCTACTTCTGTGCCCACAGTGCTGGGACAGAGTTTGGGGCTGGTCTCTTCTGCTAGGCTACTGGATTTAGAGCCTGGCTTTGCTTATTAGCTGGGTAACTTTAGGCAAGTTGCTTAACCTTTCTGTGCCTCTGTTTTCTTTTCTGGAAAATGGGGATGGTAATCATAATACATGCCTTGTATATTTATGAAGATTCAATGCCAATGCATGTGAACCGTTTAGCACAGCACCTGGCACAGGATAAAACCTCATAAATGATAGCTATTATTTCGCATAATCCTGATAACCGTTTTGTGGGTTGCAAAATTGCATCCTTATTTTACAGAAAAGGAAGGTAAGTGACCCAAGGATATACCTAAAATGGTAGTGGAGCTGGGATGTGAACCCAAGTTTGTCCAAAATACTTTGCCCCACATGACATAGCTTGTCAGGGAGGGAGCAACTGACCAAATTGGAGGCCATGAGGGACAAATAATTAGAGTCTGCAGAGAGAGCCAGACAGACTGCCACCGTGACCCCCTAGTTTCATCCAGCGGCAGAGATGACAAAGGGCACTGTGATGGGAAGAGGCAGCAGAGACCCGGACACAGGGACCAATGCAGCAGCTGCCAGAACTTGGAGACCCCTTCTGTCCTTCCCTCGAAGACCCCAACACTCTTTGCTCTGCCCTTGTGGTGACTCTGCCCCTGGTGACCCCACAGGATGGAGCGGGATGCACAGTTCACACAGAGGAAGGCAGAGCGGGCCACACTGCGGAGCCACTTCCGAGATAAATACCGGCTGCCCAAGGTAAGCTGGTTCCGGCTGCGAGGCAAGTCTGGGACCCTGAGCTCTGGGCTCTGGACCCCTTCGCCCCATCCTGGGCACCACAGCCCTCAACTATAAGACTCACAGGGTGCTTGGTTAGATCCTTCATTCTCTCACTCATCACCCATTCATTTGTTCGTTTATTCATTCACTCACTCATAGTTAACCTGCGCCCACCAAGGGCCAGGGCTTAGTGCTGAGAGGACCCCAGTCCTTGTGAGACTGACAGGTTTGTATTTCTGGAGCCAGTCTAGGCCTCTTCTATCCTCCACCCGCTGCTCCCCCACCAAGCCTAGGCCAGACCTGGGCAGAGGAAGACATGGGGGAGGCAGGAAGCAGTGTAGTTGACTGCCAAGGTGAGTGCTCTGGGGGTTTTTGAACCTACTAGAGGACAAAACTTAAGGTGGGGGAGAGAAGTCCTGTGTGTGCCAGGTACTTGAACTTCATGTCCTCGTGTAACCCCCAGTAATGCTGCCAGGCAGCTGTCGCCCACAGCCACAAACGACAAAACGGAGGCTCGGAGAGACGGAGGAACTTGGCTAAGGTCACACAGCCAGCGAGCCATGGAGCTGGGATCAGCCCTCAAGCCCGTGAATTCTGAGCCTGCCTTTGCTCCAGAGCCCCAGGCTGCTTTCCAGGGTATGGAGCCTGCCCGTAGAGAGCCAAGTACCCCCTTGGCCAGCCAAGCAGCCAGAGATTATATCTCAGGAGATCCCTGCCCCCACACTCCCCTGGGCAGTGCAGCACCAGATGGGCATGGAAGTGTGGGGCTCCTGCTCTTTGAGGAGGGCACTGAAGCACAAACCTCTCCCAGAATATCACCCTAGTGCTGTTCTTCCTCCTCATTCCAAAAAAGCGCACGTAGACTTCTTTGGCTATGTGTACTTCAGGTGGGCCACTCACTCTGTGAGCCAGACTTCCCACAGCACTGGCATCTCCTGGTTCTCAGCTCTAGCCATTGAATATAGGAGAGGGAACACTTCAGCCCAGACGGGACCTGCCCAGTCCTCAAATCGCAAAGAGCACAGTGCAGGGTAGGGCCCACTCTCTCACCCAGAACTGTGCTGGACTCCGGAGAAAACAGCACAGGGCTATAGCACTCCTGACTTTGATCTTCCACTTGAATTGAAAGACCAAATATATGAACATCACATTTACTCATTCAACAAATATTTACTGAGTCCCCAGCTGCTTCTGACTCCCCACAGGGCACCAATCTTTTGGAAATCTCTCACAGGGAAAGCCGGTCCAGAAAGCCTGCCTCACTGCAAACTCTCCTAGGAATAAAATCATCCTTCAGATGCTTGTGCTAGGCATGTAAGAGACATCTGCTATCAGGGAAGCCAGAGTTAAGCAGAAGAGGCAAGACTGGGATGCATCTGAGTAGGACATGGGGTGGAAAGCCCCAGCACCCCCTAGAAGAACAGTGAAGGGCAATGTCCATCATAGGTGCCATGCAAAAAAGCAGAGATGTTGGAATCTAGCTGGCACAGGTTTGACTCTAGCTCCCCGACTTCCTACCTGTGTGACCTTGGACAATTTACTTAAGTAACTTAAAGTAACTTACTTAAATTCTGTGAGCCTCCATTTCCTTATTTCTGAAGTGGAGGTAACAATACTTACCTACCTCACAGGGTTATTATGAGAATTAAAAGCACGCAGCTCAATGTCTGCCATGTAATAGATGTTCGATAAACGGTACCCATCACTATTTTTGGTTTACCCTTAAGCATAACAGGAGTCAAAACATGTCTTAGCTGACTGTAACAGTGTGACTCATAGGTATTTTCGTTTTGTCTTTACTCTCTGTGCTGGTCCTTCCATATCTCAGAGTGAAGTAAGGTAATATGAAAAGTCTCCATGTCCAAGCATCAAACGCTTGATCCTGGGATGTGGGGTGGGAGCTGAGCTCACTGAAACATGGGGCTCAAGAATCTAGAGGACCAGGCACGGTGGCTCACTCCTGTAATCCCAGCACCTTGGGAGGCCAAGGTGGGTGTCTATCACTTGAGCCCAGGAGTTTGAGACCAGAGTGGGCAACATAGGGAGACCTTGTCTCTACAAATTAAAAAAAAAAAAAAAAAAAAATAGAATCTAGGGACCTGGAATTCAATCCAAACCTCCTCCCTGCCCTCTCAACTCTGGGTCCTCACAGACTTCCACCCCTCCCCATGCCCTCTTCCCTTCAGAATGAGACAGATGAGAGCCAGATCCAGATGGCAGGTGGAGACGTGGAGCTGCCCCGGGAGCTGGCCAAGATGATCGAGGAGGACACGGAGGAGGAGGAGGAGAAGGCCTCAGTCCTCGGGCAGCTGGCGAGCCTCCCTGGCTTGGACCTGGGCTCACTCAAGGACAAGGCCCAGGCCACACTGGGGGACCTCAAGCAATCAGCTGACAAGTGCCACATCATGTGACCACTTCCCCGGGGTTACCCACTGGGCTGGCCAGAGGGCTGGACCCCCATGAGGGCTAAGAGTGTGTCAGCTTCCAGGGACCCACACTCCATTTGGGGCCTTGTTTTCCCTGCCTCATCCTAGTTCCAAAACCTGTCTCATCCATGCCCCAAGCCTGTCTTCCGGTTCCCCCTGTCTACAGGGAGCAAAGTCCCCATCTTCACCCGACCCTTCAGGACCCTCCCCACCAGCTCAGCCTGTGGAGCCCTCCCAAGATTGTAGGAACAGGCCCATCCATCCCTCGCTGACCACGGCCCCAAATTCCTGCACCCACAGAGAGACACACAATGACACAAAACCCCTGGCACGTTCAGAGACAGAAGCCCCAGATGCATCGCGGCACACACAGACACACACACAGGCCAGCTCCCCTGCGTGTCCAGCCCCTTCAGACGCCAACACTCAAGATACTCTGAGAGAGCTTGGGCAGATAACCTGGGCAGACAGGAAGGAGGCTGAGCCTTATTGCATCATCTGTAAAATGGGAATGGCCTGAATGATTTCTGAGGCTCTTTCTGGCTTGGCCTCTCAGAGCCAAGCACACACCCCTCCTTGGGCAGGGTAGCAGCTGCCGCCACAGCCTCGTGGCTGCCACTGTGGGCTCTGGGAGCCGAAGCGATGCTGTGTGAGAGGCAGGGTGCCAAGGATGAAGCTGGCACTGAACAGTAAGCCCAGGCAGCTCTAGGCCTTCTCTGGGCCCAGGGCCCAGCCAATTTCTGTTCTGTTCCTGTAGAACTCTCTCTGGATTCCATAGCTGGAATCTCCTCTCCTAGCTCAGTGAAAAATAAAAATCCCAAATGGTGTGCCTACCTTCTTACTGGCTTCCAGGAGTCTTAAGGTTCACAGCCCCCCGAGCCTGCCTTAGAGGGGCGTCCTCCGCCCCCCACTGACAGCTTCACAGGAGGAAGGAGGCATCCAGCGCTAGGAGTGGAAGCGTCTCCAGCTCTGTTCTCTTGGGGCCCTGGGTGAGGGTGGGTTCTGGGGCCTATGGAGCAGGTCTGGGCTTTGAGGAGGATGGAGCAGCCCCAGTACGTGGGGGAGACAGGGCCTCTGGGGCGTCACTGAGACCACAGGTGGGGCCAGGGCTGGAGTGCTGCTGTCTCGGGTGCCTGTGCCTACACCCCTCCTCACCCTGGAGATGGAAGGTGTGCAAAAAGCAAGCAGGCACAGCAGCTGCATTCCAGCCCTGCACTAGTGACTCTGAGCGTGTCCTCTCCTTCCTCCAGGCTGTCTTGCCCCTGTAAAATGAAGAATCCCCCTCTGCGCCAAATAGTAAATAATACACGTTTCAAAGGGTGACCATTTATAAAGCCCTTGGCATATGACAGACCATATCAATAAACATAATTCATTCTTCCAAAAAAAACGAAGAGCACAGATCTCATCCCGCTCACCTGTGGCAGGGGCCAAGGGGCAGGGAGCAGGGGAGGTTTGTTTAAGAAACCAGCCAGGAAGCTTGCCAAGCTGATTGTCCCCTGGGGCCCGGGCAGGAGGAAGGTGCTACAGGCTAACTCCAGGTGCCCACTTTGGAGTCCCGGGCCCGGCCTGTGGGGAAGGCAGCCAAGGTTTACAGGCAGGAGCAGCCATCTGAGGATTGGGTTTCAAGGGCAAAGTTTCCATGAGGTCTTCTTTGTAAAATAAGAACAAGGCACATCGAACTTGTTCAGGAGTCCATGGGGAGCTGGAAAAGGGGAGACAGGCCAGGGAGGGACACAGGCCCAGCCCCGTCTGCCGCTTGGGCTGTCTCGCTTGGTCTCACTCTCCTGAGTGTCCCCAGGGAACAGGCCTGGGCCTCTGCTGCTCCCAGGCTGCCCCCAGGCCTGGGCCTCCTCCTGACCTTCTCAGAGCTGGAGGAGACCCAAGCCAGAGCCCCAAGCCGGGTAGGGGGGTCATGGGTTGCCTCCGCAGCATCAGCAGTGAGGCCCACGTCAGCACTCCACCCTCTGGGGCCTTCTACCTAATGGGATTGGACAGACCCCTTCCCCCTCAGTGCTTTGCAGGGCTGAGACCGAGAGGCAGGGGTGGCGGGCAGTGGGGGCTGGGGGACTGAACCCTGTCAAAGCAGGGCTGGTTGTAACCTGGATTAAGGATTGGGAGAGGGGTAAGCCCCCATATTTTTCTTCTTCACCCTGTGAATGGAACCCCAAGAAGCCCTGACTGGTTTGCACTATCCCTGGAAAGAGGTGGAGGAGGCTGCGGGGCTCAGGCAGGGATGGACAATGAGGGCAGGCTGAGGGGTCCCCAGCTCTGTTGGGCATACCTGGCCTCCCCTATCCCTTCCCCTCCCCATCAGCCCTGCAATCTGGGTCTCTGTCAGTCCACACCCCTCTCACCTGTGTGCCCTCACCCCCCGCCGCTCTCCCGGCTCAGAGCCTGTCCTGCACCTGCCTGAAGTTGGGGGCCAACTTGACCCAACTGAAGCTCCACCTCTGCACCTGCCCCCCGCTCCCAAGCCCGAGGGCCCTGAATACACCGACTATGACTCTCTTCCCAAGCTGTTCCTACCGTCTCTTACTTAGACAATCAAATGTCTAAATAGGACATTTACACAGTTGTCCTGTGACTGGTCCACCCACCTGGTGTGATGTGAGGGCCACAGTCATTTGCCGTCAAAACTTTGCATTTCACCCTCTGCCTAGGACCCCATTATACCCCGTATTTAGGACTCTGATGTTCCAGGCCCTCTCCTACCTCCTCTCCCTCCCTCCGTTTCTTTTCCCCTTTCCTTCCTCCTTAGTACCCTTGCGGGCAGTCTGAGCCTACACGAAATGTTAAAAGGCGGTTAAGGCCAGGCTCGGTGGCTCACGCCTGTAATCCCAGCACTTTGGGAGGCCTAGGTGGGCAGATCACCTGAGGTCAGGAGCTTGAGACCAGCCTGACCAATGTGGGGAAAATCCACCTCTACTAAAAATACAAAATTAGCTGAGCGTGGTGGCGCGTGCCTGTAGTCCCAGCTACTTGCGAGGCTGAGGCAGAAGAATTGCTTGAACCTGGGAGGCGGAGGTTGCAGTGAGCCGAGATCGCGCCATTGCACTCCAGCCTGGGCAACAAGAGCAAAACTTGGCCTCAAAAAAAAAAAAAAAAAAAAAAAAAAAAGGAAAAGAAAAAAGGTGGTTAAGAGAGCCCCTCCAACCCCCCTAAATCCCTTCAGCGGGAGAGAAGAGTCAGAGACGGTCGCCTGTCCCGCCACCTCTTCCTCTCAGGGGCTCTGGTTTCACAATGTACAAGATGTCAAAGGCACTCTACCCAAGGAGCCTACAGTCCCCTGCCTTCCACCCACCTGGACAGCTCAGGCCCAGTTCCCAGCAGGAAGAGGGTTCCGAGAGAACAAGTGACTTTCCCAAGGCCAGCTGGTCCCCAGGGAGGAACTGGGGAGGGTGACCAGGGCTTGGAGCGCGGAGGAGCTCCCGTTCCCTCAACAGCCAGATGGTTCCTCCTCAGACACCGGAGGCCCCAGGCAGGCGCTGGGGACATCTGGGACATGCTTGTTAGCTGAGCTGAGCTGCTGACAGTGCCTGTTGACCCAGCTGACACTCAGCTGTGAGGCGGAGCTTCTGTCTTCTCTCCCACAGACCTGAGGGGTTGGGGGGTGTAGTCACAGGGCCCACTGCCGTGCCTCACACCCAGTGCCCACCAGGCAGAACTGGTTTGAGAGCAGGGGAGCAGCAGCACCACTGAGGTGGCCTTAGCCTCATTCAGCAGGAGCTGCGCCTGCGTGTGTGGGGAGCCGGTGGGGGTTTGGGAGCCTGCGCATGGCTTTCTTGTCTGTGGGATCTGCTGTGTGCAGGTGCAGGTATGTGTTCCTCTGGGGAAGCCGTCATGGACGTGCTCCTTGTTGGACGCAGCCTCAGGCCCCAGCCTCCTTGTTGGACCACTGCCCTTTCAGGGACCGCTGGGACAGCAACCTGGCCTCTGGGGACAAGAGCCTTTCTAGATGATCTTTCGCAGGAACGAGGGTTCTATGTCCTTTCCCACATCCGGGTAAAGACGGTAAGGAAGGGCCAGCTGGACACAGGGACACCTGGGTCCCTTTATGTGCTCCCGAGGCCCATGTGCATCTGCCAGGGCTGGTGGTTAGAAAGTTCAGGTGCCCCGGCTTGCTGCAGGGCTGGCTCTGTGCTTGGGTGACTGATGGAGGTGGCAGGATAGGGCTGTCCCCTGAACGTTGCTGGGAGGTAGCCGTCCTGCTTTGGGCACCTTCGGAGTGTTGAAAGTAACAGGTGAAAACAACTCTGTCCCCTAAAAAGGAAAACATGACCTTCGGAAAGTGGTCTGCACGTTTCCTACAGGCCTCTGCCATTAGAATCAAGCCCTCCCCGCCTCACCCCAGCCTCCGACCGGGCCACCTCCCTGCTTGGCAGGCGGCTTGGACACAGGACCAATCTAGAGGCCATCCAGATGCTTTGTTCAAGGACGGCCCCTTCCCAGGGGTTCCTCCAGCAGCCTCAGTCCCCAGGCCTTTCGTGTACTGAATCCTCTCTGTGGGGGCCCACTGCTCTCCACACCGACCTTCATAATAACTTCAGGCTTCTGTTCTCAGCCAGCCAATGCAGTGACCACAAATAAACAGCTGGAACTGGTGGGCCAACCCTCTCTCCATTGCCCTTCATTCATTTCTCTAGTCTTCCATCTCATCTTTCATTTCCACTCCTCTTTTGAGACGGAGTCTCACTCTGTCACCCAGGCTGGAGTGCAGTGGCACAATCTTGGCTCACTGTAACCTCTGCCCCCAGGGTTCAAGCAATTCTCCTGCCTTAGCTTCCTGAGTAGCTGGATTACAGGTGTGCACCACCACACCCGGCTAGTTTTTGTATTTTTATTTATTTATTTATTTATTTATTTATTTTTTGAGACGGAGTTTCGCTCTTGCTGCCCAGGCTGGAGTGCAATGGCGCGATCTCGGCTCACCGCAACCTCCGCCTCCTGGGTTCAGGCAATTCTCCTGCCTCAGCCTCCTGAGTAGCTGGGATTACAGCCACACGCCACCACGCCCAGCTAATTTTTAGTATTTTTAGTAGAGACGGGGTTTCACCATGTTGACCAGGATGGTCTCGATCTCTTGACCTCGTGATCCACCCGCCTCGGCCTCCCAAAGTGCTGGGATTACAGGCTTGAGCCACTGCGCCTGGCCTGTTTTTGTATTTTTAATAAAGACAGGGTTTCACCATGTTGGCCAGGATGGTCTCAATTCCCTGACCTCGTGATCTGTCTGCCTCGGCCTCCCAAAAGTGCCGAGATTACAGGCATGAGCCACCCCCTCCCATCTTCTCAATTCATCCACTCAACCAGGTCCATTCATTCCCCTCCTGTTCCCTCACTTTATGTATTGAGGCTTTTTTGTCTGGCCCATTTCCAGAGATAATCTGAAGTACATTTCTCTCCCTAGATCTGAAAATCACATTTTATTGTATTCTTTTTTTTTTTTTTTTTTTTTTTTTGAGACGGAGTTTCGCTCTTGTTACCCAGGCTGGAGTGCAATGGCGCGATCTCAGCTCACCGCAACCTCCGCCTCCTGGGTTCAGGCAATTCTCCTGCCTCAGCCTCCTGAGTAGCTGGGATTACAGGCACGTGCCACCATGCCCGGCTAATTTTTTGTATTTTTAGTAGAGACGGGGTTTCACCATGTTGACCAGGATGGTCTCGATCTCTCGACCTCGTGATCCACCCGCCTCGGCCTCCCAAAGTGCTGGGATTACAAGCTTGAGCCACCGTGCCCGGCCTCCATTTTATTGTATTCTTACTGTATGCCATGCGGCGCACGTGCAGAATCTCATTACAAATTCTCATGGGGCCCTTATCCTCAACCTCATTTTATGAAGAAATAGGCTAATCAATGGATCCCAAACTTCAAGGCCAAGTAGCAGAGCCAGAATTCTAGCACAGTCATCCCCAAACTTTTTACACAGGGGGCCAGTTCACTGTCCCTCAGACCGTTGGAGGGCCGCCACATACTGTGCTCCTCTCACTGACCACCAATGAAAGCGGTGCCCCTTCCTGAAGTGCGGCGGGGGGGTGGGGGCGGATAAATGGCCTCAGGGGGCCGCATGGGGCCCACGGGGCCGTAGTTTGGGGACACCTGGTCTAGCAGCTACTCCTGCCCTCTGGGACACTGCTCCACACTGACCCCCAACGGCCAGGCCAGGGCTTTAGGGAAACTAGTTCCCAGAGTCTGTTCCAGTCCTGGTACGGAAACCCCGGGATAACTGAGCCACAGGGGTGGGGTGGGGGACACGTGGGTAAGTCTAAGGAACTGCTCCCCTCCTCCTCCCAACAGGTGCTGGTCAAACTGACACCTGGGAGTGTGTGGGGTTGAGGGAAGGCCAGGGTACAGAGCCTAATGGAAACGAAGTCCCTGGGGGCTGGGTGTGAGCGTGACACCTCCAAAGATGCCCCTTCCTGGCCGGGCACGGTGGCTCACGCCTGTAATCCCAGCACTTTGGGAGGCCAAGGCAGGTGGATCAGAAGGTCAGGAGTTGGAGACCAGCCTGGTCAACATGGTGAAACCCCATCTCTACTCAAAATATAAAAATTAGCTGGGTGTGGTGGTGTGCGCGTGCCTGTAATCCCAGCTCCTCAGGAAGCTGAGGCAGGATAATCTCTTGAACCTGGGAGGCGGAGGTTGCAGTGAGCCGAGATCGTGCCACTGCACTCCAGCCTGGGTGACAGTGAGACTCCGTCTCAAAAAAAAAAAAAAAAAAGATGCCCCTTCATCCCAGTCCAGCTCACTGCTCCCTTACTGGCCCAGGGCAGGAGGGGGTAGGAGACCAGGAGATCCTGTGTGGGGTGCGACAGTGTGTGGTGTGGAGGGCAGAGCATTTTAGAAGATTGCAGTCCTGAAGCTGAGCTGAGCAACGTTCCTCAGGCCTGCAATCCTCTCTACGACGGTCGCCCGGGTGTGGGCAGGAACGGCCCTGGTCAGGCTTTCTCCTGGATCACTGGGGGCTGAAGGCAGATGCAGCTATCATTCTCAGCATCCGCCTGCAGGCTGAGGCCTCCCTAGCCCTACCTCAGCTTCCCCAGCTTTTGCTGCAGTCTTTCTTGCCCCAGCCTGCAGGCAGCAGCCACCCCTCTTGTTCTTGTTACCGCAAGAAGAGAAGTGCAAGTAGAAAAAATAATTTAATAGAGAAACAATGAATTACACTCTTTATACTCAGCCTCCTGCAGGGAGGACAGACAACTCTTGCCCAAGAAGGCATTTAAGGGTAGAAGGACTAGAAATCACCAACACCTGCTGATTATTTAAAAGAATCTCAAATACGGTCTTTCTTTTCCAGGTTAAATTCACTTTGTTCTCCTAAGTGCCCATGTCGTGGGCTGTGGAGGTATCAGCCCCATTGAAGAG
The DNA here is from genome assembly GCF_048565385.1 of Saimiri boliviensis. NCBI lineage: Eukaryota > Metazoa > Chordata > Mammalia > Primates > Cebidae > Saimiri > Saimiri boliviensis. Next base: position 3,608,911 of record NC_133450.1, read on the forward strand.
ATGGGGAGACCCAGACCCAGAAAGAAGGGGCTTGCCCAGGGCTTCACACTGGGGTAGTGGCAAAGCAGGCCTAGAAGTGGGTAGCCTGGAGTGTGCTGGGTCAGACCGTCCCCAGGTCTCCCTGTCCCCAGGCTCAAACTCCAGCACAAGGCCTGCAGTGTGGCTAGTGTGGTCCCAAAGAGGAACGGAGCTGGGAGGGATGAGGACCAAGGACCCTGCCTCAGTGCTCACTAGGCCAGGGCAGGAACAAGGCAGGGCTTCTTAAATTTGCCCCGCCCTTACGACTTTCATGCTTGGAGGATTAACTGAAAGTACCAAAATGGCTGGCAGGTGTGCATTCCCAGGAAGACTGGTGGGTTCTGGGGGGTGGGTGGTCCCTGAGGGGTGCTGGAGTGCCTCATTCCAGTGCAAGGAGGACCTGAGGTCGAATAAGAGGTCCCAGGAAGGGCAGGCCAGGGGCACAGCTGCCTGCTGGCAGGGCGAGGGCAAGCACAGAAGTGCCCTGCAGGGGCCCCTGCCCTCTTCTCCGAGCAAAAAGCCATAGATGGCTGCATGCCCCAAAACGGACAGACACAGGACCCAGTAACCAGCGAATGAATAACAAAGGTCTCGTGAAAGAAATGCTGTTCTCCCAGAGTCCTGCCCTCCCCTCCAGCATACAGCATGGCCATCAAACCCTCTGCCGGGTGCAGAGTCACTTGAGGGAGGCTGGGGACTCTGGGATGAGGGGTCTCAGCACTGTGCATCCAAGAAGCCTGCTTGCCAGTGCTGCCGTGGGCTGCTTCATCCTGGGCGCCAGCCTGGGTCAGGCTCTGGCCCAGATGGTTCACATCTGTCCAGTCATTCTTCTGGGGTCACTGCAGGGAACAAGCTGGGTGGGAGGGGGACAATGGGGGAGGACCAGTCTCAGGTCTTTGGTAAGGGAGGCAGAGCCCAGGACCCCCAGCCACCACCCCTCCTTGGATGGAGGATCGACCCCAGGGCAGAACTCACAGCTACGAACAGACTCCGACAGCCCCTCTTTGTCCACCGTCTCAGCTTCCCAGCGAGATTCCCTCATCTGTGGGATGTGAAGACAGTGCAAGGGGTGAAAGGCAGCCAGAGGCAGTCACAGCACAGTGTTGAGCAAGTGAGAGAGTGAAGGACAGAGACGGAGACCGGAGGCCTTCAGAGGAGGCAGGAGAGCAGACATACACCAGCAGGCCGGGGATGACAGCCACAGGCAGAAACGATCAGAACCCACAGACCCTGGCCCCAGCGTGGCCTCCACGTGCCCACCTTGACCTGCTCCTTCAGGTATTCAGCTCGGGCCATAAGGTTCTGAACCTGCCAAGGAAAGATACGCCCTTGGGTGTGGGGGAGAGTTGTGGGGAGGGGGGTTCAAAGGGAATTCCTCCTCACCCCGATGCTCTCCGGAACCCTCTGCCCCATCAGAACAACCTGCCTCCTGAGTTCCTTATCTGCTCCTTCCTTCAGGAAGCCTTCCCAGACTTTCTGCTGCTGGGTTCCCAGATCCTCCACTGCCCTGTCTGAGCACCCCAGCCCTATGGTCCAACTTCCAGACTTGGAACACCCTGAGGGTGGGGCATTCCAGAGGAAACCCAAAGAGGGCCCCACAGATAAGAGCAGAGACAAGGGGAAGAGGAAGCCCCCCCAACGCTCTCAAGCTCAGTGGGCACCTCAGCGTGAAGCAGCTCCCGCCTCCGGCCCGGGGGCTCCGCTGTAAAGAGAGGGAGTGTGGTGAGGGCACAGCGGCAGGGGCCATGTCGGGGGCACAGATGGCGGCCCTCACCTGCCAGCAGCAGCAGCAGCTCCTCCAGGCTGTGCTGGTACAGGTCTAGGGCATCCTGCTCCCCGCCGGCAGCCTCCTCCTGCAGCCACATGAATACCAGGCCACTTAGGGTCACGGCCGGGATACCTCCCCGCCCCCCTGGACCCCTCCCACTGGCACAAACCTTGGCCATGGCAGCTGAAGCCACTTCCAGGGCTGCTAGGAGGCGTGGCTTGTCCCGGGCCATCTCTGGGATGAGAGGAAAGCCTCAGGGTGAGGGGAGCCGACTGCCTGTTTGCTGCAGGATGCCTCTCCCCACCCGCCTCCCACTCAGGCTGTGGGGAGGTTTGCTGGGGTCCTGGGGTCAGCCAGGAGCCAGAGGCTACCTCTGAGCAGGTCTCGGGCAGACGTCCCCTGCCTCAGCAGGGCCTGCTTGGAGGAGGAGACGATGGCCTTGAGCTCCTCGGCCCGGGACACGTACTGCCCCACCTGTAGCAAGAAAGGGCCTGAGGAGGGGCTGCCGCACCCGCTGCCCTTGCCAGAATCCACGTCCAAGATCTCCCTCTGGGTTGTTAGTGACTGCCCCAAGCTATAAACCTGTCAGGGGGCAAATGAGACTGGCCTGACCCATTCCCAGCTCTATGCTGCAAGAGAGGAAGCTCCAATTCTAAGAGAGCCATTCCCCAGGGGCCCTGAGACCGCTGGGCCTTACCCCCTGCCCCCCAACTTCCTCATGGGGACTCTCACCCACCTTTGCCTTAATTGCCTCCTTCCGCTGGGCATCCACTTCATCTGCAGAAAGTGGGGCTTCACATGAGGAATCCGGGGGAACCCCTGCCCCACACCGAACCCTCTGGAATCCCTCAAAACACAACATTCCAGGTTTATGCTCTGCTTTATCGCCTACAAAATTCTCGATAGAGAACTTCTGGAATCCACCTACTGCAGCCACGGCTGACTCCCATCCCTGCTGCACCCAGGGGCTCAGGCATGGCCTATGACTCACAGTGCAGGGCAGGTACAAAGAAGTCCAGAGCCTTGCAGTAGAGCGATAAGGCAGCTGCTGCGTCCCCCTCTTGGTCTTTCTTCACAGCCTGCACCACCAGCGCGGTCTGGGGGATGGGCAGATCAGGGGTCAGGTCCACCTCCCTACCCTCCCACGCTCACCAGGATGGGAGATCAAGCCCCCTGAGCCCGCCCTCCGTCTCTGTTGGGTGAGTCACCTAGTCACCACCAAAGTGGGGAATGAGACTTCCAGCCCACCCGCAGCCCACCCCGTCCCCACCCGCCTGCTCACTGCTCGAGCCAGACTCTCCCTGCTGGGCATGTGCTCCAGATCCACCCAGGGGTGCGCAAAGAAGTCCTGGAAGGAGATGCGCCGGCTGGGGTCCCGCTGCAGGAGCCGCTGCAGTAGGTCCCGGCAGTCTCGGGACAGCAGGGGCCGCAGGGGGAGCTGCAGGGAAGGGGACGGCAGGGACAGATCACACTGGGCTCCAGCACCTACACCCCTAGCCCAGAGGTCTGTGAGGAACCCCAGAGATACATGTGGGACAGGTGAGGAACCTGAGACCAGGGAGGAACAGGGTGGGTCACGATGATGGCACCAGTGGGGAGCCAGGCTTCCAGCCTTGGGCTCCTGGTGCACCCATGCCGGAGCCCTGAGCTGAGCTGGAATTGTGTTTACGGGTCCTTATTCCCTCCCTGGACTATGCTTCTGGGAAGGCTGGGCTTGGCTCTGTTTTGGCCTTCTCTACACAAGAGCCTGCAAAATAGGCCCTGTGCTGCCTACTGGGGGCTGATCAGAATCCCTGGGACAGCCCCGCACCTCGACTTCCAGCCTAGAGCATGCCCCTCCACTATGAAGGCAGCCTGGAGCCCATACTCCAGTCTGTGCAAGTGAGACGGAGGTCTAAACTCTCAGGGCCCTGACTCCCTCTGCCCCCTCCAAATGGTCTCTAAGGTCCTGCTAGACCCACCTCGATGACCCGGTTGCTACGGATCTTCTCTTCCAGCTCCGAGAACGACCTGGAGGCAAAGGGGGGCTGCCCAAAGAGGGCTTCTGTGGAAGGGAGGCAGAGCAGAGGCTGGAAGGGGATGTGTCAAGCCTGGCCTGGCCCACACCTCCGGAGGAGGGGGCCTGATGCCCCTCAGCAAGAGCCCTGAGCCAGCAGTCAGTTTTCATCAGAACCCTTCAGGAGTGGCCCAGAGAGGAAACAGTGCAGGCCTCAGGGTGAGGCAGGGAAAAGGGGTCTCACCATAAAGGATGACTCCTACGGACCAAAGGTCCACGCGGGCATCATACTGCCGCTGGCACACCATCTCGGGGGCCATGTAGAGGGGGGAGCCACGGAGCACGTGCTTCTCATCCCACGGGGACATGTGCTGTGCGAAGCCAAAGTCTGCAAGCAAGAGGCCAGGCAGCAGGGCTCAAATTCCAGCTGCTTCTGCTCCTGCTCCTGGCTTATAAAGCCTTATCCTGGGCTCCTCTCCACCCTCCAGACCTGCCAGGATCAGCCCCATTTCCAAGCCTCTGCTCATCATTAGCCTGGAACACCTTCCTATGTTTGCCTCTGGGGTGTAAAACCTACCCATCCTGCACAGCTCCCTCAGCACCTTTTCCTAGGAAGCCCACCTGATGACACCAGCTACATGGATAAGCCCCCACCCTCTCACTGTCCCCCCCAGGCTAGGTTTTACCACAGCATCTGGCCTCCAGCGTCAATTCTTGTCCAAATTTTATCAAAGGTCACCACTTCCTACTCTCCCACCACAAACCCTCCTATGTGGCCACAGATGGGAGTCACAGACTTGAGCCCCAATTCTGATGACAGACGGAGTCCTGACCCTGAGCACAGTGATGCCTGATGCTGGTCACGCACTGAACACTGGCACTGTTCCCAGACTGAGCCCTCAACCTGGACACACAGTGAGTCCCACCTCTGGCCACAGACTGAGCCCAAACTCCACCCATTATGCTGCTGGACTTGAGCATAGGTAGCCTGAGAAAAGTTCTGCCTTTTGATGACAGGGCCCAACCCCAGACTTCCCATCCTGTTCCTGTTTGAGGACAAAATAGAAAGCTCCCTGAGAACCAGGGCTGCTGAGTGAGCCCAGGCAGAGGGAGGCCTCTGCAGTCTCCAGACCTCAATCCCTGCTGCTCCAGATAAAGACCTGCCAGCTTTAGGTGGGGCTTCTCCGAGGAGCTCAGCAGAATGTTCTGTGGCTTCAGATCCAGGTGAGAGATATTCCGTTCGTGCAGGAACTGCAGGGCGCTAGCTGCGAAGCAGGACCCATGAAGAGAGACAGGTCAGAGCCTATTCCCACTTACCTCTCACCTCCTGGGCTCCCATGTGCCTCCTCGCACATCTGCTTCCTCAAGCCTGCACAACCCCAGTTCCTGCCTGGCTGGTCTAATGTTTTCCACATAAGCACAGGGACCTCACCACTTCTGGGAGTTTGCCACCCCACCCGGAGTGCCCACCTTCCTCCCCTCTTCCCCTTCACAAGTCTCCCCGCCTCCCAGAAGCCTCCCAGGAGGCCCAGCCCTTGAGAATCTTGCTCTTTTCCTTGGCACAGCACTTGAGTCCTACTCACAGGGCTCTGGAATGTTCTGCAAGGTCCTTACATTATGTTCTGCATGTGGAAGCCTGAACACCCCACAGAGGAGGGCTCCTCCCTCATCTCACCCACGGCATCCTTGAGCAAGGGTTGACTGAATGAGATAAACAGGACCCCAAAATTCCGGGCTGTGCAGGAGGCAACTGCAACGTGTGTCAAGTCTCTAAGCCTGCGGGAGGGGTGTGATGGTGCGGGGTGGGGGGGGATGCAGAGAACAAGGGACAGAGTGTCAGGCTGGGGTCACAGGCCTTTACCTAATTGCTGCATGAAGACACGAGCCACCTTCTCAGGCAGAATCCTGCGGCTATGGATGAAGCGAGACAGGTCGCCCCCTGCGCAGAACTCCATGATGAGGTAGATATTGTCACTGTCCCACTGTGGTTAGAGGTAGAGAGGCAGCCTGAAGAGAGTGTCCCTTCTCCAGCTCCCTTTGGCAGCGGCCCCGCCCCGGGCTCGCACCTGGAAGTCTTTCAGCTGCACAATGTGGGGGTGTCGAATGCCCTTGAGGATCTCAATCTCTGTCAGGAGGTTCTCCACCGATGCCTTGTTCAGACTTTTCTTGGCTACACACTTTATGGCTACCACCTCACGAGTGTCCTTCTGCGGGAGAGGAGATTTGGGGGCTCTGCCTTGAGGGGGCCCGGATCCTTGCCTGGCTGGAAAGGTTCCGTCTGGTTCCCTCTGTCCCCCCACCCTGCCCTATTGCACACCAGCACCGGGCTTCCCAGTTTTCCCTTATGAGGCCAGTGAGGCAAGTGGGCTCTGGAATCCTGGCTTCCCGACCCAGCCTGGTCTTTTCCAACCCTCGGCTAGAAGACCCATTTCTTTGCATTCTAGAGTGCCCCTGACAGTGGCCTGTCACTCAGGGGTCTAGAACCGCCCACTCTGCCTCCTAACTGGCTCCAGTCCCAGACTCCTCCCGGCCCACCAGGTAACCTGTTTTGAGCCTGTTCAGCCACTGACCCTGCAGGTGGATGCAGGTGCGCTCGCTTTTTGAGACCTAAGCGTGGCGGTCGGCTCCAGCCTCCGCCGAGGATCGGGCTGGGGCGAGGCCGGCCTCCCGCCCCTAACTGCTCCCACGCTATCGCTAACCTCTCGGAGTCTCCCCGGCTGACACCAGCCGGGCTCGCTCCGGGTTGGCGGGCACGGGGCCAGCGGCCGGCACCCACCTTGGCGTAGGCCTTGTACACCGTGGCGTACTTGCCGCTGCCCAGGCGCTCGGTGAGGATGAAGCCGTCCAGGCGCGGGGGGCCCCAACCGGGTCCCGCCATCCCGGCCGTCCGCGCCCGCGCCCGCGCCGGCGCTTCCTCGCTGCGGGCGGGGGTTCCGGTGGGGGGAGCAGGGGGCGGGGCGAGCGCGGGGCGGCTCCACGCGGCCCACAGCGCCGCCCGCCGGAAGTGCAGCGCACACCGGTGACGCTGTTTCGCCCCGCCCCCCGCGCCCTTCTTTGGTCCGCGCGTCTCCCGGGGTCACGCGCCTTTCCAGTTCCTTCGAGGCCCACGAGGGGAGACGGAGGCTCCTGCGAGCCGAGAAGTGAGCGGAGGACGGCCGGCGCGGCCTCCGGGGACTCCCAGCGGGCGCAGAGGCATCTGGCGATCGCTCACTTGTGGGCGCGGGCGGCGGAGCGGGGGTGTGGCGGCGACGGCGTCCAGGAGGCGCCGCCCCGGGACCCGCAGCTCTGAAAGCCGAGGTACTGGGACGAGAAGGCATCGTTGGAAGAGACCGCGTTGGCTTCCCGGAGCTTCCAGCTGCTTTTCACTCTTCTGAGGAAGGGCCTGGACGACCTGTTCATTGCATCTCAACTGTCCCCGCTCTCCAGGCCTCGCCGCAGCAGCGCCCAGCCCCGAATCCTATGGGCTGCCCCTTCCTCCCAAGTCCAGCAGACTTGAGAACCAGTGTGGTCTGAAAATGTCTTTTTATTTTTATTCAAGCACAAAAATGGAGACATATACATTTTGTACATGAAGGGCGGGGTGGGGGGGGAATACCAGAAAGGAGTTTATAAAACCCCAGCCCCTGCCAGTATCATTCATTGGCTTGGGGACTGCCTGAGCGGCTGGAGGCCTGTGGCTGCCTCGGGCCCAGGGCAGGAGGCTAGTTTTGTGGAAAGGCTCCCCCAGTCCACACACCCGGCCAGCAGCCTTGAGGGATAGGATGCAGGTTTTAAGGATGGACTTCTAGGTGCCCATCACAGTGACACACGCCCTGGGGTGTAAGCCAGACTCCACTCGGGAATTAGGGGGCCTTCCAAGAGATGGCTTATAAGTCTCTGCTGAAGGATGCGGTTCTGGACTGGCCCTGCCCTTCCTGAAAGTCTGGATCCTGCTGATGGGGGACATGGGCGGGGCGGGTAGCATCTGAGGCAGAGGCAAAGGCAGCTGTCCCTCGGAGGGAGGAGAAGCCACAGCAAACCGCCAGACCAACCACATCAGGACAGGCAGAGCCCCACCCGCCTAGAAGACGCTGGGCAGGACAGCTTGGGGTCAGTGTCCTTGGTCCCTCCCCAAATCCCACCAACCACATTGCACGTTCAGAAAGTCTAAAGAGAGTAAGGCTCAGCAAGGGAGCTCCAGAGGGCTCAAAGTGCTGTCCCCAGCAGAAGCGTGCAGGGGGCTAAAGGGCTATGAATCCGTTTATAAGGACCATGAGGCAAGGAAGAGCTTGAGGCAACCAGCCTTCCCTGGAAGCCTGGAGAGCACTCGAGGGACCTGGGGAGCAGGGCTGTCTGCCAGAGCCTCTGAGAGGCTTATTCCCAGTCTGGGCAGAAAGGGTTGGGCTGTGTCTGAGAAGCCAGATTCAGGCCAGGCCTGCAGGGTTTGGGGAGTCGAGGCCCAGGACCCTGGCAGAAAACTCCAGCTGGGGTGGACCCAGGTCAGCCAGTGATCCCAACTGTGGGGGTGTCTGTGTGTCTACAAGGGTAAGAGAACTTAAGTCTCACTGCTTCCAGAGACAAAAGAATCCTGCCAAAGCACCACCAGAGAAGGAAAGATGGCTTTGTTTTTTGTGTGTGTAAAAAAAAAAAAAAAGTCTCTGTCCCTCCCTCCCCTTCCAGGGAGAGCTGGTCACTGAGGGAGGAGGCAGAGCCACAGCAAGACCCCCTCGAGGTCTGTGCTGGGCACAACCACCACCAGATAAGGCACCCACGGATAAGTGCAGCTCAAGGCAGGTGAGAGAAGAGCTGAAGCGGAGAGAAGAGAGTCAGAAGGACTAATTTCCCTGGAAGGCTCCTTGGGCAGCCGATGAAGCAGCTCTGTGGAAGGTTCGGCTGCTGAAGATGCCCTGGGAAAACTCCTCCTGAGCCTGCTGGAAGCTGGCCCCTGTCCGGCGGTACAGGGAGTGCACCTGGTGAAGAGGGGTGGGGTGAGGGGAGCCTGCCCTTTGGGCCCACCAGGAACCTAGACATCCAGGTTATACTCCCAAAGGGGTCACCAGGAGCCCAGCACTGCCTGACCTCCCACCCAGAGCCCTGGAGAAAGGTGCTGGACCTTTAGGGGGCCAGGAGGTCCAACCGTAGTCATGAAGAACATCTCATGGGAAGGGCAGGAAACAGGTACCTGCTTCCTCCCATTGGCTGTCAGCCCTGCCCACACCACTCACCCGCTGCAGGAGGAAGACTGAGAGCACGGCACAGAGGGTGAAGAAGCCAGCCACCACCATCATGATGACTGATACGGCTAGGGCATCCTGGCCCAGTGTAGACAGCGCTGCAATCCAACCGCTGCAAAGGGAGGAAGAGGCCAAGGGGAGCAAAGTGGGAGCGGGCCCCAGAGTCAGCATAAGGGGCTCTTCTCTAAGTGGCTGCTATGTCCTGATCATCACTGTGGCGTCTCCCCAAAGCACAGGGAGCCCTATGAGCCAAAAGCCCTTGGCCTGTTAGAGGCCAGACGTCCTCAAAGGCTGACAGGCCCACACTACCCCATTCAGACGGGGAATCTTCTGATTATGTGAGGTCTGAAAGGGGAATGTGGTTGCTGCCTTCACAGACTCAGAAGCAGCACTGGGCTGGGTACTGTGGCTCTTGCCTGTAATCTCAACACTTTGGGAGGCTGAGGCAGGAGGACTGCTTGAGCCCAGGAGTTCAAGACCAACCTGGGTAACAAAGAGAGGCCCTGTCTCTACAAAAAATTAAAAAAGTCTGGGTGCAGTGGCTCACTCCTGTAATCCCAGCACTTTGGGAGGCTGAGGCAGGAGAATCACTTGAACCTGGGAGGCATGATCACACTACTGCACTCCAGCCTGGGCAACAGAGTGAGACCCTGTCTCAAAAAAAAAAAAAAAAAAAAAGATAGCACTGGGCTGGGCCTTCTGCTGCTGCTTTGAGGGTGGGGAGTATGGAACGCGTGGCTGCTCAATCCTGAGGACCCACCCTCTGGGAAGGAGGATCACTGGCCAAGTTGCTGTCACGTTTCTGAGCCCCATGTCCTCATCTGTAAAAGGGATAGCCTCATATTTCTTCAAAACTTACTACAAAGCTATAGTCACTAAAATGGTGTAGGGCTGGCATAAAGATAGACATAGATCAATAGATAATGGAAGAGAACCGAGATTACAGAAATGAACCCATACACCTATGGTCAAATTGTTATTATTATTATTATTATTATTATTATTATTATTATTTTTAAAGACGGGGTTTCACCATATTGGTCAGGCTGGTCTTGAACTCCCATCTCAGGTGATCTGCCCGCCTTGGCCTCCAAAGTGCTTGGATTACAGACGTGAGCCACCACGCCTGGCCTATTATTTTGAGACTGAGTCTTGCTCTGTAGCCCACGTTGGGCAGCAATGTCACGATCTCAGCTCACTGCAACCTCTGCCTCCCGGTTTCAAGCAATTCTCCTGCCTGAGCCTCCTGAGTAGCTCAGATTATAGGCACCTGCCACTGCTCCTAGCTAATTTTTGTATTTTTGTAGAGATAGAGGTTTGCCATGTTGGCCAGGCTGGTCTCGAACCCCTTTCTGACCTCAGGTGATCCACCCGCCTCACCCTCCCAAAGTGCCGGGATTACAGGTGTGAGCCACTGTGCCTGGCCAGTCAATTGATTTTTGACAAGAGTGCCAAAACCATTCAAAAGAGAAAGAATAGTCTCTTCAACAAATGGTACTGTAACAATGATATCTACATGCAGAACAATGAAGTTAAATACTTATTTCAACCACATACAAAAAGTAACATAGGCCAGGCATGGTAGCACCTGCCTATCATCTCAGCACTTTGGGAGGCCAAGGCAGGAGGATCACTTCAGGCTAGAATTTGAGACCAGTTTGGGCAGCATAGCAAGACTCCATCTCTACAAAAAATTTTAAAAATTAGCCCGGCATATGGTTGTACATGCCTATGGTCCTAGCTACTCAGGAGGCTGGGGCAGGAGGATCACTTGAGCCCAGGAGGTCAAGGTTATAGTAAGCTATGATTTTGTCACTGCACTCCAGCCGGGGTGACAGAGCAACACCATGTCTTTTTTTTTTTTTTTTTTTTTCCAAGACAGTGTCTTACTCTGTCACCCAGGCTGGAGTACAGTGGCACAATCTTGGCTCACTGCAACCTCCATCTCCCAGGTTCAAGCGATTCTCCTGCCTCAGCCTCACAAGCAGCTGGGATTACAGGCCTCGACCACCATGCCTAGCTAATTTTTTTTGTATTTTTTGTAGAGATAGTTTTGCCATGTTGGCCAGGCTGGTCTTGAACTCCTGACTTTAGGTGATCTGCCCACCTCGGGCAGGGTGGAGGGGCTTGAGTCTTCAAATTCAATCTGGTGGACTCTCGCCATACAATACCTTCTGCAAGAAAGCCCTCAACAGATACAACCCCTCAGTCTTGGACTTCCCACCCTCCAGAACCATGAGCCAAATAAACTTCTATTGTTTATAAATTACCCAGGGGGCCGGGCACAGTCGCTCACACCTGTAATCCCAGCACTTTGGGAGGCCGAGGCAGGTGGATCACAAGGTCAGGAGATTGAGACCATTCTGGACAACATGGTGAAACCCTGTCTACTAAAAATACAAAAATTAGTCGGGTGTGGTGGCGTGCACCTGTAGTCCCAGCTACTTGGGATGCTGAGGCAGGAGAATCACTTGAACTGGAGAGATGGAACTTGTAGTGAGCCGAGATCGCACCACTGCATTCCAGCCTGGGCAACAGAGGGAGACTCCATCTCAAAAAAAATAAACTAAATAAATAAATTACCCAGTGGGCAATATTCTGTTAAAGCAGCACAAAACAGACTAAGATAGTAAGTGAGGACATGGAGAAACTAGAATCCTCATACATTGCTGGTGGGAATGTAAAACCCTCAATAAGTTAAATATAGAATTACCGTATAACCCAGCAATTCTACTCCTACCTAGATAGATATCCAAAAGAAGTGAAAACAGATAAGCAAAAAACATGTACACAAATGTTCATAGCAGCACTATTCACAACAGCAAAAAGGTAGAAACAACCCAAATGTCCAACAACTGACAAATAACTAAAATGCAGAATATCTACACAAGAGAATATTATTCAGCTGTTAAAAGGAATGAGCTGCTAATACATACTACAATGTGGATGAATCTTGAAAACATGCTAAGTGAAGGAAGCCAGAAGCAAAAGGCACATACAGTATGATTCTACTTGTAGAAAACATCCCGAATAAGTAAAGCAGTGTCATGAGTAGTGCCTGCTTACTGGGTATGGAGTTTCCTTTTGGGGTGATAAACATTTTCTAGAACTAGATAGTGATGATCATACAACACTGTGAATATACTAAATGCCAGAGACTTACATAGTTTGAAGTTATTTCAGTGGTAAATGTTAAGTTTTATGTATATTTGACAATCAGTAAAAAAAAAAAATAATAATAAAAAAAAGTGGGATTATATCTACTCACCCATGGGTCTTATAAGACATGATGAAAAAAATGGTCACGGAAGGGCTTTGGAAAGGCATTAGGAGGCTGCAGAGCTCGGCGAGGTGGACCCAGGCAGGGCAGTGAGGGCAGAGCCAGGGCTGGAACTCAAGCCTTCTGATTCCCATTCCAGGTGCAAACAGCAGTCATGAATCACAGCTTTTCTACCAGGGTCTCACTTAGGTAACGAGCAATGAAATTGGGTCACTGGTCAAAAGGGACCAGATTAATGACAGCAGGGCACGAAGCATGAGAGGTGGCAGGAGGGCAGCATGCACTTGCTCGGAGGGCAAGGGGAGGCAGCCCTTCTCTTCCCCCACTGCTCAGGGCTTGCCAGCTCTGCCGGAGGGAGGGAACCAAAATAGCACCGCCCTTCCAGGCTCAGGCTGTCAGCCAAGTGCCAGTCTGACCTTTCTGCAATGCTCCCTGTGCACTGGGGCAGAAAGGAAAACACAGCCATCAGCTTTTATTTTGAGATTAATTTTGAGCTGAGGACTGAGGTACCCTGGAAACTCAAACCAGCCTTATGCTCAAAGAGGGCGGCCAGAAGAAGCCTGTCCAGGGGAGGTGAGGGCCCTGTCTCCTTAAGTTACAAGGCATCTGGAAAAAGTCGCAGCTCAGAGTCTGCAAAGGCCTGGGCATTCATCAGCCTCCGGGAGGGTGTGGCAGGAGAAGAGGCTGCGATCCAGGACAAGACATAGTCATGGCAGCCTAAAGATTCAAGACAAGTTCACTCACAACACCCTAGAAGATGGAAAGCAAGGAAAGATAGTGTTTTCGTGGGTGGTTTTTGTTGCTGTTGTTTTGAGACAGGATCTCACTCTGTCACCCAGGCTGGCATGCAGTGGTAGAGTCATGGCACATTGCAGCCTCAACCTCCTGGGCTCAAGTGATCCTCCTGCTTTAGCCCCACAAGTAGCTGGGACTATAGGTGCATGCCACTGCACCAGACTAACTTTTTAATTTTGGGTAGAGACGAGGTCTCCCTGTGTTTCCTAGGCTGGTCTCCTGGGCTTGAGTAATCTGCCTGCTTTGGCCTCCCAAGTACTAGGATTCCAGGCATGACCCACTGCACCCTACTGATAGTGAGTGTCTTTTGATGCTTTTAGTATCAAGGAGAAAAAAAAAAAAAAAAAAAGTGAGTGCTACTGAGGAAGAACTGGGGAGAAGGCCCAAGGCAGATCCGAGCTGGCCCTCGCCCACTCCCTGCCACGGGAAAAGCAGGGTCACCGGCGGGGCTTTCTGGGAGCTAGAAAATGGCAAGATAGGCTGAGCCCCACATCCAAAGCCTAATTCCCTCTGTGATGCCCAGGTCTCACCTGTCCCCCAGGCCAGGGATGCCAACCAACTGGATGATGTAGACCCCTATTTGACAAAAAAATACAAAGAAGAACACAAAGAAGCTGAAAGAGTTGTCGGACCTGTGGAGAGAGGGAAATGAGAAGTCACAAGAGGGCTTGGCCGTGGTCCTCAGCACCCTTACGTGCTGTGACATCTCTCCTCACCAGGAGCCAGGAGGCAGCACGGGCAAGAGACAGCGCTCCAGGGGCCCAGCCACACCACCCGTAAGGACACACACCCCACCCCACTCCACCATAATCAACAAGAGCTTGCCTTTCACTGCCTTCCAACTTAAGGCGTCAGTGCTTGACCCCTTCCTCAAAGAGCTGATAAAGTTGCTCCCCCAAAGAACAATATAAAAAGCCTAACACTGCAGTGAGCCAAGATGGCACCACTGCCCTCCAGCCTGGGCGACAGAGTAAGACTCTATCTCAAAAAAGCAAGTAAATAAAAAATAAAGAGCCTAACACTACATCTCCTGGAGTACCTGCATTTCATAACAGACAAGAAAAGCTAAGCCAAAGGTATAAATCTCTAATAATAAAACTGTATTAGATCAGGAATTTGAGACCAGCCTGGCCAACATGGCAAAACCCTGTCTCTATTAAAAATACAAAAATTCGCTGGGCATGGTGGTGTGTGCCTGTAATCCCAGCTACTTGGGAGGCTGAGACAGGAGACTGACTTGAACCTGGGAGGTGGGGGTTGCAGTGAGCCGAGACTGTGCCACTGCATTCCAGCCTGGGTGACAGAGTACAAGTCTGTCTCAAAAAAACAAAACAGGCCAGGCGCAGTGGCTCACACCTGTAATCCTAGCACTTTGGAAAGCTGAGGCAGGTGGATTACTTGAGGTCAGGAGTTCAAGACCAGCCTGGCCAACATGGTGAAACCCAGTCTCTACTAAAAATGCGAAAATTAGCCAGGTGTGGTCACACATGCCTCTAAGCCCAGCTACATAGGAGGCTGAAGCAGAACCATATGAACCCAGGAGGAGGAAGTTGCAGTGAACTGAGACAGTGTCATTGCACTCCAGCCTGGGCTGCAGAACGAGACTCCCTCTCAAAAGCAACCCAACAAAAACAATAGAACAACGAAAACAAAACAAAACACATACATCTGAGTGGAAGAAAAAATATTTGGGCAATAGGGGACACCAGACAAAACTCTCTCAAGAGCTGAGCACCTCCATCTCTGTGTCCTTGAGGGCGACATCACAGTGAGGGCTCAGGGCCTCCCATGGTACAGGGATGGTTCTGCTGCTACCCCTACCCCTCCTTCCCAGGGCCTGCTGGGCTCCCAGCCCTGAAAGCACCAACCCTGAGGTACAAATCCAGGACCCCCGGGGGTCTGTAAGGTGTATCCATTCATGTTCCCAGTATCTAGCTTAGGTGTTGGCGCTCAGTGAGTTACTGGGGAGCATCAACAGTCATGGAGAGAGAGCCCTGGAGAGCACTCATCTGACACTACCAGAGAAGCACACCCAGAGCCTCAGAGGGGAGCTCCCCAAAGAGTGTCCCCTCCCTCTTCCCAGTAACGGCATCAGCCAGACTGGGACCAGAAGGATGGATGGTCCCTTCTCTACGTCTCCCATGCCTGGTCCAAGGACAGGGCCCAGAGCAGACCTCAGGTACAAAAACTGAGGAACAGGGCCCCCAATCTCCGCTCTGGGTGGGAACGGGAAAGTGGATTTCCCTACCATTCTCTTTTGCTCTAAGACTTGGATAGGGTCCCAGGGTGTATAGCCCTTAGCCTGCTACCTTGGATGCCAGCCATAAAGTTTACCCCTTGCCCCAGCCTCACTCACCTAAAGGCCTTGTAGATGGGTCGGTACCAACAAAGGAAGGCACAGGGAGTGAAGATTAGAAACCACAGGATCGAGAGGCCAAAGTCCACTCCCTTGGAGCTGTTGCTTGAGAACCAGGCCAGGCAGGCAAGCAGGTTGAGAAACAGAGTCACTGAATGCACTGGGGAAGGGGACAGGACAGAGTTATGACTTGGGCCACAGTCGCTAAAGGGCTCCCGTGTGGCGGCCTCCCCTCAGAGAGGTGAGGTTCATGCTTCGAAGGCAGCTGCAGAGACAGAGGAGCCCGCTGTGTACCCAGGCGGGGACAGCTCCCAAATCCTGGTTTTATGGGACTTCAAAACCAGGGATCAGACTAAGTTTCTGAGAGGTGATGGGCAGCCCGGGTATCTGAGAGGAGTTAGTGGAAGGAGGGTGCAGAGCCTGGTCCTTGGGGAAGGAAGTCTTTCCCTTGGCAATGCTTTTCCCTGACCCTGGACAGCCCCCAGTGGAGCTGCAGGGAGTCTTCTTCCTCACCCGCCAGAGTCCACAGGCCTGTGGGCAGGGGAGGCCCTCACCCAAGAAGGGCGTTTTAGTGCAGTGGGCTCTGAAGGAACTTGGAAGCCTCTAGTTAGTCCCACCCCCGATCTGTGGTCTGGACTGCCCCTTTCAAGGAGGTTTCCAGACAGGGAGCAGCCTGTGGGCAGAGGCATCTCCCCAGCCGAGCCCAGGCATGGAGGAAGGCTGGAGTCTGCTGGAAGCCAGTAGACCAGGGAGGAGCAGCCAGGCCCAGGCCAAAGATGGGGCTCTCAAGTCATACCCCTTATGCTTGGAGGGCGGGAGTGGGACTCACACATCCACAGATAGTAGAGCATCTTGCATATCCGCTGGTAGTCGGCAGGGATCTCTGTGGAGAAATCCTGATAGAAGCAGGGCTTCACAGGGCACCACGAGGGCAGGGGTGGCCAGTTGTTCTCTCTCACTGTGTGGGAGAAAAACAGTGACGAGGTGAGGGCCCGGCCTCAGAAGGGGCATCGAGGTGTGTGCACGCCAGCACAGTGTATGGGCCAAACCGGGGTTCCCAGAGGGGCTCCAGCAAGCAGGGCTTGGAGTCTGCATGGAGCTTGGAGTCGGACGGAACAGGATAACGGCACCCAAAGAGACACCAACAAGCTCACACTGAGACAACGGACCCCAAATACACTGGGAAATACAGAGAGCTAAATGGCCTAAATGATAATAATATTTTTATTTTTTTTTAAGATGGGGTTTCACCATGTTGGTCAGTCTTGAACTCCGGACCTCAGGTGATCCGCCCGCCTTGGCCTCCAAAGTGCTTGGATTACAGGCGTGAGCCACCACGCCCGGCCCTAAATGATTATTTTTATTAACAAGCAGCCCGAAAGTGTGATACCTCAGTTCATCACCATTAGCAAGGAATTGTGGGACCGATGCCCCTATATCATCAAAGAATCAAGGAATTTTAGAGCTAGGAAGGAGTGCAGAAGTAACTGACAGCCAGTACAACCACACTGTAGCTCTTCTGACTTGCAACTTACTGCTCTCCCCAGGACCAGCGTCCTGCCATGAGCAGAGCCCCACAAAGCTCTGAGGCAGCCCAGGGTGAATGCTGGAGACCCTCCGCACAGGGCTCAGGACACTCTTCTGCACCAGGCAGGCAGTCCCAGGCCCCGGCAGCCTCCCTTACCATGCAAGTTGGCCACGGTGTTCTGCAGCTCCCGCTCCTTGCGTTCTAGCTCCGCTGCTTTCTTGTCCAGTTCTTCCTGCTGCCGGAGCAGGCCTGCCTGGGCTGCAGACACCACGGCCTGGAGAGACGGCGGGAGGTACAGGAACAGCCAGACACAAGAAACAGAAACAGTATCGGCCTGGGTGGGCAGGCAGAGAGGCCTTGCCCCAGGCAGGGACAGCCAGCAGGGAGTCCCAGAAGCAGTCCCCGCCCCACAGTGTCTTAGGTACCAGAGACCACCACAGAGAGGCCAACCTGTCTTCTGCTGCCCTGCCTTCCTGGCCCCTCGGCCACGGCTAGGCTCCCCTCTCCCTTCATCCCTAAGCTTGAGTTGGGAAAATTCTCCCCAGTGGCTTCTCTGCTTCTCTCCGATATCAGAGTCAAGGCAGAGCTCAGCAATTGTGACCTCTGGGAAAAAGACCTCACAGGAAACTAAACTGCAATAAGAAACCCACAGACCCAAGTCTCATTTGAAGAGCTGGGTGTGTGAGAGAGAAGGAAGACCGTGCAAGCCTGCTAGCCGTGAGTGGAATGGGGAGACGCGTCAGGGCACAGGGTGTGTACCTAAGCCTCAAGATCTGTGCAAGCATCCTGCCCCCAGAAACTGCCCTCTGAGGTCCCCCTAAACTGAGACTGGTGACACCCCAGGACAGCTCCTTAGGTGTGGTCCTGCCCTGCCTGGCTCAGTGGCAGGCAGAGTCCATGCTTATCTCCTCTCCAGGCAGGGCAGAGCCTCTGAGTGACGGTAATGGACTGACTGTACGTGAGGCTGAACGGACGTGGCCCTGGGGCCCTACACCTGCTGGCAGCTGCTGCCGTTTGGGTCAGATTCCTCCTGAAGGATGAGACCACAGTCCTTTTTAGGGCGAGATCTCAAACTGGGCATCTCCCAGGATGACAAACCAGGTGCATGTGTACACAAACACATATCAGCCTCTCCAGAAGCTCTCCAAAGACCTAAGGCTGCCTTCGGGAGGTGAGTTTCAGGGACTGGGGGCATAAGCAGGAGCAAAACCTACGCCCCTGTGCCATGCTGGGGGTCTTAACCTTCTCCAGGTCTCTGACTCAGTCGAGAAGGACCCAGCTCCCTACAGCCCACCACCCAGCTGCACAGAAAGGCACCCTGCACCCAAGGCCTGCCTCAGTTCCACAGGGCTCCGGGGCCTGGGAGGGGCACAGGGCAGGCTCCAGGCACCCCGTCCTTCCTCCTGCTCATCTACAACTAGGCCTACCTTCGGAAGGCTTTGCATGCAGCTGTCTCTGAGAATGCTATCTCCCCCTAGGAGCGTCTGCCTCTCTGAGGGCTCGCCCACTGCCAGGCATCGGGCAGGCAGGACCCTGCCGGCCCGTCTAAGCAGGAGCTGCAACACACCACTTCACCGTGGGCCACACTCATGGGGGCAGCGAGGCGGCGCAGTGGAGCGCCAGGCACAAGGCAGACGAGATTCATAGTACTTAGTGAAGGGACAAAGGAAGACGGGAAGGAAGGTGAGAATTAATGAAGTTTAAAAAAAAGAAGCGGCCGGGCGCGGTGGCTCAAGCCTGTAATCCCAGCACTTTGGGAGGCCGAGGCGGGTGGATCACGAGGTTGAGAGATCGAGACCATCCTGGTCAACATGGTGAAACCCTGTCTCTACTAAAAAAAAAAAAATACAAAAAATTAGCTGGACATGGTGGCACGTGCCTGTAATCCCAGCTACTCAGGAGGCTGAGGCAGGAGAATTGCCTGAACCCAGGAGGCGGAGGTTGCGACCGCGCCATTGCACTCCAGCCTGGGTAACAAGAGTGAAACTCTGTCTCAAAAAAAAAAAAAAAAAAAGGGATTCTGGGCCCCAAGGAAGAGGGAACAAGCCAAAGGCCCGAGGAGGACCTGGAGGGGCACAACAGGGACAAATGCTCTCTCTGGAGGCAGCAAGGAGCCCGGCTGGTGAGTAGAGCTTCTCTCTCTCTGTGGTGGTGGATGGGAGGGGAGAGAGGATGCTGATTGGCAGAGCAGACCCTCTGCTTGCAGGTGACCAGATCCAAAGAAGTAGTCAGAGGGCCCTTGGGGGGCCGAGGCTGGAGGCTGGCTGCTTGCCCCCCGCCTCAAGTCTCAGCTACTGGTCTGGGTATTTTCCTCACGGGAGGGAAAAGGCAGAGTTCTTTGTCAGCAGTACCTGGGGGGTCGGCTGGGTGGGCTCCACGGAGGGCTGGAGAACCGCTGGCTGCGAGGGCCCAGGGAGTGGTGTGACAGGAACGGTTGTCGCTGCATTTGTCTACATGGAACGGATCAAAGGGCGGAAGTGAGTGGGACTCCACCAGTTGGTGACGGGGGAGCAAACCCACAGCAGGGTGAGTGATGTGCCCGCCTGTGAGGGGACTCCCTCCGGGCCTGCACTGGCCCTTCCCCTGTGGCTTCCCAGCCAGCAAGCCTCAGGTTCAGGCCATCTGATCCCCAACCCAGCACCCCTGGCCTCGCTGAGTCCAGCGCCCTCAGGCACTGCCCTGACCTCCCTGGGGAGGGGCCCGGTCATGGATCCCAGAGGGCTTGGTGGCTTTCCCATCCTTACCCCGCCTCCCGGGTTCATGTTAGGACTGTCCCTTTGAGGACTGCTACTTCTCAGAGCTCCTTCTATCCTTGCCAAGGCTTCCTGCCCCAAAGGCCCCAGCACCACCCAGAGGACCACGGGACTCGGAAAGAGGGCACGGCACGCTCACCAACCTCTGAGAATGGGTTGAATTCCGCCAGGCCGCCCTCAGGGGCATTGGTCAGCTGGGTCACAGAGGGATCCTGAGAAGGTGAGAAAGAGCCCTCAGACTCAGAAGAGAAAACCCTGGCCAGGGCCACAGGCGAGCTGGTGATCATCCTTCCAGGACCCTGAAAAGCCTCTTTGTTTTTTTTTTTTAGATGGAGTCTCGCTCTGTTGCCCAGGCTGGAGTGCAGTGGTGTGATCTCGGCTCACCGTAACCTCTGCCTCCAAGGTTCAGGCGATTCTCCTGCCTCAGCCTCCCCAGTAGCTGGGATTACAGGCACCCACCACCACGCCCAGCTAATTTTTTGTATTTTTAGTGGAGACGGGGTTTTGCCGTGTGGGCCAGGCTGGTCTCAAACTCCTGACCTGATCCATCTGCCTCAGCCTCCCAGAGTGCTGGGATTACAGGCCTGAGCCACCGCGCCTGGCCGAGAAGCCTCTCTGGAAGGGCCCTGTGCTTGCCCCTGCAGTCCCTTCTCCCTTCCTGGAAAAGGTTCAGCCCAGAAGAGACCCAGAGCAAGCTTCACCCTGAGGCCTGAGAGTACCCACCACACAAGCCTCTGCTGGTGCCCTGTGCAGACTCAAATGGTTCACAGTATTTACCTCTAGGGAGTGGTTTTTTGGTTTTTGGCTGGGTGAAGTGCTGAGGGGGCAGAAACTTACTCTTGACTTTATAACCTTTCTGTACTATTTTACTTACTATTCCTCTTATTTTAAAAAAGATAATCAAAGGTGGCCAGGAGTGGTGGCTCATGCCTGTAATCCCAGCACTTTTAGGAGGCCGAGGCAGGCAGATCACCTGAGGTCGGGAGTTCAAGACCAGCCTGACCGACTTGAAAAAACCCCGTCTCTACTAAAAATACAAAATTAGCTGGGCATGGTGGGGCATGTCTGTAATCCCAGCTACTCAGGAGGCTGAGGCAGGAGAATCGCTTGAATCCAGGAGTCGGAGGTAGCAGCAAGCTGAGATTGCATCATTGCACTCCAGCCTGGACAACAAGAGCAAAACTCTCTATCTATCTATCTATCTATCTATCTATCTATCTATCTATCTATCTAGTCTAAGGTAGAACAAAAACATGCTGCTGGCTGCCAGTACTGATTTTATTAGATCAGGCACATATCGATATCTTGCTAAGAGCAGAGATATCATGGGCTCAGATGAAAATCCAAGAAAATGTTTTTGGGTTTGGGGGTTTTTTTAAAGTCTTTTCATAAAATCCAAGAATGTCCTCAAAACACAGCCTTGTCTCCCTTTCCCATCTGATCTCTGCATGGGGGTTGCCATCCGCTTTTCTGTGCCCTTGCTGGCCTGGGGCAGTTGTTTCCACCCTGCCCCGCCCCCAGCAGAGACTCTGCACCCTCCCCTTCCTGCTAACAGAGGCAGGGCTCAGGTCCAGCTTCACAGCCATGCCTTAGGGTGGCCAAATTCAAGGCTGTTCCTGCCTGTGGAGACACTGCTCAGGTTCCACACCTCACCCCACACCCTGAATTATTAAACCAGATGCTCCCATCTTTCAGGCCCAGCCTGACCTCCACTGGAAGCCTCTGCAGAGCCAGTTCTTTTTTTTTTTTTTTTTTTTTGAGACGGAGTTTTGCTCTTGTTACCCAGGCTGGAGTGCAATGGCACGATCTCGGCTCACTGCAACCTCCACCTCCTGGGTTCAAGCAATTCTCCTGCCTCAGCCTCCTGAGTAGCTGGGATTACAGGCACGTGCCACCATGTCCAGCTAATTTTTTGTATTTTTTTTTTTTTTAGTAGAGACGGGGTTTCACCATGTTGACCAGGATGGTCTCGATCTCTCAACCTCGTGATCCACCCGCCTCGGCCTCCCAGAGTGCTGGGATTACAGGCTTGAGCCACCGCACCCAGCCCCTTTTTTTTTTTTTTTTTTTTTTTTTTTAAGATGGAGTCGTGGCTGGGCGCAGTGGCTCACGCCTCTAATCCTAGCATTTTGGGAGGCTGAGGTGGGTGGAGCACCTGAGGTCAGGAGTTTGAGACCAGCCTGGCCATCATGGTGAAACCCCATCTTTAAAAAAAAAAAAAAAAAGATGGAATCTTGCCGGGCATGGTGGCTCACACCTGTAATCCCAACACTTTGGGAGGCTGAGGTGGGTGGATCACCTGAGGTCAGGAGTTCAAGACCAGCCTGTTCAATATGGTGAAACCCCATCTTAAAAAAATAAGAAGAAGAAGAAAATAAAGAAAAAAAGAAAGAGAAAAAAAAGATGGGAGTCTCACTTTGTGGCACAGGTTGGAGCTGAGTGACATAATCTCAGCTCACTGCAACCTCCGCCTTCTGGGCTCCAGTTCTTCTCATACCTCAGCCTCCCGAGTAGGTGGGATTACAGGCACCTGCCCCCATGGCCACCAGCTAATTTTTGTATTTTTTGTAGAGATGGTGTTTCACCGGCCAGGCAGGGTGGCTCACACCTATAATCCCAGCACTTTGGGAAGCCGAGGTGGGCAGATCATAAGGTCAGGAGTTCAAGACCAGCCTGGCCAATACAGTGAAATCCTGTCTCTACTGAAAACACAAAAATTAGCCAGGCATGGTGGAGGGCACCTGTAGTCACAGCTCCTTGGGAGGCTGAGGCAGGAGAATCGCTTGAACCCTGAAGGTGTAGGTTGCGTAGGTTGCAGTGAGCCAAGATCATGCCACTGCATTCCAGCCTGGGTGACAGAGCAAGACTTTTTCTCAAAAAAAAAAAAAAGCCGGGCGCGGTGGCTCAAGCCTGTAATCCCAGCACTTTGGGAGGCCGAGGCGGGTGGATCACGAGGTCAAGAGATCGAGACCATCCTGGTCAACATGGTGAAACCCCGTCTCTACTAAAAAATACAAAAAATTAGCTGGGCATGGCGGCGCGTGCCTGTAATCCCAGCTACTCAGGAGGCTGAGGCAGGAGAATTGCTTGAATCCAGGAGGCGGAGGCTGCGGTGAGCCGAGGTCGCGCCATTGCACTCCAGCCTGGGTAACAAGAGCGAAACTCCGCCTCAAAAAAAAAAAAAAAAAATCAGCTGGGCATGGTGGTGCATGCCTGTAATCGCAGCTACTCAGGAGGGTGAGGCAGGAGAATCGCTTGAACCCAGGAGGTGGAGGTTGCAGTGAGCTGAGATCACGCCATTGCACTCCAGCCTGGGTGACAGAGTGAGACGCTGTCTCAAAAAAAAAAAAAAAAGAGCCGGGGTTTCACCATGTTAGGCAAGCTGGTCTCGAACTCCTGACCTCAGGTGATCCGCCCACCTCGGCCTCCCAAAGTGCTGGGATTACAGACGTGAGCCGCTGCACCCAGCCTCCAGTTCTTTTTTTTTTTTCTTTTTTAGAGACAGGGTCTCACTCTGTTGCCCACGCTGGACTGCAGTGGTACGATCATAGCTCACAGTAGCCTCAAACTCCTGGACTCAAGCAGTCCTCCCACCTCAGCCTCCCGAGTAGGTGGGATTGCATACATGAGCCACCAGGCCTGGCTCATTTTTGAAGTTTTTTTTGGTAGAGATAGGGTCTTGCTTTGTTGCCCAGGCTGGCTTTGAAGTCCTAGGCTCAAGTGATCCTCCCACCTTGGGCTCCCAAAGCGCTAAGATTATAAATGTGAGATACCTCGCCCTGTCCAGATCCAATTCTTAAATACGATGCTAATATTAGATGCACTCACAGAGTGACCCCCTTAGTTTACAGATGTAGAAACTGATATTCACCGTGATCCTAGGACTCAAAATGAGAGCTCTCTCCTTACTCTGAGCATTTACAGAGCTGAGGGTCAGCATTGAACATGTTCTCTGGTTTTATCACAGATACTACCTCTTACCTTCCCACATGAGCCACAGTTCCTAGTGGGTACGACTGTCTGGCCAGCCCCAGGCATACAGCCAGGACTCACTCTGTGTCTGGACGGGCCTCACCCCACAGCCTCCACCCCCTTCCAACCTGCTCTGTGACAAAGAATGTGGCTATGTCTTTCCTGCTGAACACCACCTCTGCTCTGATGGCTCCTGCAACTTGGACAAAGTGACAGAGGCTCCGTGTGGCTGAGGACTTGGCCCTGAGGTTATTTCACAGGGGAATGGCCCGTGGTTTACTCCCAGAATGATCTGGCTTCCTGCGAGGAAGATTTGGGGCTTGGTATCGGTTCCCCTTTCAGACGCAGCAGACACCTCGCCACCGCTGAAGTCACTGAAATCGGATCTACCATCCACAGAATTGGCTCCTTGAGTCTGAGTCACCACAGGACAGAGGAAGAGGGGCCGCTCTGGTAGCAGTTTCGGGTGCTGGCATGTAGACATCTGGCCAGGGTGCACATGTTTACTGGGTGACCTCCAGGCCCACAAAGAGATGCTGTTTCCTTTACGAATGGCAGACAGAAGGGGACTGTGGATGGGGATGACAGCGTGACTGCCCTGTCCACTCTGACCCCTCCCCTTTTCTTACAATCTTATTATTATTATTTTTTTTAGAGACGGGGTCTCACTATGTTGCCCAGGCTGGAGTGCAGCGGCCATTCACAGGTGCGATCCCACTACTGATCAGCATGGGAGTTTTGACCTGTTCCGTTTCTGACCCGGGCCGGTTCACCCCTCCTTAGGCAACCTGGTGGTCCCCCGCTCCCAGAAGGTCACCATATCGATGCCAAACTTAATGTGGCCACCCAATCGGCATAGCGCACTACAGCCCAGAACTCCTGGGCTCAGGTGATCCTCCCACCTCAGCCTCCCGAGTAGCTGGGACTACAGGCACGCGCCACCATGCCTGGCTCCTACAATCTTAAAGACTTGGCCGTGGACCCCTCACCGGGCTCCTCATAAACAAATCCAATCTCCACTGGTAAGCCAGAAACTCTCTGCCACCACGTGCATCTGTGTCTAGTCCATACTTTTGTTCGCTGGTGCTTGGTGACGTGGCTGCGGCAGCACACCAGCTCAGGGCAGGTTTGAGAGGACATGCGGCACACTGGGGCCTTCCACTTCTCTAGGAAGCACTGCCCAAGAGCCGGGGCATAGCCAACAGGGGGCACCTGCAGCAGAGCAGCAGCCCGAGGGCCTGGAAGCTGCCTAGGAAGAGCCACCTAAAATGTGGAGACAAGTGGGTATTTCCCATCTAAGAAAACCTAGGCTCTTGCTCAGAGATGTGTGTGGCTTTAAGACAAGCTGAGTCCTGGCAAGAAATGGAGGGAGGAGGAGGGACTGGGGAAGGAAGCTGACATTTACTTAGTGTCTCCTGTGTGCCAGACTCACCACACAATGAAGCTACTGTGAAATTCTAGTCGCCCCAAAACTGGCCACTGTGTCAAGTTGTCAAAAAGAGGGTTTTGCTGGCCTTCCTTGGCCTGGTTCTTCGAGACACTTATGACCCCCTACTCCAAAAAATCCACTATTTATGATGACTTTCCTTCTCTCCCGGTACCTAGGAAGGTACTTATTATACCCCATACGTGAGAGAACTGAGTCACTCCCGTCAGCTTCTCTGTTCTGTGGCTCAGCTCAGGACCCTGGCTGAGAAAAGCCACAATACAGCTCCTCATTTAACCCTCACAACAGTCTTATGAGGGTTTAAAAAAAAAAATTTATATTTATATTTGTATTTGCATTTGTACTTTGCAGCTGAAAAAGCTCAAGCTCAGAGAACGGAAGTAGCCTGTCGAAGATCTCAGGGGTAGTGGCTCAGCCGGCTTCTGAATCCGAGTCCGTCTCCAGAGGCACAAGACGGTAAAGCCGAGAGGGCAAAGCTTCCTGAAGCCTGGTACGGAGCCTGACCCATTGAAGGTGCTTAGTGAAGATGTGACTGAATGAATGCACTCCACTCCAGAAGGGCACAAGGGCTTCTGTCTGTTTCCTTACGAGACTTTAAAGAGCTGGTTCTTGAGGAACACCTTTGGTAAGACATATGCACAAAGAGCCTTTTGAGTAAGGGCCACACTGACTGGCCTAAATGAGGACCATGAACTTCTACTCCAAGTCACAAATAGGAAATCAACAGCACAAATTTTCTTCCACACTAACTGAGCGTCAACTAACTGGCTCTTAAATAGGACAAGTAGGATGGTGAGGGGTAAGTTTCACCTACAAAGGAGGAGTAACCTGAAACCCCCTGCAGTGCCTCTCAGACTGGCCAATGCCCTTTACTGAATTCACAACAAATCAAAGGCTCTTAACCTCAGTCCTTTTCATTCAGCAACCAGCTACAGTGTGAGGAACCTGCCACAATGAATAAGACACAGCTCTCGCCCGCCCATCTGGAGTCCACAATCTGGTATCTGAGACAAGTGGACGCCCCCTGAGGGGGTGCTGGGGACCATGGCAAAGTACAGCGCAAAAACAGGAGGAAGGGGAGACAGCTCGGCAGGGTTTGAGAAAGGGAAGACAGAGGGCAGAGGCCGAGATCAGTAAGGCCCCCCACCACTGCACGGCAGCGGGGCGCTTCCACAGAGCTGAAGGCTAAAGGCACCGAGGGAAGAGAGGCAGGCAGAGTTCCGCTGCCGCTCTGCCGGGAAGGGCCAAGAAAACCACACTTTTTTTTTTTTTTTTTGAGACAGAGTCTCACTGTGTTGCCAAGGCTGGAGTGCAGTGGCGTGATCTCTGCTTCCTGCACCCTCTTACCTCCCAGGTTCAAGCCTCTGGAGTAGCTGGGATTATAGGCGTGCGCCACCACGCTAGGCTAATTGAAAACCACACTAGTCAGTGGTTTGGAAACCTCTCCCCACGTGTTTTGCGGGCTGTCTGTCTGAGTTCTCTGTGACTTTTCCTTGCCTTCCCTTCCTGTACTCCACCCAGGCTCCCAGTGTGAGGTTTCTTTCAGGCTCCAAATAAACACATTATATAAGTATCTCATGGACTAAAAAACTTTAGGGCCAGCCGGGCACAGTGGCTCATACCTGTAATCCAGCGCTTTGGGAGGCTGAGCTGGGAGGGCTGCTTGAATCCAGTTTGAGATCAGCCTGGGCAACATAGCGAGACCCTGTCTCTTTTATTTTCCATATTAAAAATAAAAAAGAAGTTTAGAGGCCGGGTGCGGTGGCTCAAGCCTGTAATCCCAGCACTTTGGGAGGCCGAGGCGGGTGGATCACGAGGTCAAGAGATCGAGACCATCCTGGTCAACATGGTGAAACCCCGTCTCTACTAAAAATACAAAAAATCAGCTGGGCATGGTGGCACATGCCTGTAATCCCAGCTACTCAGGAGGCTGAGGCAGGAGAATTGCCTGAACCCAGGAGGCGGAGGTTGCGGTGAGACAAGATCACACCATTGCACTCCAGGCTGGGTAACAAGAGCAAAACTCCATCTCAAAAAAAAAGAAGTTTAGGCCTGGCATGGTGGCTCACGCCTGTAATCCTAGCACTTTAGGAGGCCAAGGCAGGCAGATCACCTGAGACTAGGAGTTCAAGGCCAGCCTGGCCAACATGGTGAAACCCTCGTCTCTATTGAAAACAAACAAGGCCGGGCGCGGTGGCTCAAGCTTGTAATCCCAGCACTTTGGGAGGCTGAGGCGGGTGGATCATGAGGTCAAAAGATCGAGACCATCCTGGTCAACATGGTGAAACCCCGTCTCTACTAAAAATACAAAAATTAGCTGGGTATGGTGGCGCGTGCCTGTAATCCCAGCTACTCAGGAGGCTGAGGCAGGAGAATTGCCTGAACCCAGGAGGCGGAGGTTGCGGTGAGCCGAGATCGCGCCATTGCACTCCAGCCTGGGTAACAAGAGCGAAACTCCGTCTCGAAAAAAAAAAAAAAAAAAAAAAAAATCAGCTGAGTATGGTGGTGCACCCCTGTAATCCCAGCTACTTGGGAGGCTGAGGCAGGCAAATCACTTAAACCTGGGAAGCAGAGGTTGTAGTGAGCTGAGACTGCACCACTGCACTCCAGTCTGGGCACTCAAGTCTGGGCTGAGCGAAACTCAGCCTTAAAAAAAAAAAAAGAGCCATAGTTGACCTTGATGCTTTTTAACCTGGTACCTGAGAATCCGTCCTAAGAAAATGTCACAAAAACATGTAAAACTCTGTACCTGCAGTGATAGTCACAGCACCAGGACTCACAGTAGGAGAAAAAAGCAGGACGCAGACATCCAACGTCAGGGAGCACAGGTACGTTTTGGTACACGTCCCCTTGAAGGCCTAAATGGCTATTAAGGATCACAGCTATGAAGACAGTGCAGCAATACAGAAAAGCCTGTTACATCAATCCCAAATTACGGGCCAGCCGAGGTGGCTCATCCCTTTAATCCCAACACTTTGGGAGGTCGAGGCTGGCAGATCACTTGAGGTCAGGACCTCTAGACCAGCCTGGCCAACATGGTGAGACCGCCCCCGCCCCCATCTCTACTTAAAAAAAAAAATACAAAAGTTATGCAGGCATGGTGGCTTGTGCCTGTAATCCCAGCTACTCAGGAGGCTGAGGCAGGAGAATCACTTTAACCAGGGAGGCAGAGGTTGCAGTGAGTTGAGATTACATCACTGCACTCCAGCCTGGGCAACAGAGTAAGACTCTGTCTCAAAAAAAGAAAAAACAGGCCAAGTGTGGTGGCTCGCACCTGTAATTCCAACACTTTGGGAGGCCAAGGCAAGGGGATCACTTGGGATTAGGAGTTCGAGACCAGCCTGGCCAACATGGTGAAACCCCATCCCTACTGAAAATACAAAAATTAGCCAGGTGTGGTGGTACGTGCCTCTAATCCCAGCTACTTGGAGGCTGAGGCAGGAGAATCGCTTGAACCCAGGAGGCAGAGGCTGCATGAGCCAAGATCATGCCACTGCACTGCAGGCTGAGGGACAGAAAGAGGCTCCATCTCAATAAATAAATAAATAACAATGGTTGCAAATGACTGGTAGAAATATGGAAGACTGATTTTCTGTTTTCCAATTTTTCTATAATGTGATTATGTTGTTTTTATTTTAAAAACACACAAACAAATGTATTTTTTAAAAAGAGAGAAAAAAAAGGCTGGGCACAGTGGCTCATGACTGTAATCCCGGCACTCTAAGAGGCTGAGGCAAGAGAATCGCTTGAGCCCAGGAGTTGAGACCAACCTGGGTAACATGGTAAAACCCTGTCTCTGCAAAGAATACAAAAATCAGGCTGGGCGCAGTGGCTCACACCTGTAATCCCAGCACTTTGGGAGGCCGCGGCAGATGGATTGCCTGAGGTCGGGAGTTTGAGACCAGCCTGGCCAGCATGGTGAAACCCCATTTCTACTAAAAATACAAAAATTAACCAGGCTTGGTGGCGGGTGCCTGTAATCCCAGCTACTCGGGAAGCTGAGGCAGGAGAATCCCTTGAACCGGGGAGGCGGGGGTTGCAGTAAGCTCAGATCGCACCACTGCACCCTGGCCTGGGCAACAGAAAACTCCATTTCAAAAAAAAAGTACAAAAAAATACAAAAATCAGCCAGGTGTGGTGGTGCGCATCTGTGGTTGCGGCTTCTCAGGAGGCAGAGGCAGGAGGACTGCCTGAGCCCAGGAGGTCGAGGCTGCAGTGAGCTGTGATTGTGCTACTGCACCCTACCCTGGGTGACAGAGAGACCCAATCTCCAAAAAAAAAAAAAAGAGAGAGAGCCTACAAAGCCAGTAAGATAGCAAGGTACACTCTCAGACCTCACTTCCTGCCACAGGCTGTGATGTAAGGAACCATCCAGAAAAGCAATTCTAAATCACCTGGCCTCCAGGACCTGGCACCACTCCTCTAAAGGATTCTATCCCCACACTGGGCCCCTTACTGTCTCCTCCCAGCCCTGTCTAGTCTCTCCATACACAAACCATTCCATGCCAAGCACTGGGCTAGGGACACCAAGAAAAAGCCTGGATTCCTGCCTTTGAGAAGCAAACAGCAGAATCACACAGAAGCCAGGGCAAGAGGTGATGGCACATGATCAGCATGGTAACGGGGTGAGAGCAGACACAATGGGATCATAGAGTAGTGAGCAATTAAGCTGTCTGCGAGAGTCAGGGAAGGCTCTGCTGAGCTGGAATCTCAGTTGTATCTTGAGAGATGAAAGAAACTTAGCAGATAGTAAAAAGGAAGGCAACATTTGCGAAGCCACAGAATCTTACAAAGAGCTTGCATGTGTTCAGGGGATGGGGGAAGGTTAGGGAGGCTGTGGATGGGGGGTGTGGAGAAAAGGGTCTGGAGTATCAGGGAACCAGTCTGAAGAGGGTGGGGCCAGACTGTAGGATTTTGGACGTGGCTGTACAAGCAGCGGGGAACACCTGGCGATTTGCAGGCAGAGGTGCCGTGACCATTCTCACAGCAGTGAAGGGGGTGCAACAGCGTGGAAGGACAAAAGTGGGGAGACTGCCTGGGACGCAACTGTCAACATGCGTGAAGTGAGGACCACACTGAGGGACGGCAGCTGGGGATGGAGAAGAGGAGGAACGTGCGGGACTTTGGAGACCTTCCTCATGTCAATGCCACGGGCTCAGCGACTCTGGGTTGGCCTGGGAATTGAAAGACTACAGGGCAGGAAAGGGAAGGGAAAGAAAAGAGTTGAGGCCGGGTGCGGTGGCTCACGCCTGTAATCCCAGAACTTGGGGAGGCTGAGGCAGGTGGATCACTAGAGGTCAGGGGTTCAAGACCAGTCTGGCCAACATGGCGAAACCCTGTCTCTACTAAAAATACAAAAATTAGCCAGGCATGGTGGCGCATGCTGTAATCTCAGTTAGTCAGGAGGCTGAGGCAGGAGAATCACTTGAACCCAAGAGACGTGGAGGTTGCAGTGAGCTCAGAGACAGACCCAATCTCCAAAAAATAAAAAAAGAGAGCCTACAAACCCAGTAAGATCATGCCACTGCACTCCAGCCTGACTCTACCTCAAAAGAAAAAAAGAAAGGAGTGTCCAAAATAAGTGATTGCGGAGAGGAGGAACAGGTTTATCAAGGGTGGGTGTGGGGGGGTAGGGAGAAGCTCTGAGAAGATGCTGAGTCAGACTGGAGACAGCTGTGGAATATTTCCGGTTGCAATGACTGGGAAGGTGCAGGTGTGAGCTGGTTCGAGGCTCGGGAGGATGCTGAGAACTAGAGATCTAGATCTGGGATCGCTGGTATGTGGATGCTTTTCTGAAGCCACAGAAATGAAGGTATAAAGTGAGAACAGGGTAATCCCAGCATTTTGGGAAGCTGAGGCAGGATTGTTTGAGTCCAGCAGTTCAAGACTAGCCTGGGCAACAAAGTCAGACCCCATCTCTACAAAAAAAAAAAAAAAAAAAAAAAAAGCCAGGCATGGTGGTGTTTGCCTGTAGTCCCAGCTACTTGGGAGGCTGAGGTGGGAGGATTGCTGGAGCCTGGCAGACTGAGGCTGCAGTGAGCCACGATTGTGCCACTGTACTTCAGCCTGGAAAACATAGTGAGACGGACGGACGGACGGACGGACGGACAGAAGGAAGGAAGGAAGAAAGGAAGGAAGGAGTTTAAGTTCTGAACTTCCAATAATGTGAATAAAAACAAAAAAAAGAACTGGAATACTCTTAAATGTACGAGACAGGAAATGAAATGGGCTGAGGAAGGTGAGAATTATCATGATAAAAGAGGCCAAGGATGGAGAGAATTCAAGAGACTGGTGAAACAAGCATGTGAGTCACAAGCAGCAGACACATCCCAGGCTCATGACTCCCCAAGAGACCACAGGATTGTTAGGCGTGTCGCTCGTGTAAAAGAGACCACCAGGCAGGCTTTGTATGAGCAACACGGCTGTTTATTCAACCGGGTGCAGGTGGGCTGGGACCGAAAAGAGAGTCAGCAGAGGGTGGTGGGATAGGAGTTGGTGTTATAGGTTGGGGCAAGTGGTCAGTTAAAGGTGTTAATCTATTTTAGGGAGGGGAAGGGCATCACTGGATGCATGGTCACAAGGGTAGGAGTCATTTATTGTAAACAGGTATCATCATAAGGGTGGGGGTTATTGGTTGCAAACAGAGGGGAGGGTGAGGTACAGGGGGTTCTTGAGAAACCCAATGTCCAGCAGGGAAGCTTTACAAGGCTGAGCAGAAACAATGGTTGCAGGTTGCAGGGGGAAAGCAGTTAGTTGAGGCAAGAACAAGTTGTTTGACTTCTTTCTGTGGCCACCTGGTTACTTGTGGTTACTTCAACTTTCTGGCTCCTGGGGACCATCCAGAGGTGTATGTGCGAGTCACCAAGGCTATAATGGCCAGGCTTGGACTTGGAGGCCTGACATTGATCTAAGAGTGAGGAAATGCCTGGGAGTGCAGGGTGACACCAAGCAGGAGCGACTTTTGGTTCTTGGTACTCCTTCACCCAAAAATAGCATTTTCTGGTTGGGCGCACTGGCTCATACCTGTAATCCTAGCACACTTTGGGAGGCCATGTTGGGTGGATCACCTGAGGTCAGGAGTTCAAGACCAGCCTGGCCATCATGGTGAAACCCCATCTTTTTATATATATATATATATGTATATATATATATATATATATATATATATATATATATATATGTATATATGTATATGTATATGTATACATATGTATGTGTATGTATACATATGTATGTATATGTATATGTGTATACATATAAGTATTTTCTGGCTGGGTGTGGTGGCTCATGCCCATAATCCTAGCATTCCAGGACGCCAAAGGGGGCAGATCACCTGAGGTCAGGAGTTTGAGACTAGCCTGACCAATGTGGTAAAATCCCATCTCTACTAAAAATACAAAATTTAGACAGGCATTGCTGGTACATGCCTGTAATCCCAGCTACTCAGGAGGCTGAGGCAGGAGAATTGCTTTAATCTAGGAGGTGGAGGTTGTAGTGATCTGAGATCATGTCACTGTACTCCAGCCTGGGTGACAGAGCAAGACCCCATCTCAAAAAATAAATAAACATGGGCTGGGCGCGGTGGCTCAAGCCTGTAATCCCAGCACTTTGGGAGGCCGAGGCGGGTGGATCACGAGGTCAAGAGATCGAGACCAACCTGGTCAACATGGTGAAACCCCATCTCTACTAAAAATACAAAAAATTAGCTGGGCATGGTGGCGCGTGCCTGTAGTCCCAGCTACTCAGGAGGCTGAGGCAGGAGAATTGCCTGAACCCGGGAGGTGGAGGTTGCGGTGAGCCGAGATCGCGCCATTGCACTCCAGCCTGGGTAACAAGAGCGAAAATCCGTCTCAAAATAAATAAATAAATAAATAAATAAAATAAAAAAATTAAATAAATAAATAAATAAATAACCCTGTTTTCCCATCTGCCAGGCTTTCTGCTCTCGGCCCAAGCCCTCTGTGGCACAGGGCTCTGCTGTCCCTCCTGAGACCCCTCGCAGCTCCCCTGGACACTGCCCGGATCCCACCTGTGGTATGCTGTTACTCTCAGTGAGCATTTTTTTTTTTTTTGGAGACACAGTCTTGTTCTATCACCCAGGCTGGAGTGCAGTGGCAGGATCTCAGCTCACTGCAACCTCCACCTCCTGGGTTCAAGTAATTCTCCTGCCTCAGCCTCCCAAGTAGCTGGGACTACAGGTGCCCACCACCACACCCGGCTAATTTTTGTATTTTTAGTAGACATGGGGTTTCACCTTATTGGCCAGGCTGGTCTCGAACTCCTGACCTTGTGATCTGCCCGCCTTGGCCTCCCAAAGTGCTGGGATTACAGGCGTGAGGCACCATACCCGGCCTCAGTGAGCATTTCTTAGCTCTCCTGCCAGAGGCCATTGACCGCATACTGTGCTCACTTACCATAGTCTCCTGCACAGGCCTGCGGGGCAGCTCGGCTTCAGGGATGTGCACTAACACGTGAGCATCTCAAAGCAGTACTTGCTGATGGGTCACAGCTTGCAAATGGGCATGGCACTCTTCTCTGAATGAGCCGCAAGTACCCCTTGTTTGTCCTGGTTAAACATTACCATTTCTCTGAACACAAGATTATCTTACGCCAAGTGTTTCTAAAGAAGACTTAACGGAAGAGTCAAAGTTCACCTGTCTGTCTACCCAAGTTTTAACACCCAGCCTGGCTCCGGATGCCAAGCATAAAGGCAGGAATCCTCCCATCTGGGCACCTGTCTGGAGTCAAAGTGAAGCTGTAAGAACCTTGCCATTTTCGAATTTCCTGAGACAATGCTCTGTTACACAGGAAAGTTCTCGCAGGTCCACCTGGTGGTTCCAAGGATTCCCAAAGTTACAGTCAAGCTGGGGCTGACCCTCTCTGGGAAGGTACCAGAGTCTGCACAGGGAAATTCAAGGAACTTTGTTAACACCCAAATCATGTATCTGCCACCACTTTCTCTTCCCACAGGAGAGAAATATTTCCAATCCTTGGGAAGCAGCCACAACACCGAGATTATCTTTTAACTGCAAGGAGGCAATGTGTGAAAGTGATATTGTGTGAGCTGGCAACTTACAAACACTGAAAGGCTTTCTCTGTTCAACACCACCACCCATTCCACTTCCTCTCCTTAAGATCAATGCTGTCTGCCTGGCATAATCTGGCAGAAGTGCCGAGTGGGAAAGCAGCCCCAGCACTTGCCTGGGTGGTCTGATTTTTAGTGGACTGCTGAAAAATGGACAGTACAATCCTTCCCTTTAGCTTTCCACCCCCGTCATTACCTTACAAGACTTAATGAGAAACTTTTGGGAGCAGACACCCTGGATCATTCCGAAGCAGGATGGAAATAGAGGATACAGAGCCACCATAACCAACAGAGGAATTAGGGTGTGCCAGTGCAGGCTGTGAAATCAACACTTGGCTTGCAGTTTCCTGCTTCCTCCTAGGAGGTGGGCAAACCTCAGTGGCGCACTGATATCTTAACTTCCCATTCACAGCTCTTTCTGTGCAGTTTTCTCATAATCCCAGTTATAACCACCCGCAATGAAGAGGTCGTAAAAGCCCATGTCCACAGTATGCAACAGAAGCAGGCACCTAATAGTGAACCTTGGAGCTGGGCATGGTGGCTCATGCCTGTGATCCCAGCATTTTGAGAGGCCAAGGCCGGCAGATCACTTGAGATCCGGAGTTCAAAACCAGATGGACGAGTATGGGAAAATCCCCATCTCTACTAAAAAAAAAAACACAAAATTAGCTGGGCGTGGTGGCATATGCCTGTAATTCCAGCTACTCAGGAGGCTGAGGCAGGATAATTGCTTGAACCCGGGAGGCGGCAGTTGTGGTGAGCCAAGATCATGCCACTGCACTCCAGCCTGGGCAGTAAGAGCGAAACTCCATCTCAAAACATAAATGAATGAATGAAACTTGGATGAGGAAGTCAACTTAATGGTGTACTGGGAGTTTCAAAGGATATAATGAGTGAGCAGAAAACAGATTTCATGGTCCAGTAACTGAGAAATACTAGGTCAAATAAAGCTGAGCCAATGTCTTTCTGTAGGATTTATCAGAGCCTTTAACAAACTAACAAGCCTTGTGAATCTTTATATTGCTTAGTTTATTTCTTGAGACAGAGTTTTGCTCTATTATCCTGGCCGGAGTGCAGTGGTACTCTCTCAGTTCACTGCAACCTCCACCTCCCAGGCTCAGGCGATCCTTCTGTCTCAGCCTCCTGAGTAGCTGAGTCTACAGGTGTGTACCACCATACCAGCTATTTTTTTTTTTTTTAAATTTTTTGTAGAGACGCGGTTTTGCCATGTTGCCCAGACCATTCTCGAACTCATGACCTCAAGTGATCTGCCTGCCTTGGCCT
Organism: Saimiri boliviensis; assembly: GCF_048565385.1. NCBI lineage: Eukaryota > Metazoa > Chordata > Mammalia > Primates > Cebidae > Saimiri > Saimiri boliviensis. The sequence continues at coordinate 3,644,406 of NC_133450.1, forward strand.
CCCAAAGTGCTGGGATTACAGGCGTGAGCTACTACTCCCGGCAAGCACCTGTTTGTTTTTTCAGCAATTCACAAGGCTTGGCCAGGCACGGTGGCTCACGCCTGTAATCCCAGTACTTTGGGACGCTGAGGTGGGCAAATCATGAGGTCAGGAGTCCAAGACCAGCCTGACCAACATGGTGAAACCCCATCTCTACTAAAGACACAAAAAAATTAGCTGGCGTGGTGGCACGCACCTGTAATCCCAGCTACTCAGGAGGCTGAGGCAGGAGAATTGCTTAAACCCAGGAGGCGGAGGTTGTAGTGAGCCGAGATTGCATCACTGCACTCCAGCCTGGGTGGCAGAGTGAGACTGTATCTTTAAAAAAAAAAAAAAAAGAAAAGGAGGCCGGGCGCGGTGGCTCACGCCTGTAAGACCAGTACTACTTTGGGAGGCCGAGGCGGGTGGATCACGAGGTCAAGAGATCGAGACCATCCTGGTCAACGTGGTGAAACCCTGTCTCTACTAAAAATACAAAAAATCAGCTGGGCATGGTGGGCGTGCCTGTAATCCCAGCTACTCGGGAGGCTGAGGCAGGAGAATTGCTTGAACCCAGGAGGCGGAGGCTGCAGTGACCAAGACTGCGCCATTGCATTTCAGCCTGGGTGACAAAGCGAGACTATGTCTCACAGAAAAAAAAAAAAAAAAAACTGTCTTGGCCGGGTGTGGTGGCTCACGCTTGTAATCCAAGCACTTTGGAGGCCAAGGCAGGCGGATCACCTGAGGTCGGGAGTTCAAGACCAGCCTGACCAACGTGGTGAAACCCCTACTTAAAAAAATAATAAAAATTTAAAAAAAAATTAAAAATAAATTTAAAAATTTAAAAAACTTGTCTTAAAAAAAACGCAAGAACTGTTTTCCAGTGGCAGGGCGGGGGTGGGGGGGGACGACGGGAAAAAAAAAAACCAAAGAAACAAACAATAATAAAAAATAAAAAATTTGAAAATTTAAAAAACAAAGCAGAAGCACAAGAAGATGTGTATTATTCCATTTCCTCAGGCCGGAGAAAACGGTAGCTTAGCTAATACTAATTTGTCACTTTCACCACTACCAGGACTCTCTCTCGAGAATGGTGACAACATGATAATGTTACATTCCATTCTTTCCTTAGCCAGCCTAAAATAGCCCCAGTGCCGTTTAACACCAACGTGTGAGCTTCAAAACCTTTAAACCAGCACAGTCCTGGGAATGAGACCCAGGTCAGCCCCTTCCTGTTGCTAAACAGCTGATGACTCTGACACAAACGATCCCCACTGAGGTCTTGGGTTTCCTCATCTCTAAACTGAAGAAGTTAGAATAGAGTTCTGGGAATATTCTCAGCTCTAACCGTCAACCGTGGACTCTGAACACTAGGTCTATTTTTGCAATCCACCATTACATTGCGTGACAGAAATAAAAACGACGGTTCTAGAGAGTGACTAGGTGTGACTGTTTCTGAGTCTATCGCCTCTCCACCTGCTCTCTCCTGAACTTGGTGCCAACACCCTGAGTAAATGAAGCTGGGCTCACACCCAGGCACCCAAGGGCTGCACCTCCCAACGTCGCAGCCCTGGCAGTCAAGGAAGCAGACACCACCATCTCAAGGAAGCGGCTGGCAGCTCTGACCAGGAGCTCAGAGGTCTCACATCCAAAGCTGCTTCTCCCCACACCACTGAGTGCCAAGAGGAAAAGCCCAGCCCAGGATGAGGAGGAGCAAATCGCAGCCAGCCAGCTGGCTTCTTCCCACCCAGGACTCCCCACCAGATGTGGCTAGGTGACAGGACCACAGCTGCTTCCGGTCATGCCATATCCTGGGGCTGCCTGATGGACAGACTGTCCTGCTAAAATGCAGAAGTTACTTCTTTTTTTTTTTTTGAGACGGAGTTTCGCTCTTGTTACCCAGGCTGGAGTGCAATGGCACGATCTCGGCTCACCGCAACCTCCGCCTCTGGGTTCAGGCAATTCTCCTGCCTCAGCCTCCCGAGTAGCCGGGACTACAGGCGTGTGCCACCATGCCCAGCTAATTTTTGTATTTTTAGTAGAGACCGGGTTTCACCATGTTGACCAGGATGGTCTCGATCTCTTGACCTCGTGATCCACCTGCCTCAGCCTCCCAAAGTGCTGGGATTACAGGCGTGAGCCACCGCGCCCAGCAGAAGTTACTTCTACCACAGTTTGCACAGTCATTTTTAGGGCTAGAGATGAGGTTGAAGGCTTTCAAGCAGCTACGAACACAGGGTAGAACTGTCTTTTCCACTGCTAGCACTGGAGAAAAACTCTCTGCATCTTTAGACAACTGACTACCTCTGTCAGACAGCAGCAGACTTTTTATTTCTGATTCTGACAAAACACACACACACACACACACACACACACACACACACACACACACGAGAGAAAATCATCACATACCACATACCCCATAAGGCTCCAAGATCCTACTAAAACCCAAACCCCAGTATTATACAGCAGTTTTGTAGTTAAAGTCTGTTACCAGATGACATTGGCAGAAAAAAAAATGCAAATGTTCTTCCTTTACTCAATGAATAGGGGTGACTGTTACATAAAAGGCAAGGTCCTTTCGAAGGCTCTGTCAAGAAGCATTAAGCTACAAGAGGAATGTTCAAAATTCCCTGATGTTCTAAGAAACAAGCCATCAGCATTCGCCCTGAGGGCTCCTGTTGGCTAAGACACCCTGAGACCAGTAAAGCAGCAAAACATTTTCACTCTCCTGACAGCGTATAATTATTTAGTTCAGGTCTCCTTTCATTTTGTTCTGACCCTTGAAGTGATTCAAAGTGGAAAAACTCATGCTGTGAACGGCAGGAAGGACTCCTTCAAGGACTTCTCTGACACCTGCAGGAAACTTAAAAGCTGCCAGTGACCAAAATAAAGGACAAGCAGGGTGAGTTATGTGCCCGATGACATCCTGACAGAGCAGAACGTCAGGGCTCATAATTTCACCAGCCAGCACAAACAAGGTTCCCTAGAACACGTTTTGAGCAGATGTGAAACAAGAGGCACAGGAGCTCTGACGCTAACGGGAGTTCAGCCCCGCGTGGTAGAAAAAGATCATCCCTGTGCTCTCAGCTCAAAGGCAGAAAGGTGTGGGCTTTAAATAGGAAGACTGTGCTGTGGCTCATGCCTGCAATCCCAGCACTCTGGGAGGCTGAGGCCAGAAGATTGCTTGAGACCAAGATTTCAAGACCAGCCTGGGCAACACAGTGAGACCCCTTCTCTATAAAAATTTTTTTTTCAAAGGAGTTAGGCCCAGTGGCACATGCCCGTAGTCCCAGCTACTCAGAAGGCTGAGGTGGGAGGATTATTTGACCCCTGGAGGTCAAGGCTGCCATGACCTCTACTGTGCTACAGCCTGGGCGACAGAGTGAGACCCTGTCTTAAGAAAGAAAGAGGCCAGGAGTGGTGGCTCACACCTGTAATCCCAGGGAGGCCGAGTTGGGTAAATCATCTGAGGTCGGGAGTTCAAGACCAGCCTGACCAACATGGAGAAACCCTGTCTCTACCAAAAATACAAAATTAGCTGGGCATGGTGGTGCAGCCCTGTAATCCCAACTGCTCGGGAGACTGAGGCAGGAGAATCGCTTGTACCCAGTAGGCGGAGGTTGCAGTAATCTGAGATTGCGATTGCACTCCAGCCTGGGCAACAAGAGTGAAACTCTGTCAGCAAAGAGAAAAGAAAAGAAGGAAGGAAGGAGAAAGAAAGAGAAAGAAGAAAGAAAGCAAGAAGAGAAGAGAAAAGAAAAGAGAAAGAAAGGAAAGAACAAAGAGTGAGCCTAGGCGTGGTGGCTCACGCCTGTAATCCCAGCACTCTGGGAGGCTACGGTGGGTAGATCACTTGAGGCCAGGAGTTTGAGGCCAGTCTGGCTAACTAGGTGAAACCCCGTCTCTACTAAAAATACAAAATTAGCCGGGTATGGTGGTGCACACCTGTAATTCCAGTTTCTTGGGAGGCTGAAGCACAAGAATCACTTGAACCCAGGAGGTTGAGGCTACAGTGAGCCAAGATTGTGCTACTACACTCCTGCCTGGGCAACAGAGCAAGACCCTGTCTCCAAAAAAAAAAAAAAAAAAAATGCAGGGAGGCTGTTTCTTCCTCAATTGCTGTTCAAAAGGTCAGGCCAACTCACAGGTCAGTGCATCTTAACTATGCTGTCACCACACACGGGTCCATCAGACAAACGTTCCCTGTGGGTCCAGACTCTTTTAGAGCCACCCTCATCTCTCCTCTCTCCCTAACTCGGGATCTCGGGTCAAAACCCACTCCAAACTAGACCCATGGCCAAAGTGTGGAATTTTTATCAAGGCCATTTTTCAACTTAGGCTACCTTCTCTCCCTCTCCCAGCCTTCTTTCCCTGACAAATCTCAGGGGCTCTCCTGTATTTTATACACTAGTTCGGCTGGTGGTGGAGCGGTGGCAGGTGTCCTGGGCTCTTTCCACATTTTCCAACCCCACCAGAGGCTTCACCAACTCCTCATTATGTGGCTGTCACCCCCTCTCCTAAGGTGACTCAAGACAGGTGTGTACCCAAGAATGAGGGAATGTGACAGCCACATTTCGATTCTCCGTGAAGCGAGGGAACCTCCCTAAGGGTGCGACCGTGTCTGCTCCAGCCACGTTCCCCAGCACAGCCCAGTCGGACCGACTACCTCTCTGGGTACTAGAAGACCCCACTCCCTCCAAGACTTCAGCGCCCCGCCTCCTCTGCAGTTCCACCTGCTGCTAGTCCCGCCCTCCACGCGTTACGATAGGTCACACCTCAAAGTCCGCTCTCCCATTGGGTACATGACCCGTCCGTCCTAGCCACGTCTCCCGGCTCTGGCAAAGTAGGCTCGGGCGGCGGCCCTTGGCCCTAGAGAAATCTGGGAGCTGGGTGGAGCGGGAGGGCTCTACCTGGAAGGGGTTTACGTCCATTGGGTCCGCGAAGGGGTTGGTGTCGAAAAGCGACATGGCGATCGGGGGCCGGCGGGCAAGCTCCTAGAACGCTGCTGCCTCCGGGCACCCAGACCCAGCGGCGCTTCGTGTTGACCCTCCACTTCCGGGATCGAGGCAGCAGTTCTGGCGGTGGCCTGGCGCCCTCCCCCGAGGGGCGTGGCTCTGTGACGTCACTGAGGTCAGCTCCGCCCCCCTGCCCAGGCCACGAGAGTGCGAGGGCTGGGGGCATTCGGCTTCCGTCCACAACTGCGCTCTGCTGGGGTTTTGGGGGTCTCGGCCGAGGGTCCACGGAGCCAGAGGCGTGGCCGGAGTCCTTCCCAACTGCCTATCAGTCTGATACCTTACAATTGTATGTTTCTAAAGCAAACTCTGAAAAATGGGACAGTAAAACAGCCCCTTCACTTCCCTGGAGAGCAAGTTTGGAAAGAAGTCCAAACCGGTCCAAGGGCCGAGGACAAAAGTGACAGGCGAGCGAGAGGCTTTGGGAGAACTAGGAAAACGTCTCCTCTGCAGAATGTGTTCCCGGAGAGAGAAAAGCAAGGACCATCCAGCAGCCCTGCACCCGAGCTGAGCCTGCTTCTTTTAGGGCTGCTCGTCCTCTGATGTCGTTTCATCGTTTTAGGGATGAGGGTTCCTGGGCGCATCAGCGTTGGGACTTGAACCTGGGAATCAAGCATTTAGTAAGTGAATGAAGGAATTCAGCAACGGAGCCTCCTCAATCATTGGGGAGGTGGCCGCTTCACTCGTCCACAACTCCGTTTTGTTTTTTTGTTTTACTGCGACAGGATCTCACTGTCTCCCAGGCTGGAGGGCAGTGAGGCGATCACTGCAGTGACGGCTCACTGCAGCCTCGAGCTCCAGGGCTCAAGCGATCCTCCCACCTCAGCCTCCTGAGTAGCTGGGACTACAGCTGGTCGTCACCATACCAGCTAATTTATGGATTTTTTGTAGAGATGGGAGTCTCACTGTGTTGCCCAGGCTCGTCTCAAACTCCCCGGCTGAAGTTATCTCCCGCCTTGGCTTCCTAAAGTTCTAGGATTATACTCATGATCCACTGCCTGGCCAAATCCACCTTATTTATTTAGATCTCTCTGATATTATTCATCTCTGCTGTCATCGAATCCCAGCCACTGTCATTTTCACCCTGGACTAATACAGTGCTGTTAATTGCTATTAAGTGCTGTTAATCTATTGTTTTATTATTTATTTATTGCTTTAATCTATTGTTTTCATGTTGTGATCAAAGATCTGTTTAAAGGGGGCAAAATTATCACAAAACTTCTTTTAAAAATTTCAATTAATTTCCATGAAGGGTTGGGTGTATGGCTCATGCCTGTAATCCCAGCACTTTGGGAGGCAGAAGTGGGAGGATCACTTGAAGCCAGGAGTTCAAGATCACCCTGGGCAACATATCAGGACCCTGTCTCTACAAGAAAAAAATAAATAAATAAAGAGGCCAGCCGTGGTGGTTCACGCCTGTAATCCCAGCACTTTGGGAGGCTGAGGCGGAGGGGATCACCTGAAGTCAGGAGTTCAAGATCAGCCTGGTGATCAACATGGTGAAACCTCGTCTATACGAAAATACAAAAATAAGCCAGACATGATGGTGGGTGCCTGTAATCCCAGCTACTTGGAAGGCTGAGGCAAGAGAATCACTTGAACCTGGTTGGGGGAGGTTGCAGTGAGCTGAGATCATACCACTGCACTCCAGCCTGGGCAAAAAGAGTGAAACCCTGTCTCAAAAAAAAAAAAAAAAAAAGGCCGGGCGCGGTGGCTCAGGCCTGTAATCCCAGCACTTTGGGAGTCCGAGGCGGGTGGATCACGAGGTCTAGAGTTCGAGACTATCCTGGTCGACATGGTGAAACCCCGTCTCTACTAAAAATACAAAAAATTAGCTGGGCATGGTGGCGCGTGCCTGTAATCCCAGCTACTCAGGAGGCTGAGGCAGGAGAATTGCCTGAACCCGGGAGGCGGAAGTTGCGGTGAGCCGAGATCGCGCCATCGCGCTCCAGCCTGGGTAACAGGAGCGAAACTCCGTCTCAAAAAAAAAAAAAAAAAAAAAAAAAAAAAAAATCCGTAAAGGCCCAAATTCTTTTTTTTTTTTTTTTTTTTTTTTAAGAGATGGAGTTTCACCATGTTGGCCAGGCTGGTCTTGAACTCTTGACCTCAGGTGATCTCAGTTGATCCACCCACCTTGACTTTCCAAAGTGCTGGGATTACAGGCATTGAGCCACTGCGCCTGGCCCCAAATTCTTAGTTTATCTTCAAGGTCCTAAAGGATCTGCCACTACCTTTCTCTCCTTCTGACCCCTTCTGGTGCCCAACCCCCAGCATTCCAGCCATGCTAGTGCTTTTCAGATCCACAGACTTTCCTTGTGCCCTCCTGTCTCAGGGCCTTTGCACATGTGTTCCCTCTACCTGGTATGCATTTAACCCATGCCCCACTGTCATCCTCCAGTTAACGTCTCCTTACCCTTCAAATGCAAGTTCAGATGCCTTTCTTCAGGGGTAGCTTCCCTTCATTCTCTTGTTTACATCAGCACCTCACACCCAACGTCAGCTCTCCTATCGCCCTGTACTTTTCCTTCACAATACCTATTGCAGACTGTAATTAATACTTGTGGGCCGGGCGCAGTGGCTCCAGCCTGTAATCCCAGCACTTTGGGAGGCCGAGGCGGGTGGATCACGAGGTCGAGAGATCGAGACCATCCCGGTCAACATGGTGAAACCCCGTCTCTACTAAAAATACAAAAAATTAGCTGGGCATGGTGGCGCGTGCCTGTAATCCCAGCTACTCAGGAGGCTGAGGCAGGAGAATTGCCTGAGCCCAGGAGGCGGAGGTTGCGGTGAGCCGAGATTGCGCCATTGCACTCCAGCCTGGGTAACAAGGGCGAAACTCCGTCTCAAAAAAAAAAAAAAAAAAAAAAAGATGGGGTTTCACCATGATGGCCAGGCTGGTCTTGAACTCCTGACCTCAAGTGATCCACCCACCTCAGCCTCCCAAAGTGCTAGGATTACAAAAAGCCTCCGTGCCCGGCCTTTTGTTTCTTTTTTGGGGCAGAGTCTCATTCTATTGTTCAAGCAATTTTCCTGCCTCAGCCTCCCAAGTAGCTGGGATTACAGGTGCGAACCACCATGCCCAGCTAATTTTTTTTGTATTTTAGTAGAGACGGGGTTTCACCACGTTGGCCAGGCTGGTCTCAAATTCCTGACTCAAGTGAGCCAGCTGCCTCTGCCTCCCAAAGGGCTGGGATTACAGGCGTGAGCTACCTACCACACCTGGCTGTCATATACCCTTGAGTTGTTTTCCAGAAACCCAGATCCCTATCAGATGGAAAACGCCTACTGCTGTCACATAGACCCCAGATAAGGGGGAAATAAGGCCTGACTCTGGCCATACCCAGTGTATAATGATGCAGGATTTTTATTTCAGCCGCTTTGCCAGTTGGAGGTCTCCAGCTGGTGACACCCTGCCCAGGCCTTGTTCAGGCCTGGGCTTGCTTCAGGATGCCCCATCTACTCACCCCACTGTGGGCCACGCTTGGCTTGCACTCCAGTGCAGATCCCTGTACTCAGCCCCTGGAGGAAGGAGGTGAGTTGGTGAGGAAGTATGGGGTCTGGCCACCATACCAAGCGCAGACACAGGAGTTGGCTCCATGCAGGGCTTGCAGCTGGACCAGGGGTGTCATATTGAGGGGAACATGGTGGTGTCTGAACAGGAATGCCTGTGACCCCAAAGCCCCAGAAGGGATGTTACAGCATGCTAATAGCTCTTTTCCTCCTGCTGTCCAGAGCTCAATGGACAGCAGCCAGTGTGTTAACAGCTCTGTCAGTCCCGTCGCCCCATTCCAGCCTGTAGTTCAGGACTGGCTTGGTCCCACCACTGCTTTGCATCACATGAGGCAGCTGACCTCTGCCAGTGGAAGGCAGAGAACGAGTGATACAACCTTCTTTTTACCCATGTTCAGTGGGTCCCAAGTTCTTGTCCCACATCCAAGAAGAATGAGCTTACGTTGAGAATTGAAGGGTGAGGAGGACAAAGAGCTTTATTGAGCCACTAAACAGCTTTCAGTGAAAAGGACGATGCACGGGGGGTTGTCCACCTGAAGTAGGGTGGTCTTCCTCTCAGTGTGGCTGAGTTTGGGGCTTTTATGGGCTCAGAATGGGGGAGTACCTGCTGATTGGTTTGTGAGTATGCAAAAAAGGCTAAAACAAAGGCAGCACTCAAAGATAGGCACAACGGTGTAAGAAACCAATTAGGGAAGGGTTGATATATGTAAAATAGGTGAAGGTTGAGGATCAATCAGAGGAAAGTGCACCAAACAGGAAGAGAAATTCTCAATCCAGTCCATGGATTTACCCAGAACTTGTAGCTTGGCTTTCAGGCTTTGAAGGTTTGTTTTCACTGGGGACCTGTCTCTGTCTGCCTAAGATTTGTCTGCTTCCTGCCGTTATTATAACAATAAAAGTTAGCTGCAGCCAGGTGCAGTAGCTTACATCTGTAATCCCAGCTCTTTGGGAGGCTGAGGACAGTGGATCCCTTGAGCTCAGGAATTCGAGACTAGCCTGGGCTATGTGGCAAAACTCTATCTCTACAAAAAATTACAAAAATTAGCCAAGCGTGGTGGTGTAGTGCCAGCTACTCAGGAGGCACTTGAGCTCAGGAGGTGGAGGTTGCAGTGAGCTCTGACCTTGCCACTGCACTCCAGCCTTTGAGACTCTGTTCCCGCCCCCCCAAAAAAGGCTGCCATTATAGCTTGAACCCTTAGCTGGGCACTGGCAGAAATGCGAAGCTGAATTAGACATATCGTTTAGAAGGGAAGAGAGAGAGGAAAGTGTATTGTCACTAGATAATAGAGTGTGATCAGTTCTACTAGATTGTTGACCTAAAAGGAAGAGGCTGAGTCACAAAATATAAAGTTACTTGATTCACAGTGAGACAGCTGTCCATAAGACACAGACCCGAGTAACCTTGGATATGAGCTCTATTAGGCCTTTGTTACAAAGTTTGGTTTTTTTTTTTTTTTTTTAGATGGAGTCATGCTCTGTCACTCAGGCTGGAGTGCAGGATGCGATCTCAGCTCACTGTACCTCCCAGGTTCAAGCAATTCTCCTGCCTCAGTCCCCCTGAGTAGCTGGGATTACAGGCACATGCCACCACATCTGACTAATTTTTTTTGTCTATTTAGTAGAGACCAGGTTTCACTATGTTGGCCAGGCTGGTCCCACACTCCTGACCTTGTAATCTGCCCGCCTCGGCCTCCCAAAATGCTGGACTCACAGGCGTGAATCACTTTTTTTTTTCTTTTTTTTTTTTTTTGAGACAGAGTCTCACTCTGTTGCCCAGGCTGGAGTACAGTGGCATGATCTTGGCTCACTGCAACCTCCACCTTCTGGGTTCAAATGATTCTCTGGCCTCAGCCTCCTGAGTAGGGGATTACAGGTGCCCACCCCCACCCCTACACTGGCCAATTTTTGTATTTTTAGTAGAGACGGAGTTTCGCCATGTTGTCCAGGCTGATCTCGAACTTCTGACCTCAGGTGATCTGCCTGCCTCAGCCTCCCAAAGTGCTAGGATTACAGGTGTGAGCCACCGTGCCCAGCTATTTTTGTAATTATAGTAGAGACAGGGTTTCACCATGTTGGCCAGGATAGTCTCAATCTCCTGACCTTGTAGTCCACCTACCTCAGCTTCCCAAAGTGCTGGGATTATAGGCGTGAGCCACCGTGTCCAGCCCACAATATGTTTTTAAAGGCAAAAGGCAGAGACAAGGAGTGGGCTGATACAGTCTTTTGTCAGGAATTCTCATTGGTTTACTGAAATAGCACTGACTAGTGATTGGCAATGTACTGTTAAGCCCTGGGATATGGGTTACAGTATCCTTGTGGTATTACTAGGTTAATTTATACCTAGTTGTGGCAAATAGCAAGCAGTTTGAAGAGACAAATAAATAGCTCAAAAGGAAGAGAGAATGTGCTTGCTGTCCGCCATTTTAATGTTGTTACCGAATTGAACTTGGGCCTGCTTTCCTAGGGTGCAGAAAAAGCCAAACACTGGCTAGGCACAGTGGCTCACACCTATACTCCCAGCACCTTGAGTGGTTGAGGTAGGAGGATCACTTGAGGCCAGGAGTTCGAGACCAGCCTGGCCACATAGTGAGACCCAATCTCTCTCTCTCTCTCTGTCTCTCTCTTTTTTTTTTTTTTTTGTGGAGACCTCGTCTCACTCTGTCGCCTGTGCTGGAGTGCAGTGGTGCGATCTCAGCTCGCTGCAACCTCCGCCTCCCAGGTTCAAGTGATTCTCCTGCCTCAGCCTCCTGAGTAGCTGGGATTACAGGTGCGTGCCACCATGCCTGGCTAATTTTTGTATTTTTAGTAGAGACGGGGTTTCACCACGTTGGTCAGGCTGGTCTCGAACTCCTGACTTCCTCAGTCTCCCAAAATGCTGGGATTTCAGGCGCGAGCCACTGCACCCGGCAGAGACCCAATCTCTTTAACTAAAAAATAAAAAAATTAGCAGGGTGTGGTGGCATGTGCCTATAATCCCAACTACTCAAGAGGCTGAGGTGAGAGGATCACTTGAATCTTGGAAGTAGAGGCTGCAATGAACTGTGATTACCACTGCACTCCAGCCTGAGCAACAGAGGAAGACTCTGTTTCAAAGGAAAAAAAAAAAAAAAGGCCAAACAGTGACACTGGGACTTGCAGCAAAAGAAAGTGAGACAACTATTGCAGATGCCACGCAAGGAAAATCAGGCAGCTAATGCTTAAGACCTGAACTCCACAATGGCTTACGAGCAAGGGTTTTTAAAACCCAGGAGGCGGAGGTTGCAGTGAGTGGAGATTGTGCTACTACACTCCAATCTGGGCAATGGAGCAAGAAGCCTTCTCAAAAAAAAAAAAAAACAAAACAACAACGGTGGTTTAATTGACTCACTGTTCTACATGGCTGGGGAGGCCTCAGGAACTTATAATCATGACAGAAGGTGAAGGGGAAGCAAGGCACGTCTTAGACGGCAGCAGGAGAGAGTGAGAGTGAGGAAGTGCCATACTTTAAAACCGTCAGCTCTGGCCCGGCTTGGTGGCTCGTGCCTGTAATCCCAGCACTTTGGGAGGCTGAAGCAGGGGGATCACCTGAGGTCAGGAGTTCAAGACCAGCCTGGCCAACACGGTGAAACCCTGTCTCTACTAAAAATACAAAAATTAGCAGGGCATGGTGGTGGGTACCTGTAATCCCAGCTACTTGGGAGGCTCAGGCAGGAGGATTAGTTGAACCCAGGAGGCAGAGGTTGCAGTGAGCCGAGATCAAACCATTGCACTCCAGCCTGGTGGACAAGAGCAAGACTCAGTCTTTAAAAAAAAGGAAAATAAATAAATAAAATAAAACCATCAGCTCAGGTGAGAACTCGCTATCATGAGAACGGCATGGGAGAACCATCCAGTCACTTCCCACCATGTCCTTCTCTCGACATGTGGGGATTACAATTCGAGATGAGATTTGGGTGGGGACACAGAGCTGAACCATATCACTTGGGGAGTGGAGATGAGGGGAAGGAGTGGTATTCCAAAGTAGAAATTATTGAGCTACGTTGTTTCATGAGTCTTGTGTTATCCATTTTATTATTCTTTAGTGTGTGGTAAAGCTTCCTTTGACATGCAGGCTGATTTATCTGAGCCAGAGGACCCCAGGGGAGGTGAGGTAGATACCCACACCTGGGCAGACCATTACAGGGAAAACAGCACCCCCTCTTTCCCCTGGGCACATGAGGTAGAGACTGTGGGAATCAGGGTATTGCCAGGATGATGAAGGTAGAGTCGGGAACTGTAACCCCTCATTCCAGGTTCCCTGGAGTTTTACTGCTGTGCTCCTGAGTCCCTCCAGCTGACTGCCCTCCTCCTAGGAAGCTGTTGACTGGGGAGGTCTGGATGTCAACGCCTTTCTCCACAGGATATAGCAAGATTACTGCAGAGCCAAGGCCCAACCCCATCCTTCCCCATGCATAGCTCTTGGTAACTCCCCTGACTTCTCTGTGTGCAGCTTGTAAGCAGCTCAGCCTGGAGGAGGAGTTGGGGTTCTGACTTTCCGCAGCACCTGGGACAGGAAGGATCAGAGGAGCACAGAGCACTGACTACGTTGCAGGTGTCCCACATCATCCCATCTGACCCTCCAACAAGCGTGTCTGGCTGGCATCATTCACCCCTTTCTACAAAGCTCAGAGAAGTGAAGGGCCTTGCATGTGACTTTTACCATCATCACTAGTATGTCCCTATTCACATCACAGCAATTCTTTGCTCAAATCTCTAACTGCTGAGCACTGAGTAACACCCAGTCCTCACAATAGCCTGCCAAGCTCTGCCCTCGCCTCTCATCTCTGACATCCTCACTGCCCCTCTCTTGCTCACTCTGCTCCAGCCACAGTGGCCTCCTTGCTGGTCACTCCCGAACATGCCCGGCACAGTCCCACATTGCCGCCTTGCTCTGGCACCCGCTGTGGCTGTTTTCTTCCTGGCAGAACACTCCTGCCTTCCTCACTTCAATGAGGCTTGCCCAGACAGCCTTTGAAATTCTGCAAACTGCCTCCCACTTCTACCTGCTCCCCCTTACTTTTTGTGGCCTTGACCTTTCAACACACTACGTGATTTGCTTACAATACTTGTCGGTCTTGCCTTCACCAGAAGGTGAGCGCCCTACAAAGGCAGAGGGAAGGCTATCTTGCTTTCTGATGTATCCTCCAGCCCTTAGAACTGTCCGTGGTACTTAGCTGGTTTTCATTCCTCCGGCGACGGGAGGAATGAATGAATGCAGAGACCGAAAATTGAGGCCGGGAGCCTCTGGTCTGGTGCCCTGGGGCCGGGCGGAACGCTGAGGGAACTACATTTCCCGTGAAGCTCTGGGAGCAGAGGGCCGCGGGGTCTGCCGGGAAAGGCTTACGAGCTTAAGTTAAGCGTTAAGGGGCGAGTATGGCTGTTCCGCGAGGTGAGCCATTGGCCGTGGTGTCGGCGAGTGTGGTAGGTGGGGCGCGTCCTGGGGACGAATCCTGGGATGGTCGGCCACGTTGAGTCCACTCCTGGGGCTCCGCGGAAAGATGGGTGGGCGCCAGGCAGAGGAGGGGCCACCTGCAATGGGGATTGACCTCCGGGGGGAGGGGGCCTGACGGACGGTGCCTTGGGGTGAGTACCGCCCGCTCCCTCCTCGCCACGCGGCCTCAGGTCAGCGCAAGGTCCTTGCTGCCCATCTGACAGCTGGGAACATCGAGGCCTGCAGCGAAGGCGGGTCGCACCCAGCAGCCTACAAACCCCTTGTTTGACTCTGTCCCACGTGAGCACCCCCAGCTCTTGGCTGGTTTCCCGGGACACTAAGGTGGGGCCTGAGGAGTGGAGCGGCAGCTGACCCTCTGTCTGTACCCCCAGTGTTCCCACTTTCCTGTGCCGTGCAGCAGTATGCCTGGGGGAAGATGGGTTCTAACAGCGAAGTGGCGCGGCTGCTGGCCAGCAGTGACCCACTGACCCGGATCGCAGAGGACAAGCCCTATGCAGAGGTGAGCCCCGGGCCCTATTCCAGCCTACTCTCCCCGCAGGTCAGGAGGAAGGGCCCAAGACAAGTCATAAGAATCAGCTGGGAAGGGCGACGCAGCAAGGAGGGAGGAGCCGCACTTGGCTCTTCAGGCTGATGGACTATCGTGGCACCATAAGAGGAGAGGTTTTATCATAACAGGCTGAGATTTCCAGCACTCTCCTCCCCCAGCCACTCTTAGCACTTAGTGAATTTTAATTCCTCCCTCTTTGACAATTAAGTTTTTTTACTTCAACTTTTTTTTTTTTTTTGCATTTTTATTAACCTAAAATATTTCTCCTATTTCTGCCTTTTTAGTGGAGAAAAAGCCAAAGCATAGGAAGGCTTTCGCCTCTGTTTCTGAAACTGGAAGATGTATGTTAACCCCTCACAGGGCCTGGGTCTGCTGCCTCTCTGTATGTCCATGATGGCATGAACATTTGTATTCAGGCCTGGGAGGCCTTTCCTAGGACTCAGTTGCCCTGTGGGGAGCACAGCACAACCGTTTGGGACAGGCCAACTCAGGGTGCCAGGTTTCTTCCCCCTCCCCTCCCACATTTCTTGTCTTTCCAGTTGTGGATGGGGACTCACCCCCGAGGGGATGCCAAGATCCTTGACAACCGCATCTCACAGAAAACCCTCGGACAGTGGATTGCTGAGAACCAGGACAGCTTGGGCTCAAAGGTCAAGGACACCTTTAATGGCAACCTGCCCTTCCTCTTCAAAGTGCTCTCAGTCGAAACAGCCCTATCCATCCAGGCACACCCTAACAAGGTAAAGGACAGAGTAGAGAGTAGGGTGCAGAGGTCAGGGTAGAGTAAGGCTATGCTAAGGCCCTCCCATGACTTTTACTGCCGCTTTTACCCCACCCATGCCAGGCTCCTGCGCAAGGCCAAATCCAGGCTGACAACTCCCAATTTAGCTCTGCAAAGCCAGATGGTGGTGACACATGCAGCAACTAAGTCTAAGCAAACAGCTGACTGGCCTGTGCCAGGGGTTTCTCTAAGCTCATTCCAAGGGGCTTGTTCCTGGTCTTCCCTCACCTAGCCTAGGTCTATTCATATCTGCCATTTACTCATCTGCTTTCAGGAAGAGTTCAACTTGCAGGGCAGGGCAGATACCCTTAGCTCCACCCCATGGAGTCTCCCTATGCAAGCCTGAGTCCCATCCTAAGTAATTGTGGATCCAAACTCCTTTTTGTTTTTTCTGAGACGGAGTCTCGCTCTGTCACCCAGGCTGGAGTGCAATGGCGTGATCTCGGCTCACTGCTACCTCCTCCTCCTGGTTCAAGCAATTCTCCTGCCTCAGCTTCCCAAATAGCTGGGATTTACAGGTATGTGCCACCGTGCCTGGCTAATTTTTGTATCTTTAGTAGAGACGGGGTTTCACCATGTTGGCCTGGCTGGTGTCAAACTCCTGACCTCAAGTGATCTGCCTGCCTCAGCCTCCCAAAGTGCTGGGATTATAGGTGTGAGCCTCTGCACCCAGCCAAAACTCCTTATTTCTAGATACACAAAGTAAGACCCAGAGAATGGAGGGATTTGTCCAAAGCCAAAAAGCTTGTTCACGTCAGAGGTTAGCCTGGTGTTTGGGTTTCCTGATTCACAGACCAAGCCTCTTAGAATCCACCCCAGCTCTCCCCTGGATTTGGCCCATTTCCCTACCCTGGGTAGGCTGAACTCCAAGTTTCTGCATCATGCTTTAACTGGGCTCCTTGCCGGAGGTAGGCAGCCACTGCCATCCTGCGACTGAGGAGGGTAGAGAGCAGGGGCTGGGTAGCAATGGTGTCCCTGCTAGTTAATGGCTACCCTCACCATCCTCCTGTTTCCCTGGCCACCCCACAGGAGCTGGCAGAGAAGCTACACCTCCAGGCTCCACAGCACTACCCCGATGCCAACCATAAGCCAGAGATGGCCATTGCCCTCACCCCCTTCCAGGGCTTGTGTGGCTTCCGGCCAGTTGAGGAGATTGTAACCTTTCTGAAGAGTAAGTTGGGCAGAATGCTGAGGGCATGTGTATTGGGCCAGGGATACCTAGGGAATCCAGATGATAGTAGGAACATTGGCGAAGAATAGAGGTCACATGTCACAGGCACTGAAGGGCCTCATGAAGCAGTTTTTGGAGCCAGTGGGTCAGACCAGGCTCAGGTGTGGTTGCCAAGGGCTGGTGGTGAGTGATTGGTTTCCACTGCAAAGTTTGCTTAACACTGCTGGCTCTTTGGTTAGGGCTGGGATGGGAAGGCCTCTTCCAACTCCTTACTTGTGTGGGTTCTTACCATTCCTGATATGGGCCCTGGGCCTGGCCTTCCTGTAGAGGTGCCTGAGTTCCAGGTCCTGATTGGAGATGATGCAGCAACACACCTGAAGCAGAGCATGAGCCGTGACTCCCAGGCTGTGGCCTCTGCTCTGAAGAGCTGTTTCTCCCACCTGATGAAGAGTGAGAAGAAGGTGGTGGTGGAACAGCTCAACCTGTTGGTGAAGCGGATCTCGCAGCAAGGTGGGCATGGTTATATTCCTGGGTGGGTGCCGAGCTCTGGCCTGGGCTCCCCTGCAGATACCAGACTCCGGGGACAGGGTTCTCAATTCCTCTGCCCAAGTGGAACACTAGAAGGGGCCCAGCTTAGATGCCCTGTTGGCAACTTAGCATTGCTTTCCTAGTCTTTGTGGGGCAGGGCCCTTGGCTGAGTGCTGTTTCCCAACCAGTCATCTTCTCCAGATGGCTGGAGGCAGACTGGCATAGAAGACTTTTTTTTTTTTGAGACAGAGTCTCGCTCTGTTGCCCAGACTGGAGTGCACTGGCATGATCTTAGCTCACTGCAACATCCGCTTTCTGGGTTCAAGCAATTCTGCCTCAGCCTCCTGAGTAGCTGGGACTAAAGGCGCACACCACCATGGCCGGCTAATTTTTTGTATGTTAGTAGAGACAGGGTTTCACCATGTTAGCCAGGATGGTCTCGATCTCCTGACCTCATGATCTGCCCACCTTGGCCTCCCAAAGTGCTGGGATTACAGGCGTGAGCCACCGCGCCCGGCCGGCATAGAAGACTCAGGATGCCTTCCAAGTAGGCATGCTGAGATTTTCGCCAGCCTCACAGCAGCCCTCCATGGAGGAACTTGTATCTTGGAGCTAAAGAGGCAGGAAGGGGACAAGAGCATCCTCCCTCTCCTGGAAAGGCCTGATGCCTCCAGCGCTCAGTCATTTGATCTTTCCTGTACCTGCTGTGTGCCTGACCCTGTGCTAAGAAGAGTTCAGGAAATGACTGTGATGGGTGTGGTCATGTCACCCCAAAGGTGGGGAGTCAACACAAGCAGTAAGAAACACAAAGCAGAACAGACTCCCAGCAGTGAGCTTATGCGGCGCAGCTGATGAGGTCTCAACTTCTTTCCCTGCTACCTTTGAGCCTTAGGGCACCATTTATTTTACACAAGCATATTTTTTCCTGTTCCGTGTGTGTGTGTGTGCGCGCGCGCGCGCGCTTTCATTTTTTGAGACAGGTTCTTTCTCTGTTGCCCCAGGCTGGAGTGCAGTGGCGTGATCTTGGCTCACTGCAACCTCTGCCTCCTGGGTTCAAGCAATTCTACTGCCTCAGCCTCCCGAGTAGCGAGATTACAGGCATGTGCCACCATGCCCAGCTCATTTTTTATATTTTCGTACAGATGGGGTTTTACCATGTTGCCCAGGCTGGTCTCAAACTTCTGAGCTCAGGCAATCTGCCTGCCTTATCCTCCCAAAGTGCTGGGATTACAGGCATGAGCCACCATGCCAGACCCCCTACCTCACTTTAAAGAAGCTTGGCTGGGCATTGTGGCTCATGCCTGTAATCCCAGCACTTTTGTGAGGCTGAGGCAGGTGGATCACTTGAGGTCAGGAGTTTGAGACCAGCCTGGCCGACATGGCAAAACCCCATCTCTACTAAAAATGCAAAAATTAGCCAGGCGAGGCGGAAATTGCAGTGAGCTGAGATTGTGCCACTGCACTCTGGCCCGGGTGATAGAGCAAGGCTCCATCTAAAATACAAAAACAAAATTGGCCAGGCATGGTAGCGTGTGCCTGTAATCCAAACTACTTGGGAGGCTGAGGCATGAGAATCACTTGAACCTGGGACGGGGAGGTTAGAGTGAGTCTAGATCGCACCACTGCACTCCAGCTTGGGAGACAGAGAAAGACTGTCTTTAAAAAAAATAAAAAATTAAAAAATTAAAAAGCCTGCCCTTGCCACTCTACCCAGGCTGAGCTATCGTCTCCAGGGCACATTTTGGCCCTTGGCACATTCTGCTTCATGCTGTCTGGAGTGGCCTTAGATGGCATTTGTATGGCGTATCAAGCAAGGCTGGAGCCCAAAGGGCTGAAGGTGTGGCCAGAAGGACGGGGCTCCTTTGGCTTCTGGATTCCTGTGGGCAGGGAACTTTTCCCAGGACTCCCTGGCTAAGGTGGGGCTATGAACAGCACTGAGTATCCCCCTAAGTGACCTTGGGGTGCTCTGTGACCCTCAGTGGCTGCCGGAAACAACATGGAGGACATCTCTGGGGAGCTTTTGATGCAGCTGCACCAGCAGTACCCCGGTGATATCGGCTGCTTTGCCATCTACTTCCTGAACCTGCTTACCCTGAAGCCTGGGGAGGCCATGTTTCTGGAGGCCAACGTGCCCCATGCCTACCTGAACGGAGGTGAGTCTCATTTCAGCAGTGAGCCCCACTGCCATCCCTCCTGGGCCTTGTTTCCCTAACTAGACAAAAGAGGGAGAAGGGTGGTCAAGGAGACCTCCAAGGGCCACACAGCGCTGACCTCTGAGGGTTCCTGGGTGCAGCAGGAAACAGCTGGTAGGGATGATGAATGCATTTAGCATTGAACAAGGCTTGAATCCTGCCACCAAACCTGTGTCATGCTACTGATTTTAAGCCCCGCTAGCCAGTGTGGGAACCACGCTTTGAACCCAGGCTATACTGGGTCAAAGCTGTTCTATTTCACAGCCTTTGCCTGCCTGTCCTACCCACCCAGGGATTTTTACACTAAAATATGGATGTTGCCACAGAAGGATGCCACCTTTTGACTGTTGGCTGCTTATCCACACATGCCTCATGCACAGGATTCTGTGCCCGAAGTTGGAGATGAGAGTTGGGGCTCCCCAACCCCCACGGGTTAACATGACTCCCCTCTGACAATAATGGGTGACCTGTCACTTGTTTTTGATATTTGATTATCTTAGCCCCATTATCCCAGAGAATACAATTCATGGAAGTTTTTGCCTAACTTGGCATGGGGTTCAAGGAGCTCAGGTTAAGAGGCCCAGAGCTGGAGAGCCAAGTCATACTTCACCAGCTTAGCACATGACAACTGTCTCTCCAGACTGCGTGGAGTGCATGGCGTGTTCAGACAACACAGTGCGTGCTGGCCTGACACCCAAGTTCATTGACGTGCCAACCCTGTGTGAAATGCTCAGCTATACCCCTAGCTCCAGCAAGGACAGGCTCTTTCTCCCAACACGGAGTCAGGAAGACCCCTACCTCTCAATCTATGACCCCCCTGTGCCAGACTTCACCATTATGAAGATGGAGGTGAGTGAGGGGCCATGGCAGGTGTCCTTCGTGTGCCATGAAAATCTCTGGCAAGGGTCACGATGTGGAGGACACCTGGGGTTGGGTCTCCTGTCAAGCCCACTTGGTGGAGGGTGGCCCCAGGGCCTGCTCCCTCCTCCCTGTACCAGGGACCAGGCCTCCATGCTGACTGAGCCTGGGTTGTGGGAGAAGATGGCAGAGCTCTCCCTTGTGCCCTGGGGACTGTCCTGGGCCCATGAACTGATGACAGCAGAGTCGAAGCTGCACTTATCGTTTCCCCCTGCCCAGGTCCCCGGCTCCGTCACTGAATACAAGGTCTTGGCACTGGACTCTGCCAGCATCCTTCTGATGGTACAGGGAGCAGTGACAGCCAGCACACCCACAGCCCAGACGCCAATCCCTCTGCAGCGTGGCGGCGTGCTCTTCATTGGGGCCAATGAGAGTGTCTCACTGAAGCTTACTGAGCCGAAGAACCTGCTGATATTCCGTGCCTGCTGTTTGCTGTAGAGGCCACAGCCTCCCTAGCTGTCCTCTGCCAGTCACCCTGAATTCCAGCCAGCCTCACCTCAGGCCCAGCTCAAGCCCCCTTCCTTGCTCTGGACCCCTTAGGTATACCCTGGAAGAGCTGGGGTGGAGGAGGGAGCCTGAAGGTAGTGACTCCTGAACACACCTAGATGGAACCATCTTTGGGGAGGAGAGGCCCGTGTGAGGGGTCTGACACTTTCCGTCTTCTCTCTCCACTCTTTGCTACACCTGAGCCAGGCTCTTGCCAACTCTGCTCTAGCCTATGGCTCCAGGCTAGCCGGCAAAATCCGTGACCCAGCATTAGCTCAGCATCTGTCGGAGCAAGAGGTCTGGTAATTTCCAAGAACAGTGTTCTTGCCCTGGGACTACCCATTTCCTCAGCTGCGGAGGAGGAAAGGGAAAGGGAAGGCCTGTGGACTGACATTGTTTACACCCTCTTGTTCTGTCAAAGCAATTAAAAGTCACTTGTGTTGAGGCTGTGGGGTAATGAGCACTCAGCCTTTGGGGTACCTGTTCCTAAAATGGGCCGAAAGTGCCCTCCTTGCATGATGCCCCAGTTTTTGCGTTATGCCTACTTCACAGTTTTCTGGGGGTGGGTAAACTATACTCCAGAACACTTGTATGGGAAGGAGTGGAAGAGGAAGCCAGCTTCAGCCTCAGAGGCACAGCTGCAAGCAGGCCTTGGGTCCTCCAGCCCTACAGAGAGAAGGTGGCTCAAAGGATACACCAATCATCAGTGCAAGATGCTTCGCTCCTGTTTTTCAATTGGCCCTAGAGCAGGGGTCAGCAAACCAGGCTGGCAGGCCAGTTCTGGCCAAACCTGTTCATTTATATACTGTCTGGCTGCTTTTAAGCCACAGGGGCAAAGTTGAAGAGTTGCACTAGACTGTATGGCCTGCAAAGCCCCAACTACTGATTGTCAACCCCTTCTCTAGAACATACTCAACTGTTGCAGATTACAGGGAGGGACTCAGGAACTGAACTAGCCAATTTTCATTGTGAGAAGCCCAGTTAGCTCTCCTAAGCTGGCAGGAAATACGTAAGAGGGAATCTCTCCTGATGCCCTGCTCCAGGGCTGGGACACACCTGCGAGAGGCTGTCAGCTGTCTGTTGCTGTTCACGTTTCTGACCTGCAATCGTAGACACTGTCATCCGAGACTAATCAGTCTTAATCCACTGGCTCCTTCCTGTGAGGTAAAGTTTTAAATTCAAAGTAAAGAATCTTTCTGGGCTTCTGCCCACACTAAAGTCCTTGTACAATGGAGTTCCAGGAAACCACCTTCAAAAAATCTCCTGTGTTTTTTTGCCTTCAAATTTTCTTCAGCTAAAAAACAATAAAGATGAGTGGAGGCCATGCGCAGTGGCTCACACCTGTAATCCCAGCACTTTGGGAGGCTGAGGTGGGTGGATCATGAGGTCAGGAGTTCGAGACCAGCCTGACCAACATGGTGAAACTCCGTCTCTACTAAAAACAAAAATAAGCTGGGCGTGGTGGTATGCACCTGTAATCCCAGCTTCTTGGGAGCCTGAGGCAGGAGGATCGCTTGAACCCAGGAGGCAGAGGTTGCAGTGAGCCGAGATCACGCCACTGCACTCCAGCCTGGGTGACAGAGCAAGACTGTCTCAAAAAAAAAAAAAAAAAAAAAAAAAAAAAGCCAGGTGCGGTGGCTCAAGCCTGTAATCCCAGCACTTTGGGAGGCCGAGGCGGGTGGATCACGAGGTCAAGAGATCGAGACCATCCTGGTCAACATGGTGAAACCCCGTCTCTACTAGAAATACAAAAAATTAGCTGAGCATGGTGACTCGTGCCTGTAATTCCAGCTACTCAGGAGGCTGAGGCAGGAGAATCGCCTGAACCCAGGAGGCGGAGGTTGCGGTGAGCCGAGATCGTGCCATTGCACTGCAGCCTGGGTAACAAGAGCGAAAACTCCGTCTCAAAAAAAAAAAAAAAAGCTAGAAAAAGTCTGCTAAGGGGAACCCATTTTAGAGAAGTGACTTGCGAGGGCCTATTTCACTCACGCTGTCGAATGAAACAGGCCCGAAAGTGGTGCCCCCTGGGAAGAGCAGAAAGGAGAGGGAGTTTCCAGAAGGAATTGCTGTAGTGGGCTATTAAGCTATTTCTTCATTTCAGGATATCCAGACCTTTCTTTAAAATCCTAATGCAACATAGACATAGCTCAACTAGTGTGATTGCATTTATTCTTATAAATGTACAGAGCTGTAGAAGTGCAAGCCAAGCATTCGGTAGAGTAGTACATAAACACCATATGGTACCACTCGTGTCTGGGAGGTGAGTCTGGACACGCCCCTCTCTCCAGGAAACTGTCACCTGCAGAACACCCAGCACTCTGAATTAAGGCAGTTTGGCCCTGGGCACATTGGTGGTATTTTGGTATGTGGCTACTGGCCCTAAACAACTATTTCTACCATGCCTCACTGCACTGTCCCACCAGGTTACTCCAGCTTTTCTACAGGGTAACAGCCTCCTACATGGGACCCAGCTTAGAAAACTCTTCTTCAAGGACAATTGCAGCTGAATATGTCAGAGTTGATACAACAGAGGGCCTTGGTTTTGGGGTCCTGCCACCCTCACCCCAGCAGCTGCTAAACACCCAGGCTACTCTGCCCTGACCACCTCCGACAGAGATGTGGCTCTACACTCAGCTTCCACAGCCACCTCCTGGCAAGCGCTGGGTCCTTCCACCCACACCACCGTCTTTACACTGTGCTACGTTTGATCCCTTTCCACATGTGCACTTCACCTCTGCAGACACAAGGCCCCCATCTCTGCGGATGGCAAAGGGGTTCAGGATGGAGATGTTCTTGCTCCCCGCAGGCATCTGCACAAAGGGCTCAGCACGTCAGCCGCCTGCATAGAGTTGCAGAGTCCTATTCCATAACAGAGTAACCATCTGCCTCCTCTCCCCCAGACCCCAAGTTGGCATGGCTCTGGTCTCTGTCCTATCTCCCTGCCGTGATGCTGCTAGCTAGGAGAGTAAGTCAGCCCCCAGATACTGCATATTCCTCTCAACCTTCCACGGTTTGAGAAAAACACATATGTCCATCAAGCACTCACAGGATTACCATCGTGAGGACCCTTGTCTGACAAATAACAAATAACGCCGTATCTTTTTATTAGACTTTCTCATCTTCCAGTCACCCCTTGTAGAGCAAAAAGAGTGTGCTGTCTCTCATATGCCTCCAGTGATAACAGAACACCGAGTAGAGCAAGAGACTGGATATTTTCCCGTGTGGAATCTATACCCCAATCCCGACTACTGGGTTGGGAACCCTGTCTATTCCCATTCAAAGCTCACCTCGTGGGAGGACTGCTTGGGCCTGAGACGTGGAGGCTGCAGTGAGCTATAACTGCACCACTGTACTCCAGCCTGGGTGACAAAGACCCTGTCTCCAATAAAACAAAGCAGAACACTCACCACGGTCCTGGGTGAGGCCAAAAAACAAAACAAAACAAAAAACACCTATTGAACAAAATTCTAGAAAAAGGCTTGGTATAGTGTATAGCAAGAGACACTCTCCAATATGGGGGCAGGGGATGTCACAGCAGAAATTATGCCTACTTTTTTTGTGTTTGGGCTGGTGGCTGAAAGAGGCTGTGTTACACCCAGAGGTCCGCTTAAAGCCTAATCCTGCGTATCCAACGAGGCCCATGCTGTGACCAAAAGAATCTGACAATGGAATGGTCCCGCCGGAGGGAAGGGAGGCCCTTTACACTGGCCGACTGATCTCAGCCAAGGGCCTAGGAGCTGGCTTAGGTCTCTGCTCCCATTCCTGTCTGTAAGCCTCAGTCTAGGACAAAGCCCACCCTGCTCTATACCCCCTCTCACCCATTGCTACTTTTCAAAAGTTTAAAAAGCGAAGCAAATAGGAAGGCACTGGACTGCTCCCCTGTAGCTCCCTCTGCTGGTAATAACAAAAACTGCAACCTTCTGGGGCCAGCCCCAGTACCTTCGACCCAATCTTTAGCTCAAAGACTGGGAAAGAAAGCAGCCCAGATCAAGGAAATACAAATAAATAAATATGAACATGCTGAAGCAGCTTTTCTCTAACTAGGGAAGGGCGAACCAGAGTCACTAAACTCACCCAGACAGTTGGACCAGTTGGGGATACCCCAGGTCCAGGGATTCTGGAAGCCAGGATCATGCTGTGTCATTAAGCAACTTGCTATCCCTGTCATAGACAGGTGCAACCTGAAGAGGGACGAAAGGACTCACTTGATGCTCTCTTGAAGGTCAAGCCTGCAGCCCATCTTAGAGCTAGGAAGAATAGGGCAAATGGAATTTCTCGAACTGGTCTCAAAACAGTTAAACTCTTTTTTGGATTGCCAGCTATAGCTATAAACCATAAAGTGCCATTTTCTGCCTCCACACAACACTATCTAGCCCAGCCTGGCACAAGAGCTCTTTGTGCCTCCCTGAAGCACCATGACAAATACCAGTCAAGCTGTCTGCAACTGTTTTCCTTAGTTACCTTTGTCACCCACCACAAGAACCAGAATTCCTCTGTCCTGCCCTTATTAAAGTGGCTTCTCCAAACTCTGCTCCAACAGCAGAGGAAATCTGCAGAATTCTACCTATCACCCCACAGCCCAGATGGGGGCCTCTGGCCTGAGAAGCAACAGGTAAGGGCTACCTGCAGGTCACTTTCTAGGGGTCAGTGACCCCAGTTCTCACTGCACTCTGTGAGCTGAGTGGCCAACAGGGCTCTGTAGGCCTCATGGTGAACAGGGCCAGTTTTGGAGGGTAATGTCTACTGGAGGGTACAGGAGGAAGAGTCCCCAAGACAGCACCAGCAGCAGGAGCATGTTGAAGCAGCCATGGGCTTAGGGGGGATGAGGTCTAAGGCCTCGTCATCTGGAATCTCATCCAGGTGATACCCATCCTGAAGCAGCTGCCGGCTCACATCCTGGTTCACCTGCTAAGAGAAGGAGAAGAGGGAACTATAGGCCAAGATGCAAAGCAGAAATAACCGCTGCCCAAAAGACAGGCCCACATTCCCTTATCAGGGCTTCCTGTCCATGCCTACTCCCCGCCCACCAGGCCAACCCCACACATCCCTGGACTACAGGACAAAGTGCCACTTTCTCCTACTTGTGCCTCAGTCAGCAGTAAGCCTTAGTACTGTCCAGGCTTCACTGTCACTGACCCCCAGCGGATCTGTTCTCACTAAATACTGAAGCATTCATATAAATATCAAGTTCCCAATTATGTGTGAAAATCAGTGCCCTGACTGTTCCCACTGGGATCCCAGACTAGCATCCATCAAGGCTGAAGAATATGGGACAAAGATCACAGAACAATGGGCTAGCGTAGTAGAACATGGGCTACGGTGGAAGGGTGTGGTGAGCAGCTTTGTCTACACACTGCTGGTTAGATTTAGACGTATCCTTTGATGCCAGCAGAGCTGGGTCCCTGCAAAGTGGAATCTGTTGGTTGGTTTCATCAGTTCACTGAGCATAAGAAGAATAAGTAAGGCTGGGGAAAGTGTAAGACTTCCTCTTAGACACAATCTTTGACACTCAGACATTTAAGGAGGACACAATTTGCAAACAGCCTCTATTCTCTGTGGCAGAAACTCAGAGATTAGCCAAGATTTCCAGGAGAATAAGAAAAACCAGTGGTGTAGGCTGGGCACGGTGGCTCACGCCTGTAATCCAAGCACTTTGGAGGCCAAGGCAGGCGGATCACTGGAGGTCGGGAGTTCAAGACCAGCCTGACCAACATGATAAAACCCTGTATTTAAAAAAAAAAAAAAAAAAAAAAAAAAACAAAACAGTGGTGTAGAGTCAGGTCCCCAGGGCTTTCACCTCTGTCAAAGGGAATGAGCTGTCAACACCAGGACTTTACATCCCTAGATTTCTATCTGGGACAGTCACTCTGGAAAAATGGCCACATGGCTATCCGAGTAGTGTTGTAGCCTGAGTTTTCATAGATGAAGCAACTGAAGAAACAGAAGTTGTTTGGTCTGGAAGAAAGCAAGCTTGGTGGAAGATGGGCAGGGGAGAGACAGAAATGCTGACCTCAGAGAGACTGGAGTTGCTGTATGACACTGGAAAGCAGGACAAGGACCAATGGACCCAGGCTGTAAGAACCATTTCGGATTAATAAGGAAGATCTCTCTAAGAGCTACTCAAAGTTGTGTGTATGTGTGTGTTGAGGGAAGGGTGGGCAGGGCAGCAAGGCTTCTTGGAGGTGGTGCATACCCAATTACAAAAAGCATTCAAGTAAGCACAAACTAGTAAACACTTAGCTAGATTCTATCAAAAAGACTCCTTTTCTAAACACACATACACACACACACACACACACACACACACAAAACAAAAAAAAGAAAACAATAACAACAACCCCCCCTCCCCAAAAAAGATTCCTTTTCTAAGCTGCAGCCTAGAAGACTTTAGAGTCTTATTTTAGAGACAGGGTCTTGCTATATTGCCCAGGCTGGTCTTGAACTCCTGGGCTCAAGCAATCCTCCTGCCTCAGCCTCCCTAGTAGCAGCTTACATGACTTTTGAGATCATTTCCAGCCGTGAGTGTATATGGTCTCCTGGATTCTCAACAGCCCTCCTTAGTCACCTATACCTCCACAGGGGGAAGAGGGCAGAGTGGAAGACTGTAGAACAGACCAGAAGTCTGGCACAGTGCTGTGCTCACAGCGGGCACCAAACAAGCATTTGGCAGTGGTGGTAATGCTGCCTGCAGCCTGGCCCTACGCAGAAAGGTGCTCTGGACTTGCCTCTGCAGAGGAATACCCGGAGGAGTATCTGGATTCCAGCTCCCCATCACTAGGAGAAGAGGAAGAGAGTCAGTTTAGGGAGGCACTGTGGAGCACAGCTGTAAATCACAAGGTGGAGAGCATGCAAAGGCATCTGGAAGACTTGTGAAGCAAAGGCCACACACAACAGAACTCAAGCCCAGAACAGGCCTGGAGTAATAGTGGTTCCCTCCATTGGTTCTGGCAGGGACAGGGTCACTCTCACTAACAATGCAGACATAATAGGGCAGGATGATCCCCCAAACATTGATGCTCTGCATTCTAGAGCGGCATGATTACCTATGAGTCTTCTAACCAAGCCATCCTGGGAAGGGATATTGCTCAGAAGAGAACAGCCCTGGAATATACATGAAGGGCCTTGGAGGAGACAGGGAACAAGCAAAGACATCAAGCGATCTTCAGTTCCATCTAAGGTGCTTTGCGAGGGTGTATTTCCAAGGGGAGCACTCACCTGTCAGAGTCGAGGGACACCAGGTTCTCATCTGGACTCTGGCTAAGAGCAGTATAGCCCTTGTTAAACTTCACTGACCTGAAGGGAGGTGGGGGAGAAGAGACCAAGCATAGATGAAAGCACAGGCGTGTCGCAGGGGGGGCCAGAGCCCTTACTCTAAAGGCAGAGGCATCGACTGCACTACTGACTTGCCTTCTTCGTGGTCACAGCCACCACCGCCTGCAGCTCCATGTACCTGGCCACAGTGCCTTAGAATATATATGTCCTCTTTTTTTTTTTTTTTTTTTTTTTTTTGAGACAGAGTCTGGTCCTGTCACCCAGGCTGGAGTGCAGTGGTGTGATCTCGGCTCACTGCAATCTCTGCCTCCCGGGTTCAACTGATTCTCCGAGAGCCTCAGACTCCCGAGTAGCTGGGACTACAGGTATACCCTGCTAATTTTGTATTTTTAATAGAGACAGGGTTTCGCCCTGTTGGCCAGGCTGGTCTCCAACACTTGACCTCAAGTGATCCAACCACCTTGGCTTCCCAAAGTGCTGGAATTATAGTTGTGAGCCACCGCGCCCAGCCTGTATTCTACTCCTCCCATAGCTCTTGGGAGAAAGCGCACTTCCCCTTTACTGAACCAGGAAAAGCCCCCTCTTCCCACATACTTAATCAGAGGACACAAAAATTGCAAGTCTTTGGGCAAAGGGTTAGGGTTAACTCTAACATTCGCTTCTCTGAGTTTCAACCCTCATCTGTAAAAGGGGGCACTGAATAAAGTTCTATTCAGCTCCGAGTTTACTATTCTGTTACAAACAAAAACAGGTCTAGCCGTTCCCACACTGCTCTTCGTCATTCTCCCTGAAGAGGAGAATGATAGCGAATGAGCCTGTGCACTCACAGAACTCCCTTACTCCGAAGCCCTTTCCCCGATCCTATCGCATCCTTATAGGAAAAGAGGAAATTGTTCCTCTTCCCATTTTAAAAATAGGTTGCATCAGGGGAATCGCTAGCTCGGCCTTAAACCAGAGCACCCTGTCTCCCGTTCTGGGGATTAAGGCCTTCTCTACAGCTGTCGGCACAGAGGAGGTAGCGCCTGCTGAGACCTTTTCCCTGAAGAGTCTGGCCGGTTCGGCGAGGCCCCCAGCATGCCTTTTCTCCGCAGAACGGCCTTGGCCAGGTCCCGGTGCTTCTCTGGAAGTTAAAGGGCCCGGGTCAGCCGGTCTTCCCCACTCCGCCGCGTCTCCCGAAGGCTTGGAGGCCGCTCTTTCCGAACGGATTTTGAGGGGCGGGAGCAGGCTGCAGCTAACCCCTTCTCTCCGGGGCCGAGGCCCAACGGAGCTCCGAAGCCCGCCCTGGGTACGTGGCAGCCCGCCCAGGGACAGACCACCCCCGACCATCGGACCACACTCACGCAGCTTGGCTTGAATGGAGGGTGCGCGCGCCACCATGTACGGACCCCGCTTCTCCACGGCGGCGGGGGTGCGCCCACCCAGCCGGAGGGCTCTGTTACCGATCTGTCCGGAGGGTGGCCCGGCGGCGCCCGGCGCGCGGTCCCGAGCCCCGCTGGGCTGGGATCCCGGGGTAGACACCCGCACCGCGTGCCCGCTGGGCTCCGCGGTCGCCATGGCCGGGCCCCGCCCTGCCGAAAGGTGCAACCCCGCCGGTGGCAAACGAGCGACCAGCGGAGGGAAAGGGGCGACTCTTTTAGCAAGATGGAGACGCGCAGGCGCGGGCCGTCCCCTTCCGGAGCTCTCCGTGTCGGTAGTGTGGGCACTTGGGCCAAAAGTTCCGCCCTTCTTTCCGGGGAACGGGGCAGTTCCGGTCTGCTGTCGGAGTTCGCTGCGGATCTTGCAGGCGGCTTGAGTCTGGTGGTGATGAGGCCCAATTCTGTCTCTCCTGGAAATTAAATACTGATGTTGTTGTGGGGCTGCGCGTGAGCGTCGGTCCGGCGCCCACGGTTTGAGTTCTCACGCTCGCACGCACGCTCTCTGCTTCTCGCAGTGTCTCCTTCGGGGTCTTCCCACGTCTGGAGCTGCCAAAGAGCGGACTTGGGCTGAAGAGTTATACGAAGACAAGAGTTATCAGCGACCTTTCCTAGAAAAAGAAACAGGCTCCGGGCGCGGCGGCTCGCGCCTGTAATCCCAGCACTTTGGGAGGCTAAGGTGGGTGGATCACAAGGTCAGGATTTCAAGACCAGCTTGGCCAACATGGTGAAACTGCGTCTCTACTAAAAATACAAAAATTAGCCCGGCGTGGTGGCGGGCGCCTGTAATTCCAGCTACTCGGGAGGCTGAGCAGAGAATTGCTTGAACCTGGGAGGCAGAGGTTGCAGGGAGCCGAGATGGCGCCACTGCACTCCAGCCTAGGCGACAGAGCTAGAGTACGTCTCAAAAACAAACAACAAAAAAAAAAACAGGCCCCAGATGTCCAAGAACCTTGTGAAGGTGACACATCTAGAGGCAGTGCCTATGTTGATCCATCTGACGCCAAACCCCTCCTTTCCAACTCCAAGAAGTGCGTGACCTTGGACAAGACCTGACCCTCTCTGTGCCTCAGTTTCCACATTTACAAATAGAACCCGCTGGGCTGGTGGCTCAGGCCTACAATCCTAGCACTTTGGGAGGCTGAGGCGGTTGGATCACCGAGGTCAGGAGTTCGAGACCAGTCTGGCCAACATGGTGAAACCCTGTCTCTACTAAAAATACATAAATTAGCTGGGTGCGGTGGTGCATGCATGCCTGTAATCCCAGCTACTTGGGGAGCTGAGGCAGGAGAATCACTTGAACCCAGGAGGCTGAGGTTTCAGTGAGCCAAGATGGTGCCATTGCATTGCAGCCTGGGCAACAGAGCGAAACTCGGTCTCAAAAATTAAAATTGGGGGGCCGGGCGCGGTGGCTCAAGCCTGTAATCCCAGCACTTTGGGAGGCCAAGGCGGGTGGATCACAAGGTCAAGAGATCGAGACCATCCTGGTCAACATGGTGAAACCCCGTCTCTACGAAAAATACAAAAAAAAAAAAAAAAAAAAAAAAAAAAGGAGCTGGGCATGGTGGCGCGTGCCTGTAATCCCAGCTACTCAGGAGGCTGAGACAGGAGAATTGCCTGAACCCAGGAGGCGGAGGTTGCGGTGAGCCGAGATCACGCCATTGCACTCCAGCCTGGGTAACAAGAGCGAAACTCCGTCTCAAAAAAAAAAAAAAAAAAAAATTAAAATTGAAAATAGAACCAATGTCACTACTCATTGTACAGCAAGGCAAATAGGCATTGAAAAGGAGGGTGAAAGTGTACTCAGTGTGTGTGTGGTAGGTTATGTGTCAGGGCTCTTGACTTCTCCAGCCCCAAGGGATGTTCTTGCGGCTCACTGGAAAGAACTCCAGATCCTTGTGAAACTGCCAAATCTCATGAGGCTGTCCCTTGACTAACTTATTGGCCTCAATAGGGTAGGTCAACAGAGTGCAACCTCCGAGCTTCCAGGGCCACGCAGACCGTTGGTAGGCACTACACTTTGGGCAAGAGAGGTGAAAAGGAAGAATTTCGGGCTGAAGCGTTTAAAAAATCAGAAACACAAAGGAATCCTTACCATTCTGGTAGATTACCCCCATTTCCCATGATCTGTTAGACTGTTTTTGCCTCCAGAAGCAGTAGGTTCATATGGCTCAACTTAGTATTTAATCGTTATAACCTCCCAATGACGCCCATAGTTACATGGACAGATACATCTCCATCATCAGTTGAGAATTCTAGTTCTGCTGTTCACTGGAGCTGAACTCCTTTACATAGGCAAGTATCTGGAGTTAAACATTAAAAGGGATGGAAAACTGATTTTTTTTTTTTTTTTTAATCCTGCTACTTCCCTTTCAAGCTCTCTTCTCATGTCAGAAGCCACTGCCTCACCAGGTTGTGGCCTCTAGCCCAAGGAACTTCTCTCTTTTAGTTAAACAAATGAAGCTTTGACTTGGTCAAGTTTGCCAGTTAAGTGATAAACCTGGAATTTGTACCCAGTTCCCTGTGGACTCCAAAGTAGTAGTTTTCTGGCTGGGCAGGAAGTCCACATTTGTAATCCCAGCACTTTGGGAGGCTGAGGTGGGCGGATGACCCTAGGTGGGGAGTTCGAGACCAGCCTGGCCAACATGGTGAACCCCCTCACCCCCATCTCTACTGAAAATATAAAAATTAGCCAGCGTGGCAGCGGGCGCCTGTAATCCTAGCTACTCGGAATGCTGAGGCACGATAATTGCTTGAACCCAGGAGGCAGAGGTTGCAGTGAACGGAGATTGGGCCACTGCACTCCAGCCTACGCAAGAGTGAGACTTTGTCCCCAAAACAAACAAACAAACAGAAAAGCCTCAGAGAAGTGGTTTCCTCCTGGTTATGCTGATGGGGATTTCACCAAGGGCCAAAGAAAATGTGATTTAAACCAGCAGTCCCCAACCTTTTTGGCACCAGGGGTCAGTTTGGTGGAAGACAATTTTTTCACAGGGTGGAGACATGGTGGGTGGTTTCGGGGTGATTCAGGCACATTACATTTATTTTTTATTTTTTATTTATTTTTTTTTTTGAGATGGAGTCTCGCTCTGTTGCCCAGGCTGGAGTGCGGTGGTGCGAATTTAGCTCACTAAAACCTCTGCCTCCTGGGTTCAAGTGATTCTTTTGCCTCAGCCTCCTGAGTAGCTGGGATTACAGGCACCTGCCACCACACCCGGCTAATTTTTTGTATTTTTAGTAGAAAAGGGGTTTCACCGTTTTAGCCAGGATGGTCTCCATCTACTGATCTCATGATCCGCCTGCCTCAGTCTCCCAAAGTGCTGGGATTACAGGCATGAACCACCGTGCCCAGCCATATTGTGCACTTTATTCTACATTACAATATATAATGAAATAATTATACAACTCATCATAAGTTAGAATCAGTGGGAGCCTCAAGCTTGTTTTCCTGCAGCTAGTCCCATCTAGGGGTGATGGGAGACAGTGACAGATCATCAGACATTAGATTCTCATAAGGAGCCCACAACCTAGATCCCTTGC
Organism: Saimiri boliviensis; assembly: GCF_048565385.1. NCBI lineage: Eukaryota > Metazoa > Chordata > Mammalia > Primates > Cebidae > Saimiri > Saimiri boliviensis. The sequence goes on from NC_133450.1 coordinate 3,677,266, forward strand.
ATGTGACGTTCACAATAGGGTTCATGCTATGAGAATCTAATGCCAAGGCTGATCTGACAGGAGGCTGAGCTCAGGTGGTAATGTGAGCAATAGGGAGCTGTTGTAAATATTGATGAAGCTTCGCTTGCTCATGGACCAGTATCTGTCCATGGCCTGGGGCATGGGGACCCCTGACCTAAACCTACTTAATGTCACAAAATCACTAAGAACTTGTAACACAAATGTGAGAGCCTTCATGCACGCTCCTTCCAATCTTCCATCAATAATGCTGTTAACTTGCTTAGTGATTGAACATAGACCCTGAAGCCAAATTACTTGCTGTGTCACCTACTGGCAAATTATTAAACCTCTAGGCCGGGCGCGGTGGCTCACGCCTGTAATCCCAGCACTTTGGGAGGCCGAGGCGGGTGGATCACCAGGTCAAGAGATTGCGACCATCCTGGTCAACATGGTGAAACCCCGTCTCTACTAAAAATACAAAAATTAGCTGGGCATGGTGGCGCACGCCTGTAGTTCCAGCTACTCGGGAGGCTGAGGCAGGAGAATTGCTTGAACCCAGGAGAGGGAGGTTGCGGTGAGCCGAGATTGTGCCATTGCACTCCAGCCTGGGTAACAAGAGCAAAACTCTGTCTCAAAAAAAAAAAAAAAAAAAAAAACAAATTATTAAACCTCTTTATGTCTGTTTCTTTAGCCAAGTGGAGATAAGAGAACCGATCTACTGGAAGTGGAATTGTGAAGTTCAGTTGTAAAGTGTTTAGAATGGCACCTGGCATATAGTAAGTGTTCAAGAAATGTATGCTATTATTTACACAACCTTTATACAGTATTACAAGGATTTAGTGTTCATTTTCTCATTTGACTTTACACTCCCCGAGGGCAGACTGCCTTATTCACTTTTTTTTTTTTTTTTGAGATGGAGTTCCACTCTTGTTACCCAGGCTGGAGTGCAATGGCGCGATCTCGGCTCACCGCAACCTCCGCCTCCTGGGCTCAGGCAATTCTCCTGCCTCAGCCTCCTGAGTAGCTGGGATTACAGGCACACGCCACCATGCCCAGCTAATGTTTTGTATTTTTCGTAGAGACGGGGTTTCACCATGTTGACCGGGATGGTCTCGATCTCTCAACCTCGTGATCCACCCGTCTCGGCCTCCCAGAGTGCTGGGATTACAGGCTTGAGCCACCACGCCCGGCCTTATTCACTTTTTAACATAAGGTTATAGTAATAAATATTTGTTGAATTAATATCCTATTTCTAGTCAGGCGCGGTGGCTCACGAGCCTGTAATCCCGGCACTCTGGGAGGCTGAGGTGGGTGGATCATTTGAGGTGCGGAGTTCAAGACCAGCCTGGCCAACATGGTAAAACCCCGTCTCTACCAAAAATACAAAAATTAGCCATATGTGGTGGCGCACACCTGTAATCCCAGCTACTCAGGAGGCTGAAGTGGGACAATCGCTTGAACCTGGGAGGTGGAGGTTGCAGTGAGCCGAGATCATACCACTGCACTCCAGCCTGCGTGACAGAGTGAGACTCCATCTCAAAAAAAAAAAAGGAAAGGAAAGGAAAAAACCCCAATATTCTATTTCCCCTCTTAACTTCTAGTTAACTAGTATCATAGAACTTCGAGGCTGGAAGAGATCTTAGAGATTATATAGTTTAAATTCATTAATGAAATTGTGATCTTGTGATAGTTGTGTTCAGTGATCTTGGCCTGGATGTGTGCAGATCCCTTTTCCACTTAGGAAATTATGTTCACTAGGACTCACGCCTGTCATCCCGGCACTTTGCGAGGCCAAGGCGAGTGGCTTCAAGAGCAGCCTGGGCAACATGCCGAAGCCCCCGTCTCCACCAAAAATAGAAAAATTAGCTTGGCACGGTGGTGTGCGCCTGTGGTCCCAGCTACTGGGAGTCTGAGGTGGGAGGATCGCCTGAGCCCCGGAGGTTGAGGCTGATCCGACAGGAGGTGGAGCTGCAGTAAGCTGTGATCACACCACTGCACTGCAGCATAGATGACGGTGAGACACTGTCTCAAAAAATAAATACCTCATAATTTAAAAAAAGAAATTATGTTCACTAGGAACTTGAGAAAAATAAATGCCCCCCCCTACCCCCGCCAAAACCCAACCAACTCTATGTTGTAAGGGGATGAGGCTCCAGAACAAGAATTGCCACAACAGAAAGGGCACAAAGCCCCTCTTCCTTGCCCCTGCTACTCAGACCTCAACCCAGTGCTTGTGCTGGCTGCCCTGCTGGGCCTGGGGCTCTCAGCTCTTCCATTCAGTGTAGCTTTAGTCATCTTTATGCATTGCAGGTGCTATGCTGGGTCCTGCAAACCTAATGATGACAAATAAGGCATCTCCCAGTTCCCAGTCTTGTTTCTTTGTTATTGGTGGGTGGTGAATCCTTGGGGAGAGATGACTGGCTGTTGGGAGCAAGGACTACTACCCTGGCTTCTGGAACCCTCTTGGGCAGTTACTCTTTATCCCTGGCTGTAAATCATAGGAATCCCACCTATTCCCTAAACTTTGTCTTGGGACAGATACATCTCCATCATCAGTTGAGAATTCTAGTTCTGCTGTTCACTGGAGCTGAACTCCTTTACATAGGCAAGTATCTGGAGTTAAACATTAAAAGGGATGGAAAACTGATTTTTTTTTTTTTAATCCTGCTACTTCCCTTTCAAGCTCTCTTCTCATGTCAGAAGCCACTGCCTCACCAGGTTGTGGCCTCTAGCCCAAGGAACTTCTCTCATTATTGGTAGAGCACAGATAACTGACAGATGGAACCTACAAATCTGCAGGTCCTTCTGGGTTCCCAGGTCACCAGCCCCACCTCTGTCCTCACATTAGTTACATGCAAGGTATGGCCCTATCGGTGGAGGGCTGCTGTGGTGTACGTATGGTTTCTTTGCCCCCGCCAAACCTCATGTTTAAATTTAATCCCCAGTGTTGGAGATGGGGCCTAATAGGTGGTATTTGGGTCATGGGGGTGGATCCCTCACGAATACATTAATACCCTCTCTGAAGGTGGCTAAGTTCTTACTCTATTAGTTCCTGAGAGAGCTAGGATTTTAAAAATATCAATTTTATATATATAGTGAGCCATAAAAACTATTTCTGCTTTCAGCTGGACACAGTGGCTCATGCCTGTAATCCTGGCACTTTGGAAAGCTGAGGTGGGTGGATCACGAGGTCAAGAGATTGAGACCATCCTGGCTAATGTGGTGAAACCCCATTTTTACTAAAAATACAAAAATTAGCTGGGCATGGTGGCATGCGCCTATAATCCCAGCTACTAGGGAGGCTGAGGCAGGAGAATCACTTGAACCTGGGAAGCGGAAGCTACAGTGAGCTGAGATCGCGCCACTGCACTCCAGCCGAGCAACAGGAGACTCCATCTCAAAACAAACAAACAAAAACTCTCTCTGCTTTCTTGAAGTATGGATTCAGCTGAGGAGACAAATAACATATAAAAACATAGCAGTGGAAACTTACTAGTCATAGGGATAGTCTTAGATATATGGGTAGAGATATGTATTTATGTGTGAATATAAATTATCTGTACAGATATATAACTAGGTATTGTCACATAAGATGATGTGACCCCCCCCCCCACATATATGTGCTGAGAGTGAAAGAGAGAGGGAATTCAGCTACATGGTGTAGGTTGGTTAATTCCTTGAGATAGATGAGAAGCAGGCAGGTCTGTGCTGAGCTGTGTGGCCAGTGAAGGTCACACTTGGAGGTGACGCTGAAGCTGATTCCTCAAGAGGAAAAAGAGCCAGGAACGAGGCATGTTGGAGACCCAGACAGGGCCCAGAAAGAGCAGGTCCCAGAAAGGTCTCAGCCTGTTCTTCAGAAAGGAGTGACCACTTTGTCGACAGGGTGTAGGCGGAGGCAGAGGAGGAGGTGGAGTAGAGATTCAGCACCTGGGTGAATTCAGAATAGGTCAGGATGAACTGGCCAGGAAAAGGTGGCCCCATCATCTTGAGAGAGCTGGTTATTAAAGAGGCTGGTATCTCTCCTTCCTCTTGTTTCCTCTCAAGGGATTTCTGCTCAAGCCTGCCCCACTCTGCCTTCAGCCATGAGTGGAAGCAGCCTGAGGCCCTCACCAGAAGCTAAGCAGATGCCAGTTCCAGGCTTCTTGTATAGCCAAAACAACTGCGAGCTAATAAACTTTTTTTGTTGTTAAGAGATGGGGTCGGACCGGGCGCGGTGGCTCATGCCTGTAATCCCAGCACTTTGGGAGGCCAAGGCGGGTGGATCACTAGGTCAAGAGATAGAGACCATCCTGGTCAACATGGTGAAATCCCGTCTCTACTAAAAATACAAAAAATTAGCTGGGCATGATGGCACATGCCTGTAATCCCAGCTACTCAGGAGGCTGAGGCAGAATTGCCTGAACCCAGGAGGCGGAAGTTGCGGTGAGCTGAGATTGCGCCATTGCACTCCAGCCTGGGTAACAAGAGCGAAACTCTGTCTCAAAAAAAAAAAAAAAAGAGATGGGGTCTTGCCCCGTTGCCCAAGCTGGAGTGCAGCATTGTGATCATAGCTCACTGTATCCTTGAACTCCTGGGCCCAAGCAATCATCCCACCTCACCTTTCTGAGTAGCTGGAACTATAGGTGCCTAACACTGTACCTGGCTCATTAAAAATTTTTTTTTGTAGAGATGGGGGTCTCTGTTGCCCAGACTGGTCTCAAACTCCTAACCTAAAGCGATCCTCCTGCGTTGGCCTCCCAAAGCACTGGGATTACAGGTGTGAGCTACTGTGCTTGGCCCCTTGACTTTAAAAATTACCCAGCCACAGGTATCCTTTTACAGCAACATACTCAACCGGTTAAGACAAGGGCCAAGCCCAGGACAGAGACATCTTACTTTTGGTGTTCAACCAAACTTTTCCAATGCAGGAAAATGACAAACTAAACAATGCTACTGCAAGATGTGACTGTATACAGACTAATAGAATGTGCTGCTAAGGACAAGCTCTCTTCTGCTTTCCTAATTTAAAAAATAAAATAAAAAGGACAAGCTCTCTGTCATCCAGTTAAACAGCCAGGAAAAACTGCAATGATAGTTAGCAAAGCTTAGAAGACAATGGCTAGGCTTAAGCCATTTTCCCAAGCACAACCAAAATGATTAACAAATAGGACATCATCTGCTAACCTTTCATTCTTGCTATATCCCTGTAAGGTAGCTCCCATTTTCAGATAAGGAAACCCAAGCCACAGGAAGGGTGGACAACTAATACAGTCATATGGCTGTTACGTAGTAGTCTGGGATTTGAACACAAGTCTGAATCCAAAGCCCGTTTTCTCATCTTACTGCTACATTATGCTGCCTTCCATCAGCTGGTAGGCATATGTCATAAAAAGACATGAGGACAAACTGACATTATGTCTCTCCTGAGGGGATACTATTGGAATTTCACGCATTTTTGCCAAAAATGTTTAGCTAGACTTTAATATACATGCAGATTAGGACATTTTACAATACAACTGGTCTGGACTCTTCAGAAATATAAACTGTATGTATTTGATGCTAAACTTCTTGAAATAGAACAGAATTGTGTTATGTAGGAGGCAAAAGTCCTTTTTCTCAGTTTTTGCTGAAGTGTTCAGGGGTGAAGTGATGTGTGTAGATATATAAACAAATGTGACAAACTATTAATTGCTTTGAAATTTATTAAAACAAAGTGTAGGAAACAAAAAGCCTAGAGACCCCATCCTGTTAGTGTAGAAGCCCTGTCCATCCAAGTGAAGCTGTGGAAGGATCCTCATACTTAACATCTACTACTTTTTTTTTTTTGAGATGGAGTCTCACACTGTTGCCTGGGCTGGAATGCAACAGCATGATCTTGGTTTACGGCAACCTTGGCTTCTGAGATTCAAGCAATTCTCCTGCCTCAGCCTCCAGAGTAGCTGGGATTACAGGTGCCTGCCACCATGCCCAGCTAATTTTTTGGTTTTTTTTTTCTTTTTAGTAGAGACAGGGTTTCACTATATTGGCAAGGCTGGTCTCGAACGCCTGACCTTGTGATCCACCTGCCTTGGCCTCCCAAAGTGCTGGGATTACAGGTGTAAGCCACCGCACCTGGCTCATCTACTTCTTTTGGTAGAGCTAGGATTCAAGTACCTGCTTTCTTTCTTTCTTTTTTTTTTTTTTGAGATGGAGTTTTACTCTTGTTGCCCAGGCTGGAGTGCAATGGCATGATCTCAGCTCACTGCAAACTCTGCCTCCCAGGTTCAAATGATTCTCCTGCCTCAGCTTCCTGAGTAGATGGGATACAGGTGCCCACCACCAAACCCAGCTAATTTTTTTTTTTTTTTGAGACGGAGTTTCACTCTTGTTACCCAGGCTGGAGTGCAATCTCGGCTCACCGCAACCTCCACCTCCTGGGTTCAAGCAATTCTCCTGCCTCAGCCTCATGAGTAGCTGGGATTACAGGCATGTGCCACCATGCCCAGCTAATGTTTTGTATTTTTAGTAGAGACGGGGTTTCACCATGTTGATCAGGATGGTCTCGATCTCTTGACCTCGTGATCCACCCGCCTCGGCCTCCCAAAGTGCTGGGATTACAGGCTTGAGCCACCCCACCCGGCCAATTTTTTATTTTTTAGTAGAGACAGGGCTTCACCATGTTGGCCAGGCTGGTCTCAAACTTCTGACCTCAAGTGACCCACCCACCTCGGCCTCCCAAAGTGCTGGATTATAGGCAAGAGCCACCACGCCCGACCAAGATGTACCTACTTTCTCCAGCACAGCAAAAGAATTGATTCAATTTACCTAATGGGTGTGTGTGTGAGGGGGAAGGAAGCAGAAACAAAATCTGATGAGACACATTCACCAGTAGACTGAATTTATCTAGTCACTTTTGCCTCCTAGTGATTTTTATAAGTTTACTTGTTTTGAAAATTATTTCTCTTATTTTAGATTAAGGGTGGGCAAACTTTCTGTAAACAGACAAATAGCAAGTACTTTTGACTTTGTGGACCATGTAATCTCCGGACTAACTATTCACTCTGCCATTTTAATGCAAAAGCAGCCACAGATAATACACAATGTGACTGTACCTAATTCCATGCAACTGCAAACTCAAAACTGGTCAAGATGATCAACTTTATATATGATCTTACCATAATTTATTAAAAAGCAAAAAGAAAAAAAGCCAAGCGCAGTGGCTCACACCTGCAATCACACCACTTTGGGAGGCAGAGACAGGAGGATGACGAATTCAGGAGATCCAGACAATCCTGGCCAACATGGTGAAACCCTGCCTCTACTAAAAATACAAAAAAATTAGTTGGGTGTGGTGGTGCATGCCTGTAATCCCAGCTACTCAGGAGGCTGAGGCAGGAGAATGGACAGAACCCAGGAGGTGGAAGTTGCAGTGAGCCGAGATCGCGCCACTGCACTCCAGCCTGGCAACAGACCAAGACTCTGTTTCAAAAAAAGAAGCCACAAAAAGCGAAATTAAAAAAAAAAAAAAAAAAAAGCCATAGATAAAATGTAAATGAATGAGTGTGACCGTGTTCCAATAAAACCTTATTTACGGACACTATATTCTAAATTTCATGCAGTTTTTATATATTATGAAATATTTTTTGTGGATTTTCCAACATTTAAAAACATATCAACCTGGGCAACATGCTCTACAAAAAAATACAAAAATTAGCTGGGTGTGGCAGCATGCACCTGTAGAACCAGCTCCTTAGGAGGCTGAGGAGGGAGGATTGCTTGAGCCCAGGAGTGGGGTGGCAGTGTGCTGATATTGCACCACTGTACTCCAGCACTCCAGCATGGGTGACAAAGCAAGACCCTGTTTCAAAAAAAAAGTAAAAATTCCTAGAGCAGGCCAGGTGCAGTGGCTCATGCTTGTAATCCCAGCACTTTGGGAAGCTGAGATGGGCGGATCACTTGAGGCCAGGAGTTCCAAGACCACCCTGGCCAACGTGGTGAAACCGCATCTCCACTAAAAACACAAAAAATTAGCCGAGAGTGGTGGTGGGTCCCTGTAATACCAGCTACTTGAGAGGCTGAGACAGGAGAATCACTTGAACCTGGAAGGTCCAAGATTGAGCCATTGCACTCCAGCCTGGGCAACAAGAGTGAAACCGCATCTCAAAAACAAAAAAAACCAGCCGGGCGTGGTGGCTCAAGCCTGTAATCCCAGCACTTTGGGAGGCCGAGGCGGGTGGATCACGAGGTCGAGAGATCGAGACCATCCTGGTCAACATGGTGAAACCCCGTCTCTACTAAAAAGTGCAAAAAATTAGCTGGGCATGGTGGCGCGTGCCTGTAATCCCAGCTACTCAGGAGGCTGAGGCAGGAGAATTGCCTGAGCCCAGGAGGCAGAGGTTGCGGTGAGCCGAGATCGCGCCATTGTACTCCAGCCTGGGTAACAAGGGCGAAACTCTGTCTCAAAAAAAAAAAAAAAACAACAACAACAACAAAAAAAAAAAAAACAACAAAAAAAACCAAAAAACCCACCACAAACAAAATTCCTAGAGCAGAGTGCAGTGACTTGTGCCTGTAATCCCAGCTACTTGGGAGGCTAGAGGACAGCCTGAGGTTAGGAGTTTGAGATCAGCCTGGGCAACATATAGGTTGCAGGTAGTAAAAAACAGGCAGTGGGCCAAATTTGGCCCACAGGCTGTGTTTGCCCATCGCTTCTTAGAGAGAAAGGAAATACATAATGTGAGCACTCAAGCTAAAAGAGAGGGCTTTTTTTTTTTTTTTTTTTTTTTTCTGATGGAGTCCTGCTCTGTCGCCTAAGTTGGAGTGCAATGGCATGATCTCAGCTCACTGCAAACTCCGCCTCCTAGGTTCAGGTGATTGTCCTGCCTCAGCGTCCTGATTAGCTGTGACTATAGGCATGCACCATCATGCCTGGATAATTTTATATTTTTAGTAGAGACAGGATTTCATCATGTTGGCCAGGCTGGTCTCGAACTCGACCTCAAGTGATCCAAAGATAGGGCTTATTTTTGCAGTCTAAAGAGCAGCTGTAACAACCTTTAAGGGATTTAAAAGTCAGCATGTACAAAATACCTACCAGAGTGCCCATCTCTTTCTAAGGGTATAGATGACTGACTCAGGTTAAACAAAACTTTGAAATCTCAGCCTTACCTAAGATACAAAGGAGGCTGCGTGTGGTGGTTCATGCCTCTAATCCTAGCACTCTGGGAAGCCAAGACAGGCAGGTAGCTTGAACTCAGGAATCTGATAGCAGCCTGGGCAACATGAGACCAAAACCACAAAAATCAGCTGGGTGTGGTGGTGCACGCCTGTGGTCTCAGCTACTCCAGAGGCTGAGGTGGAAGGACTGCAGGAACCTGGGAAGTCAAGGCTACAGTGAGCCATGATCGCGTCACTGCACTCCAGCCTAGGTGACAGAGCAAGACTGTCTCAAAACAAAAATACATGAAAGAAAAAAAAAAGATGCAGAGGCAACAATAATCACTGTCCATCTACTAGTTCTATCCAGCTACATACTACATCTTCCGCTTCTACAAGAAAGGCCAATGCCTTCAACCCTTGCCATCTTTCCAATCGCCCTCATTGCCCAAGATCTCCCCTTTGCCTCCTGTAATTTGACCTCAACTGCCCAGGAATACATGGCCAAGAAACTAAAATCTGTTGAGCATCTGGATGGGTGTGGTGGCTCATGCCTACAATCCCTGCACTTTGGAAGGCCAAGGCAGGTGATCACCTGAGGTCAGGAGTTTGAGACCAGCTTGGCCAACATGGTGAAACCCCGTCTCTACTAAAAATACAAAAATTAGCCAGACATGGTGGCATATGCCTGTAAACCCAGCTACTAGGGAGGCTGAGGCATGAAAATCACTTGAACCTGGGAGGCGGAGGTTACAGTAAGCCAAGATTGCACCACTGCCTGCGCTCCAGCCTGGGTAACAGTGAGACTGTTTCCAAAAAAAAAAATGTTGAGCATCTGTGTATGCTTACCAGCTTCACTTAGTGCCATTTAATCCTCACGAAAATGGCTCTTAAAAGTCCTCCATTCAGCATTTCACAGGTATACACATGTAAAATCTCAAGCTACATACTTTAAGATTTGCATACTTGGCTACATGTTAAATTACACCTTACTAAAGTTGCTCTCTTCTTTCCCTCTAAATGTACCGGCTTCCACAATTTTTTTTTTTTTTTTTTTTTGAGACAGAGTTTCGCTCTTGTTACCCAGGCTGGAGTGCAATGGCGCGATCTCGGCTCACCGCAACCACCGCCTCCTGGGTTCAGGCAATTCTCCTGCCTCAGCCTCCTGAGTAGCTGGGATTACAGGCACGCGCCACCATGTCCAGCTAATTTTTTGCACCTTTAGTAGAGACAGGGTTTCACCATGTTGACCAGGATGGTCTCGATCTCTTGACCTTGTGATCCACCCGCCTCGGCCTCCCAAAGTGCTGGGATTACAGGCTTGAGCCACCGCGCCCGGCGGCTTCCACAATTTTAGCCTTCAACCTAGTTACATCTGCCTCCAAACAGCTTTCTTCCAAGTCTCACCTTTTGCTGCTTCAAACCTTAGATTCTTTTCTCTAGTCTCAGTCTCTTTTCAGAGCTCTTGGCCTAACTTGCCTACCAAAGCCTGAAATTTAACAGAACCAGAATCAAATGCAGCCGTTTCTCCACTCTGTGCCGAGCTCCTCCCTTTGCTGATTCCTATATGAATGGCATCACCATTCGAATCTCAGAATGGCCTTCCCAAAGTTCATTTCCCCTCATCAATTAATCAACTATACCTCAATAATGTGATTCTCAAAACTCATCCCTTTCCATTTCTATGGCTACCACTGTAATTCAAAATCCTAAGTTATAAACACACTGTACAACTGCCTAACTTTTATCCCTACCTCCAGTGTCTTCAGTTTCCAATATTCACTCTTTCCCGTTCACTGCTCTATCCTCAGTGCCTGGCATGTTTGTTATACAGTAGGTTTTATAGCATGAAAACTATCACAGCACTAATCTCACCCTCATAGATAATTGTGAACCTATGTTCCTTCCTCTGCTCCTCCCATGGCATGAAGAACAGAGACCATTTTACTCATTTTGCAGTGAGGAGGAAAGCGCTAGCCCACCCGGCCTACCAACTACACATTAAACATATGTGCCGTTTTAGTTTGTTTCACATTTCTACTTCTTAAAAACTGGGCAGGGGGTTTTCTGGTAGGGAATCAGCCTTTATAAAAGGTCTCACTAGTATTAGAACTTCACCAAAGCTGATTTTAATAACAATTCCTTACATGGCTCTAGGAGACAAGACATCTAAATTTCAAGCTAATATTAATCCGACTTCCCTGATACTGCAATGTGAACTGGCTATACTAGAAATCACCCAGATCTAGAACCTGTTTTGTTTTTTGAGACGGAGTTTCACTCTTGTTGCCTAGGCTGGAGTGCAGTGGCACGATCTCAGCTCACCCCAACCTCCGCCTCCCAGGTTCAATTGATTCTCCTGCCTCAGCCTCCCAAGTAGCTGGGATTAAAGGCATGCACCACCACACCCAAATAATTTTGTGCTTTTAGTAGAGATGAGGTTTCTCCATGTTTGTTAGGCTGGTCTCAAACTCCCAACCTCAGGTTATCCACCTGCCTTGGCCTCCCAAAGTGCTGGGATTACAGATGTGAGCCAATGAGCCCAGCCATTTATTTTTTATTTTTTTATTTTTTTAAGACAGAGTCTTGCTCTGTTGCCCAGGCTGGTGTACAGTGGTGCAATCTCAGCTCACTGCAATCTCCACCTCCCGGGTTCAAGTAATTCTCTGCCTCAACCTCCCAGGTAGCTGGGACTACAGGCGCCCACCACCACGCCTGGCTAAATTTTTTGTGTTTTTAGTAAAGATGGGATTTCATCTTCTTAGCCAGGCTCATCTTGAACTCCTGAACTTGTGATTCACCCTTTATTGAGTACCAAGCCCCAGCTTGGGATTACAAACATGAGTCACCACGCCCGGCCAAGAACCTCTTTATCCAGCAGCTGGTTCTAGTATTATGGTGCTTCTAACACAAGCAGGATTTGTTCTACTCAGCAGTTTAATCAGAATGTCTCCAAATTTACAAAGCAAATGTTTTAATGTCCAAGGCTAATATACCACTGCAAGGAAAGAACAGGTAGGGAAGGAAAGGAGCACTAAGAGAGGAAGACCATAAGAGGGCTTGCCTACTGCGTAGCACATCCTCAAGACTATCTCAGTGACCACTTTTTTTTTTTTTTTTTTTTTTTTTTTGAGACGGAGTTTAGCTCTTGTTACCCAGGCTGGAGTGCAATGGCGCGATCTCGGCTCACCGCAACCTCCGCCTCCTGGGTTCAGGCAATTCTCCTGCCTCAGCCTCCTGAGTAGCTGGAATTACAGGCACGCGCCACCATGCCCAGCTAATTTTTTGTAGTTTTTTAGTAGAGACGGGGTTTCACCATGTTGACCAGGATGGTCTCGATCTCTCGACCTCGTGATCCACCCGCCTTGGCCTCCCAAAGTGCTGGGATTACAGGCTTGAGCCACCGCGCCCGGCCCAGTGACCACTTTTAAACATCATTTCACCTGTTTTGGAAAGGTACAAATTTGATCTATCCCCACAGACAACCAGTCCCCTAAGCCTAGGGTGTCATAAAGAAAATTCTACATAAATGACTTCTAGCCTTCAGCTAACTTACCAGCTGGGGCACTCAAACATATTAATGAAGCTAATTTTCATGTCAGATGGTTTCCAGAGAATTAACACAGTTCTTTCAGCACAGAAGAGGGCAACAAAACCATGAAAGCAATAAAGCACTTAATTTTCTGCTGATTAAGGCAAAACATGAAACAAATACCTAATTTAAGTTCAAACTCATTTCCCTTTTATTAAAGTACAGGTTACCATTACATGGCTTTGTACTCAATAAAGGAAAACTTGTTCAAATAAGGTAATATGTTATCATCAGTATTTCCTGGTGACTGTTTACACTCAAGTAGCAACATCAGTAAATCCTTGTGAAGCCCATCTGTAAAAGAAAACACAAAGAATTAGCTGGGAAAGAATAAAAGGTAGAAATCTTGTTTTTCTTTCTTTCTTTCTTTCTTTTTTTTTTAAGATGGAGTCTTCCTCTGTTACTGTGGCACCATCTCCACTTACTGCAACCTCCACCTCCCAGGTTCAGGTGATTCTGCCGCCTGAGCCTCCTGAGTAGCTGGGATTATAGACATGCAGCACTACGCCCAGCTAACTTTTAGTATTTTTAGTAGAGATGGGGTTTTGCCATGTTGGCCAGGCTGGTGTCGAGCTCCTGATCTCAAATGATCTGCCCACCTCAGCCTCCCAAAGTGCTGGGATTACAGGTGTGAACCACCGCGCCCAGCCAGAATCTTTTAACAATAACCGGCTAGGTGTGGTGGCTCATGCCTGTAATCCCAGCACTTTGGACGGCTGAGGTGGGCAGATCATGAGGTCAGGTGATTGGGACCATCCTGGCCAATAAGGTGAAATCCCATCTCTACTGAAAATACAAAAAATTAGCTGGGTGTAGCGCTGCATGTCTCTAATACCAGCTACTCAGGAGGTAGGAGGATGAGGCAGGAGAATCACTTAAAACCTGGGGAGTGGAGGTTGCAGTGAGCTGAGATCACACCAATGCACTCAATCCTGGTGACAGAGTGAGACTCCGTCACAAACAAACAAACAAAAAAACAGTTAAAGCTACAAACAGGAAAATCATTGTCTCTCTGTACCCTTTACTGCTCTTACTTAATCCTGCCTACTGTCAACCCACAAGGGACCAGCTTTGTGGCTCTTTTGTTGTTTATACCACTGGTACTTCCTTCCCGATCAGAAAAGTGTTCAGTAGTTGCCATTTCTTAAAAATACTTGTTTTGGGCCCAGCGCAGTGGCTCACGCCTATAATCCTAGCACTTTGGGAGGCCGAGGCCAGGGGACTACCTGAGGTCAGAAGTTCAAGACCACTGGGTAACATGGTGAAACTCCGTCTTCACTAAACTACAAAAAATTAGCCTCATGTGGTGGTACATGCCTGTGGTCCCAGCTACTCGGGAGGCTGAGGCACCAGAATCACTTGAACCTGGGAGGCGGAGGTTGCAGTCAGCCAAGATTGCTTCACTGCACTCCAGCCTGGGCAACAGAGCAAGACTGTCTCTTAAAAAAAAAAAAAAAAAGTTAGCTAGAATATATCCTATGTAACAAAAATCTTCTGGACACCTTGGAATAATACTTGATAAAATGAAAACTAAAACACATGGCCAAACGCAGTGGCTCACGCCTGTAATCCCAGCACTCTGAAAGGCCAAGGCAGGCGGATCACATGAGGTCAGGAGATCAAGACCAGCCTGGCCAACAACCTTGTCTCTACTAAAAAATACAAAAATGAGCCAGGCATGGTTGTGGGTGCCTGTAATCCCAGCTACCTGGGAGGCTGAGGCAGGAGAATTGTTTGAACCCGGGAGGCAGAGTTTGCAGTGAGCAGAGATCATGCCACTGTACTCCAGCCTGGGCAACAGAGGAAGAAAAACAACAACAACAAAATAGGAATATGTTGGCCAGACTAGTCCCGAACTCCTGACCTCGTGATCCACCCACCTGGGCCTCCCAAAGTGCTGGGCTTACAGGCATGAGCCACTGTTCCTGGCCAAGTTGAGTCTTCTTTTAAAAAAATGTTTCAATAGGTATTTACTAACAATATCCTAATCAGGGCCAGGCATGGTGGCTCACACCTATAATCCCAGCACTTTGGGAGGCTGAGGTGGGCAGATCACAAGGTCAGGAGTTCGAGACCAGCCTGGCAAACACAGTGAAATCCCATCTCTACTAAAAATACAAAAAAATTAGCTGAGCATCACAGCACGCGCCTGTAATCCCAGCCACTCAGGAGCCTGAGGCAGAAGAATCACTTGAACCCAGAAGGCAGAGGTTATGGTGAGCTGAGATCACCACTGCGCTCCAGCCCAGGCAACAGTGCAAGACTCCATCTCAAAACAAAACAACAACAACAACAACAAAAACCTAATCAGGCTCACTTGTTCTTGTAAGAAATCTGATATTAACTTTTTTTTTTTTTGAGATAGAGTCTCACTGTCACATAGGCTAGAGTGCAGTGGTGTGATCTCAGATCACTGCAACCTCTGCTTCCCAGGTTCAAGCGATTCTCCTGCCTCAGCCTCCTGAGTAGCAGGGACCACAGGCCCACGCCACCACTCCTGGCTAACTTGTATTTTCAGTAGAGATGGGGATTCACTATGTTGGCCAAGCTGATCTCAAACTCCTGACATCAACTGATCTACCCACCTCGGCCTCCCAAAGTGCTGGGATTACAGGTGTGAGCCACTGTGCCTGGCCCAAATAGAAATATTTTTAAAACACCAAAGCACGTGGCAAAATTAAAAGTACCTGAAAATCTGGATATGTGTATACAGGCTCAGTATATTATCATCTATGCTACTGTTTATGCCTAAAATATATTTTTTTCTTTAATTAAGGATACTTTTATTTACCTTTATACCAGTAAAAAATGATGCCAGGGCTGGGCAAGATGGCCTGTAATCCCAGCACTTCGGGAGGTCAAGGCGTGAGACCCACCTGACCAACATGGAGAAACACTGTCTCTACTAAAAATAGAAAACCACCCAGGTGTGGTGGCATATGCCTGTAATCCCAGCAATTTAGGAGGCTGAGGCAGGAGAATTGCTTGAACCTGGGAGGTGGAGGTTGCGGTGAGCCAAGATGGAGCCATTGCACTCCAGCCCGGGCAGCAAGAGCAAAACTTCATCTCAAAAAAAAAAAAAAAAGGCCGGGCGCGGTGGCTCAAGCCTGTAATCCCAGCACTTTGGGAGGCCGAGGCGGGTGGATCACGAGGTCAAGAGATCGAGACCGTCCTGGTGAACATGGTGAAACCCCGTCTCTACTAAAAATACAAAGAATGAACTGGGCATGGTGGCGCATGCCTGTAGTCCCAGCTACTAGGGAGGCTGAGGCAGGAGAATTGCTTGAACCCAGGAAGCGGAGGTTGCGGTGAGCCGAGATCGCGCCATTGCACTCCAGCCTGGGTAACAAGAGCGAAACTCCATCTCAAAAAAAAAAAAAAAAAAAAAAAAAAAAAGCTGGGCATGGTGGCTCACACCTGTAATCCTAGCATTTTGGGAGGCCGAGGTGGGCAGATCAGGAGGTCAGGGGTTTGAGACCAGCCTGGCTCAAACATGACAAGACCCTGTCTCTACTGAAAATACAAAAATTAGCTGGGTGTGGTGGCATGTGCCTGTAATCCCAGCTACTCACTCAGGAGGCTGAGGCAGGAGAATTGCTTGAACCCAGGAGATGTTACCATTGCACTCCAGCCTGGGCAACAGAGCAAGATTTCGTCTCAAAATAATAATAATAATAATGATAATGGCTGGAAATAATTTCAGTTCTTTAAATTTACCATTACTGGTATTCTCAAAATCTCTTCATGCTCATGGCCATTACCTCTAACAAGAACATTGAAAGGTCTTACCCTGGCTCACTGAAATGTCACCCACCCACACCTCTCTGGAGTGTTTTCCTATCCTCTTCAGTGACTTGTTGCTTACCCATGGGGTTTACACTTTGTCAAGGCCCAGTTCCTCTGGAGTGGAGATTCCCAGTTCATTTAAAGTCGGTCTAAGTTCCTGGATGACATATGGGTAGATTTCCTTATGAGGTCCTGCTTTGTCCTGATGGCAAAGAGAATATTCACATTTAATTCATGAAATGAACTTGAAAATGCTTTTAATTACATAAGCAGAGGCTAGTAGCACAGAATTAATAATACAGGTCATCGGCTGGGCGTGGTGGCTCAGGCCTGTAATCTCAGAACTTTGGGAGGCAGAAAGGCAGGTCACTTGAGGTCAGGAGTTCGAGACCAGCCTGGCCAACACGGTGAAACCTTGTCTCTACTAAACATACAATTATCAGCCAGGTATGATGGCATGCACCTGTAATTCCAGCTACTCGAGAGGCTGAGGCAGGAAAATCGGCTTGAACCCAGGAGGCAGAGGCTGCAGTGAGCTGAGATCACGCCACTGCATTCCAGCCTGGGTGACTGAGCAAGACTCCATCTCAAACACAAAAAAACAGGTCATCTACTTTTAAGTTAACACATTTGTTCAATAAAGACAGCAACTGATATATGTACTGTTAAAGGTAGGTTTTTGAGATACCTTGAGAATAACTGCAACTGGACTAAATCCAGAAAAAAAACATCTTTAAAGTCTAGAGTTACAGGAAAAGAAGGTAGTGATGACAGAATTTTGTGAAGGCAATTAGACATGCCCAGCAGGCAACACGAATAATTGAGTTAACACGGAAAAAGTATTTTCATTTGCCTCCAATTTGAGACCCTAACTGAATTAACTACCAGTGCTGAATGGATTGATAGCCTACAGAACCCTTAATCATCTTACCCATTATAGATAAAGTAACGTCACACTTTCCCCCTTAACAGACCTTGAGTTTCTTTCTTACAGACTATAGTATCTATTCATGGGGAGCTGTACTTTGAGAATACGTATGTCCAGGGATGAAGAGTTTCTACCATAATAGATAGATATACCAGTACTATCACAAGGTTCTTCAGGAACGAATAAGAAGTCAAATCAACTAAGAAAGTGACCAGCTGCTCCTCTTCTGCCTTCAAAAAACTCTAGGTCTCCTTAATTGTATTTTTAAAAATTAAGATTCTTGTTTAAAATGCAATGTATTTATTTATTACAAAAAAAACCTTGACCAGGCACTGTGGCTTATGCCTATAATCCCAGCACTTTGGGAGGTAGAGTACCTGAGATCAGGAGTTCAAGACCAAAAAGGCCAACCTGGTGAAACCCCATCTCTATTAAAAAATACAAAAATTAGGCCAGGGCCGGCGACTCATGAGGCCAGGAGTTCAAGATCAGCATGGCCAAGATGGTGAAACCCCGTTTCTACTAAAAATATGAAAATTAGCCAGGCACAGTGGCAGGCGCCTATAATCTCAGCTACTTCAGAGGCTGAAGGAGGAGACTCGCTTGAACCTGAGGGGCAGAGGTTGCAGTGAGCCAAGATAGTGCCATTGCACTCCAGCCTAGGCAATGGAGCAAGACTGTCTCAAAGAATAAAAAAATTAGCTGGGCACGGTGGTGGGTATCTGTAATCCCAGCTACTCAAGATGCTGAGGCAGAAGAATCACTTGAACCCAGAAGGTAAGGTTGCAGTGGGCCGAGATCTCACCATTGCACTCCAGCCTGAGTGACAGAGAGATTCCATGGCAAATAAATAAAGTCAGAAACTATAACCAGGCCGGGCGCGGTGGCTCAAGCCTGTAATCCCAGCACTTTGGGAGGCCGAGGCGGGTGGATCATGAGGTCGAGAGATTGAAACCCCGTCTCTACTAAAAATACAAAAAATTAGCTGGGCATGGTGGCACGTGCCTGTAATCCCAGCTACTTAGGAGGCTGAGGCAGGAGAATTACCTGAGCCCAGGAGGCAGAGGCTGCGGTGAGCCGAGATCACGCCATTGCACTCCAGCCTGGGTAACAAGAGCGAAACTCCATCTCAAAAAAAAAAAAAAAAAAAGAAACTATAACCAAAAAAGAGGGTGGAAAACTAGTACATATCCTCCTATGTTTTCATATAATGTATATTTTCCTTTACCTTTTTTTTTTTTTTTGAAACGGAGTTTCTCTCTTGTTGCCAAGGCGTAATGGCATGATCTTGGATCACCACCTCTGCCTCCTGGGTTCAAGCGATTCTCCTGCCTCAGCCTTCTGTGTAGCTGGGATTACAGGCATGAGCCACCACATCTGGCTAATTTTGTATTTTCAGTAGAGACAAGGTTTCTCCATGTTGGTCAGGCTTGTCTTGAACTCTCAACCTCAGGTGATCCGCCCGCCTCAGTCTCCCAAAGTGCTGGGATTACAGGCATAAGCCAACACACCTGGCCCAGTGTGTATTTTTTAAAAAATAAAATAGAGTCATACCACAAAAGCTGTTTTTTGTAACTTTCTCCAGTTAATATGATGCAAATATGTTAATGTCAAACACATTTCTACAATATCAAAAGTTGTGTAGTATAACCAGTTCTGGGAAGTTCCCTCTTAAGAATTCCCAACATTTCGTATGACAAATAGCAAAAAGATGAATACGCTTTGTAGTTAAATCTTCGTGTACCCTTAATTATTTCCTTAAGATAAATTCTTTTTTTTTTTTGAGACTGAGTTTCTCTCTTGTTGCCCAGGCTGGAGTGCAATGGCGCGATCTCAACTCACTGCAACCTCTACCTTCTGGGTTCAAGCGATTCTCCTGCCTCAGTCTCCCAAGTAGCTGGGATTACAGGCACGCACCACCAAACCCAGCTAATTTTTATATTTTTAGTAGAGACAGGGTTTTGCCATGTTGGCCAGGCTGGTCTCGAACTCCTGACCTCAGGTTATCTACCCGCCTCAGCCTCCCAAAGTGCTGGGATTACAGGCGTGAGCCACCACACCTGGCCAAGATAAATTCTTAAAAAAAAAGAGAGAAAGAGAAAGAGAAGGAAAAAAAAGAGATAAATTCTTAAATGGAATTGCTGAACAAAAGTGTATCATGTATAATTTGTAAGGCCTTGAATAAATGCTGCCAAAGTAGCCTCTAGACAGATTTTAACTGTAATGTACATTCCTTCTAGTTATATAAGGAATCATTTTAGGCATTTTAACAAATTCAGAAATACAGAATATGCTGATACCTGAGCAACAGCCCACTCACTCACAGAACAATTTTAGCATTATTATTTCACTGACCTTAACAGCCTCTAGGATGCGAACTGTACTAGCAAAATCATTTAACCGTCTGCATGCCCGCAAAGCAGCATCAATGATTTTGGGCTCTGGAACCAGATCATAGGTAACAAGTGTGTTTATCCCTGCAAAATTAAGAAGAAGGGCCATGTCAACCTGGAAGAGCCTTACTTAAACTATGACTTACTTATATTTTTACTGAGTCACTGATGTATGATCTTATCTGTGTCTCCATGCTCTATCTACAAAATGGAAGAATCTACCTTTAACAACTTCTAAATAATAAGATCACAGTGGATCTCCCTAAGTTAATTAGTGGAAAGAACGAACTATGCATTAGCATGCAGACTGAAGAAAAAATACCCTGAGGTTTTTTTTTTTCTTTCTTTGAGTCAGAGTTTTGCTCTTGTTCCCCAGGCTGGAGTGCAATGATGATCTCAGCTCACCACAACCTCTGGCTCCTGGGTTCAAGCAATTCTCCTGCCTCAGCCTCCGGAGCAGCTGGGATTACAGGCGTGCGCCACCACGCCCCAGTAACTTTGTATTTATATTAGAGATGGGGTTTCTCCCTGTCAGTCAGGCTGGTCTAAAACTCCCAACCTCAGGTGATCTGCCCACCATGGAATTATAGGCACGAGCCACCACTCCTGGCCAGAAAAAACCCTAAGAGTTTTCTTAAATGCAAACACTATTTTCATAATTATTAGCTGGTTTCTTTTCAAACAAGAGGGTTATTTTCAACTCCTAACTTTTTTTTTTTTTTTTTTTTGGAGATGGAGTCTTGCTCTGTGGCCCAGGCTGGAGTGCAGTAGCAACACCTCAGCTCACTGAAAGCTCTGCCACCTGGGTTGCTGCCTCAGCCTTCTGAGTAGCTGGGATTACAGGCAGGTGTCACCACACCCAGGTAATTTTGTATTTTTAGTAGAGACAGGGTTTCAACATTTTGGCCAGGCTGGTCTTGAACTCCTGACCTCATGATCCACCTGTCTCAGCCTCCCGAAGTGCTGGGATTACAGGTGTTAGCCACTGTGTCTGGTCCTCCTATATTTAACTCTTAGAACAATGTACGTATTTTGGATGCTTTAACAGAGTAAAGGCCTGTCGAGGTGGCTCACTCTTGTAATCTCAGCACTTTGCGAGGCCAAGGCAGGTGGATCACCTGAGGTCAGGAGTTTGATTCCAGCTGGCCAACATGGTAAAACCCATCTGTACTAAAAATACAAAATTAGCTGGGCGTGGTGGTACATGCCTGTAATCCCAGCTTCTCAGGAGGCTGAGGCAGGAGAATCACTTGAACCCAGTAGGTGGAGGTTGCATTAAGCCCAGATCATGCCATTACACTGCAGCTTGGGCAACAAGAGAGAAATTGTCTCTTAAAAAAAAAAAAAAAAAAAAAAAAAGAGAGAGATTCAACTGGAAAATAGTCTAAAAACCAGAGAAATGGGTAAGGAGAGTTAATGAAGCCCAAATGAGGACATTAAGGAGATATTATAGAGAAACAGTACATAGACTCATAAACATTCAACCAGAAAATGATCGGGCATGATTACTTTCAGATCTGCACAAAATGACACCTCATAAAATTTAAGATTCTCTTAATGGGAACACAGAATTGCTGTTCTTTTTTATTACTTCTAGTCCAGATTGTTCAGTAAGAATTTGTCTGCTTGTAGCAAAAGGGAATCATTACATTTCTGCAGGGAAGTTTAAAGCACTTAGGTTTCTTGCTTTTATTATTTTAAAATATTTAAACTAAGGATACCAGTGAATATGATGCAGTCATAGAGACTGAATTTTTGGTTTGAGATGAATTACCCTACACTTAATGCTACATATTCATGTTAAATGTGCATCTGCAAATTTAGGAAAGACAAGTTCTAACTCACATACTTATTCAGGTCAAGACAATGCAAAAATAACAAAAAACCCAAACCATCACCCAAAGGGGAAGGAAAGCAAATGACTGCTTTGTGTAAATTCTTTGAAATGTATAAAACTGTTACCTTTTGCTCATCTTGTCTTATTGCTATAGCAGTGGTTTTCAATAATTAAGGGTGATTTCATCCCTCAGGAGATACTGTGTAACGTCTAGAGACATTTTTGGTTGTCACACGGTAGGGGTGTGTGCATACTGGCTTCTAGCAGGTAGAAGCTAAAGGTGATGCTAAACATCCTACAGTATTAAGGACAGTCCCCTACAGCAAAGAATTATCTGGCCCACAATGTCAATAGTGCCTGCCTTAAAAGTCCTGCTTTATAGATAGCTATAAACTTTCCTAACTGCAAGCTGCATGATGGTAACCAGTTTAAACAATACATATTTTCAAAACAGTTGCTCTCAACAAAGGGGCAGAAGCAGTTCACATTTACACACCAAAATAGACAAGTATGTCTATGTTCCAATTACCTTTACGCAATTCCCAGGCATCTATATCTGGCTTGTTGAAGTATGTTACCCAGCGAGCATCAAACTCCTCATCTGTCTCACTTGACCCATGGGAATAGCAGCGAACTGAGTGGATAGCTACAATGTGAAAGAACCATAACTTCAATGTACACAAATAGTACTTGATATATCTTGTTTAATGCATTAAATTTTGAATCAACTATATATGTTGTGGCAGAAAAAATATTCAACAGGTCAAATGAAATACATCTTATACATTGATAAAGAATCTTTAAAATTAGTCTGGGTGCGGTGGCTCACGCCTGTAATCCCAGCACTTTGGAAGGCCGAGGCAGGCAGATCACAAGGTCAAGAGATTGAGACCATCCTGGCCAACGAGGTGAAACCCCATCTCTCTACTAAAAATACAAAAAATTAGCCAGGAGTGGTGGCACGTGCCTGTAGTCCCAGCTACTCAGGAGGCTGTCAGGAGAATCCCTTGAACCCAGGAGGCGTAGGTTGCAGTGAGCCGGGACTGTGCCACTATACTCCAGCCTGAGGGACAGAGTGAGACTCCGTCTCAAAAAAAAAAAAAAATATCAAGCAAATAAAATCAAGTAGAAGGAAAAGTATTACATAGGCATGTTTATATCTTCCCCCTAATGTATAATACTAGCATGAAATTATTTACAGTGGTTCCTTCTTGTATGAATGTATTTATTAATTTATTGAGACAAAGTCTCACTCTGTCGCCTATTCTGGAGCACAATCTTGGCTCACTGCAAACTTTGCCTCCCAGGTTCAAGTGATTCTCCTGTCTCAGCCTCCTGAGTAGCTGGGACTACAGGAGCCTGCAACCATGCCCAGCTAATTTTTGTGCTTTTAGTAGAGACAGGGTTTCATCATATTGACCAGGCTGGTCTCAAACTCCTGAGCTTGAGATCCACCCGCCTCGGCCTCCCAAAGTGCTGAGATTACAGACATGAACCACCTCAACTGACCGACCCCCTCTTGTTTATTTTAAATTAACAGTGATTATCAGTGGAAGGTAAAAACTACTTTATATACTTCCATATTGTTTGATTTTTTACACTTAACCAGAGTATTAATTCCTAAATAAACATGTCCCACTGGGCACACACCTGTAGTCCTAGCTACTCAGAGCCTCAGCCCAGGAGTTCAAGGTTGTAGGGTACTACAATATGACAGCACCTGAGATAATAGCCATTGCATTCCAGCCTGGGCAACACAGTGACACACCACCTCTTAAAAACTAAATAATAATACTAACTTCCGTTCAAGTTCTCTTTTTTGAGACAAGATCTCACTTTGTTGTTGCCCAAACTGGAGTGCAGTGGCTCAATCATGGCTCACTGCAGCCTCAAACTCTTTGGGCTCAAGCATTCCTCTCACCCTTGCCTCCCAAAGTGCAGGGATTACAGGTGTGAGCCACCAGCCCTGGCCCCATTCAAACTCTTAAACAAACTTATATACTTTATTGATGCATTAAAAAAAAAAAAAAAAAACAACTCATGTTGTTATATTGCAAAATAAATTACACATCCTGACAAATTACACGTACAAATTGCTTTATCAAACTACACTCCCTTCCCAGAAGAGTCTAATAAATCCCCTAAGAGAATGTACACTCTAATCTATACCCAATGCAAAATATTGTTTTATAAGGTATCTAAGAAATGACATTTTGGGCCGAGAGCGGTGGCTCACACCTGTAATCCCAGCACTTTGGGAGGCTGAGACTGGTGGATCATGAGGTCAGGAGTTTGTGACCAGCCTGACCAACATGGTGAAACCCCGTCTCTACTAAAAATACAAAAATTAGCTGGGCGTGACGGCAGACACCTGTAATCCCAGCTGCTCGGGAGACTGAGGCAGAAGAATCACTTGAACCCAAGAGGCAGAGGTTGAGGTGAGCTGAGATCACACCACTGTACTCCAGCCTGGGCAACACACCAAGATGCCATCTCAAAGAAAAAAAAAAATGATATTTTAAATGCAACATTGTCAATAAAACAGGATACACAATTATTTTCATGCCATTTCTTGCCTTCAGCATTCTGAAGGCTAGTAGAGCCTCCCAATCAATACATCATTTATAGTACTGTATGAAAAGCATTTCCTTTTTTTTTTTTTTTTT
Source organism: Saimiri boliviensis (assembly GCF_048565385.1). Lineage (NCBI taxonomy): Eukaryota > Metazoa > Chordata > Mammalia > Primates > Cebidae > Saimiri > Saimiri boliviensis. The sequence goes on from NC_133450.1 coordinate 3,701,582, forward strand.
TTTTTTTTTTTTTTTTTTTTTTTTGAGACGGAGTTTTGCTCTTGTTACCCAGGCTGGAGTGCAATGGCGCGATCTCGGCTCACCGCAACCTCCACCTCCTGGGTTCAGGCAATTCTCCTGCCTCAGCCTCCTGAGTAGCTGGGATTACAGGCACGCGCCACCATGCCCAGCTAATTTTTTGTATTTTTAGTAGAGACGGGGTTTCACCATGTTGACCAGGATGGTCTCGATCTCTTGACCTCGTGATCCACCCGCCTCGGCCTCCCAAAGTGCTGGGATTACAGGCTTGAGCCACCGCGCCCGGCCTTTTTTTTTTTTTTAAATCAAGTCTCACTCTGTCGCCCAGGCTGAAATGCAGTGGCACAATCTCGGCTCACTGCAACCTTCACCTTCTGGGTTCAAGCCATTCTCCTGCCTCAGCCTACTGAGTAGCCGAGACAACAGGCATGTGCCACCACGACCAGCTAATTTTTGTATTTTCAGCAGGAATGGGGTTTCACCATGTTGCCCAGGTTGACCTCAAACTCCTGACAAGTGATCCACCTGCCCCAGCCTCCCAAAGTGTTGCGATTACAGGTGTGAGCCACTGTTCCTGGTCCCATTTTTCTTTCTTCTTGACAAATGGACACTGAATTGAGTTTGGAAATCTGGATTCCTTCTGAATACCCTCTGGAACAGGTAGGGGGATGGGGGAGGCAGAAAATTTTATCTTTGGGTCTTAGATGCAGCACAGGCTAGTGCTCAGGTACCTCTAGGCTCTTTGCTCTCTGTTTGACCCTGGGAAATTAAGTTTCATTTTCCTTATCTGTAAAATAGGGGATACTACCCTCCTTAATAGATTATAAAGATTAAATGTGGAAACAGGTAGGTTAACACTGCACACTGGTACGAAACAAATGGTAGCTATAAACTAACCCTTATCTAAAAATGTCTTAGTTGATCTTCTAGTTATAAAAATCATAACTTAAAGACATGAAAAATATCTCGAATCACATTTCCTACTATCTGTATTAGATAAGCTTGCTGTAACTTCTAATTGTTTAAGGCTTCTTAATATATTTTTACTTATTTACTCTTAGAGATGGGGTCTTGGTATGTTGTCCAGGTCTTGAACTGCTGACCTCAAGCAATCCTACGACTTCAGCCTCCCAGAGTACTACGATTATAGGCGTGAGCCATTGCACCAGGCCTTAACATACATATATATATGTATATAAAAAAAAATATATATATATACACACACACACACACACACATATATGAGTAGGAAAAAAACAAAGCAGAAAAGATCTTCCCAGAGACCTAAATTACCTACACAATCCAAGCCCAGAATGAAGTGGAACAGGCACATAAATGGTATAGATGTGGCCATGTTTTATTTTTTTTATTTATTTAATTTTTTTTTTTTTGAGAGTCTCGCCCTGTCGCTCAGGCTGGAGTACAATGGTACAAGATCTCGGATGACTGCAACTTCTGCCTCCTGGGTTCAAGTGATTCACCTGCCTCAGTCTCCCGAGTAGCTGGGATTATAGATGCCTGCCACCACATGCGGCTAATTTTTTGTATCTTTAGTAGAGACGAGGTTCCGCCATGTTGGCCAGGCTGGTCTCAAACTCCTGACCTCATGATCCGCCCAACTCAGCCTCCCAAGGGATTACAGACAGGTATGAGCCACCATGCCTGGCCTTAATTTCTTCAACAAGAAAAAACGGATCTCTACACCTAAATATATTTGATAAGTGAAAATCAAAACTACATGGATATTTAATAAGTCTTATAAGATTAATATTCAAATTTAATATATCAGAAAACAAGGCCAGGTGTGGTGGCTCACACCTGTAATTCCAGCACTTTGGGAGGCTGAGGTGGGCGGATCACTTGAGGCCAGGAGTTTAAGACCAGCCTGGCCAACACTGTGAAACCCTACCTCTACTAAAATACAAAAAACTAGCTGGGTGTGGTGGCGCAGGCCTGTAGCCCCAGCTACTTTGGAGGCTGAAGGAGGAGAATCGCTTGAACCCAGGGAGGCTGCAGTGAGCCAAGATCACACCACTGCACTCCAGCCTGAGCAATAGAGCAAGACTCCATCTTAAAAAAAGAAAAAAAAAAAAAAAAAAAATATATATATATATATATATATATAAATACACACACACACACACACATACACACACACACACGAAAACATAGATTAGACAACCTTCTAAAACACTATTATGAAGAACTTAGGGCCAGGCGCAGTGGCTCTAGCCTGGGTGACAGTAAGATCCTGTCTCAAAAAAAAAATGTGTAAGTTATCTTTTTTTTTCTTTTTTTTCCAGTAAATCTTTTTCAAAAACTAAAGCTAGCCTTAACTGAATACTTCAAGTGCAAGTATAAAATGATACAATCACTTTGGAAGACTGTTTAAGCAGTTTCTTATCAAGTTAAACACAAACCTATCATGTAACACAGTAATTCCACTCCTAAGTATTTACCCAGTGAAAAGTCTATGTACTCCTTCCCCGGAGGTAATTACCTGTCCTATCCAGAACAGTGTTTCATGATAAGCAAATCCTTTTGTTCCCTGCTAGGCATGGATTTGACTACATGAGTGCTAGGCTTTGTTTCCTAACTTCAAATAAGATGACCAGCAACAGCAAATCCAGGAGGTCACCACCTTCAATGAGTTGATCACATGTCTTCTGGAAGCCAAATTACAAACTAGTTGTATTCCAAAAAGTCCTTTTTTTTTTTTTTTTTTAAGAGACCAGGGGAGAGCGCGAACACAGTCTTTTATAAAACAGGCCAGGTGTGGTGGCTCATGCCTGTAATCCCACAATTTTGGGAGGCCAAATCAGGACTGCTTGATGCTAGGACTGAAAGACCAGCTTGGGCAACAAAGACAGAGCCCCATCTCTACAAAAAAAAAAAAAAAACTTAAAAAATCAGCAGGATGTGGTGTTCCCAGCTACTTAGGAGGCTGAGGTGGGAAGATCCCTTGAGCCCAGGGCAACAAGAATGCAGTGAGCTATGACTGCACCACTGCACTCCAGCCTAGATTGGAGCAATACTCTGTGTATCAAACAAACCAAAATAAATAAAAATTTTAAAACCCACATGTCCCTTTTTTTTTTTAAAGACAGGGTTTCAGGCTGGTCATGAACTCCCGACCTCAGGTGATCTGCCCGCCTTGGCCTCCAAAGTGCTTGGATTACAGGCGTGAGCCACCACACCCGGCCTCCACATATCCCTTTCTGAAGGGCAAAAACAGACTCTCCCCACATGATTTAAATTATACTGTTAAATCCAGTAATAGGTAGAGCAGGATCTCTTCCATTAGCTATGGACATGTCCCCCACATGCTTGACATTTTTTTAGGTACACTATACAAGCATTCTCTGCCCCACACCCCCTACCCCACTTAAGAACAGGATCTCCACCTAGTATTGAAGCTTGTAAGGAAAACTATTTTGGAAAACAATTACTCAGTGCTTTTACGTAACCTGAAGGTTCCAGAGTAAGAAGAAAGAAGCAGCTATGAAAAATGAGGACATTTTTAGGGCTTCATTCTAAAAAGCTATTTCTAACACTGCTTTCTGGCATTCAGTTAAGCACTCTATTTAAAAACAAAAAGACTAACACATACAGAAAAACTAAAGGGCTCATTAATCCCTTGGGTTTAGATTTTGTTAAATAGGATAGTTTTCCATTTAATAATCAGCCCTAACAGGCCCAAAGAATAAACATTTTGGTGGTGGTAACTCTGGGAATGAGGGAGCAATAATGAGTTATTGAGACCAGGCGCAGTGGCTCTTGCTTGTAATCCCAGCACTTTGGGAGGCTGAGGTGGAAGGATGGCTTAAGCCCAGGATGTCGAGGCTGCAGTGAGCTGTGCCACTGTACTGCAGCCTGTGCGACAGACCCTGTCTCAAAAAAAACAAAAGATCCTGTCTCAAAAAAAAAAAAAAACAAAAGAAAAAACAGGCCAGGCGCGGCAGCTCACGCCTGTAATCCCAGCACTTTGGGAGGCAGAGGCAGTTGGATCACGAGATCATGAGGTCAAGAGATGGAGACCATCCTGGCCAACATGGTGAAACCCCGTCTCTACTAAAAATACAAAAATTAGCTGGGTGTGGTGGCACGTGCCTGTAGTCCCAGCTCCTCAGGAGGCTGACGCAGGAGAATTGCTTGAACCCAGGAGAATTGCTTGAACCCAGGAAATGGAGATTGCAGTGAGCTGAGATCGTGCCGTGCCACTGCACACCAGACTGGAGACAGAGCGAGACTCCATCTCAAAAAAACGAAAACAAAAACAAACAACAACAGAAGAAAAAGAAAAATCTGGCTGGGCATGGTGCCTCACAACTGTAATCCCAGCACTTTGGGAAGCTGGAGGAGGGAGACAGCAGGCAGCTAGGCACTCCTGAGCCCAGGAGTTCCCAGATCAGCCTGGGCAACACAGGGAGATACTGTTTCTACCAAAAATAAAAATGGTGGTGCACCCTTGTGATCCTAGCTATTTGGGAAGCAGAGGCAGGAGGATCAGTTGAGTCCCAGGAGGTCAAGGCCACAGTGAGCTCTGATGGTGCGACCGTACTCCAGCTTAGGCAGCACAGTGAGACTATCTCAAGAAGAAAAGAACAGAACAGAAAATAAAAGAGGAAAGGAAAGGAAGAGAGGAAAGAAGGAAGGAAGGAAGGGAGGGAGGAAGGAGGGAGGGCTGGGCACGGTGGTCCACATCTGTAATCCCAGCACTTTCACAAGGTCAGGAGTTTGAGACCAGCCTGACCAACATGGTGAAACCCTGTCTCTACTAAAATGCAAAAATCAGCTGGGCACGGTGGCGCGCTTGTAATCCCAGCTACTCAGGAGGCGGAGGTAGAAGAAAAAATCGCTTGAACCTGAGAGGCGGAGGTTGCAGTGAGTCGAGATCATGCCATTGCACTCCAGCCCAGGTAACAGTGCGAGACTCCATTTAAAAAAAAAAAAAAGAAAGAAGAAAAAAAAAAGGGAAAAAAAGAAAAAAAAAAAGGGAAAGAAAGCAAAGAAAGAAGAGAAAAAAAGAAAAATTAAAAAAAAATTTTTTTTTTTGAGATGGAGCCTCACTTTGTTGCCCAGGCTGGAGTGCAGCGGCACCATCTCGGCTCACTCCAACCTCTGCCTCCCGGGTCCAAGCAATCATCCTGCCTCAGCTTCCCGGTAGCCGCAAATATGTGCACATGCCAAAAATGTATATTTAGTATAACATAAAACATGAACAAACATCAGGATGACCCAAACATAACTACAGATAAGAAACAAAAATGGTTCCACATTTTTGTCAGTAAATTTGCCAGGCGTGGTGGCAGGTTCCTGTAATCCCAGCTATTTGGGAGGCTGGGGCAAGAGAATCGCTTGAGCTAAGACCATGCCATAGTATCTCCAGCCTGGGCAACAAGGATGAAACTCCATCTAAAAAAAAAACAAAAAGGAGTCAATTTCCTAAGATGGACTTCGGATTCCTTTTCTATAAAATAGAATGGTCTCCACGATCTCTAAAGTACACTCTATCTAGGTTGGGTGCAGTGGCTCATGCCTATAATCCCAAATTTTGGGAGGCTGAGATAGGAGGATCACTTGAGCCCAGGAGTTCAAACCCAGCCTTGGCAACATAGGGATACTCCCTCTCTAATTAAAAAAAAAAAAAAAGTATCCTCCAGTCTTATGATTTTATGACAAATGATACAAGATAAAGTAAAAAATGAATGAAGCAAAACATATCCTTTAGGTTCTGAAGTGTTAAAACACTTAGTCAAGGCAACAACCTTACAGTTTTGAGTTTCTGAGTTCTTTTTAAAATTTTTAACTTCAGCATACCCTGAAATGAGTTTCTAGTTCTTACGTTTAAATATGCATGCATAGTTGCCAGTGATGCGAGTTCAAAAATAAAATATAATGTAACACACATGCATAGAAGCTAAATTTCAAAATGTAGCATATATTATCATCACGGACCAAGATCGAAGTGTAATTACTGTATTTATTCTACGGTGGTGGATTCAAACTCTCCCAGAACGCATATAAGGGGAAAGAAAGTAGACAAGAATCAGCAGCATGTCTCATACTCCAGCAATCAGGCTTCTATGCCACAGGGGGAAAAAAACACGAAACATTCCTATGCTTGTAAAACCCAGTATTCCTGATTCTGTGGATCCAATTTTCAAAAGAGTGATATTTTTATCATAAGCCATATCGAAACTCAGGCTATCTTCCGGAGATCAGGAAACAACCACACACGTCGATCTAATTTAAATTAGAATGTGGCACAGCAGTCCCTAAAAATGACAGAACAGGCGGTGAAGGTGATACACTAAACGCTAACCGAGAAACGCCTGATTCAAAAGTATAATCGTGTGTCCCATACAGAAACATATTGTGTCCTCGGACCTCGAGCGGCGCGCCCGGAGGCTCAATGTCACCTTCGCCGAGGCGCTGCAGGCCGGCGGCGGCCACTCCCGGTCAGGTGGCCGCAGGGTCGGCGCCGGGGCAGGGTCACGGCCCGGGAACCGTAGGGGAGCGCTGCGTCCCCTCTTCGGCGCTCACAGCAGGTCCACATCTGACCTGTCCACAGTGACAGAGCCAGGAAGTTGCGCGGAGGGAGGCCCGGGGAGTGCGCTCTCAGGTCCTCCACTATTCGAGGCGGCGGCCAGGGCGGCCGGCGGTCACAGGGTTCGGTAACCAGGGCAGGGCAAGGGCTAGGCCGGGGGGAGCCCGCCCTCGGGTGGCGGCGGGGGCCCAGGTCACCGCAAGGACACGAGGGCGCGGGCAGTGGCAAGCAGGGGCCTTACCCGCGGCGGGGCCGGGGGTCGGGGCGGAGTGCAGGAGGCCTCGAGGGCCGGCCCAGGCGGTTGCGGCCACAGCACAGCGGCGGAGAGCGGCGCCCAGCATGACGGCGATGGCGGCCCGCGAGCAGAGGATGGAGACAGAAACCGGCGTGAGCTCGCGGGTGGCTCGCGAGCTGGCGGGGGCCGGACTCACGCACAGGCGCACGGCGGGCGGAGCACGTAGGCCCGCCCACTGCGACTCCGGCGCCTGGGCGGGAGGGGCCAGAGCGCGGCCGCGGGCGGGTGACGGCGGCGCGCTGAGGACAAAGTTCATTAGCCCCGCGTCCCGCCTTGTCGCTGGTCAGGTGACCTGCAGCCGCCATCCTGGAGGCAGGAATGGAGGCGAGGGAGGAGCAACCGACAGTGCTTCTGTTCGATTCAGGCCCAGAGGGCACTTAATCACCTCAAAGTAGGAATGATAGCAGTAACAACAGACTGTAATAAAAATACCTACTTTGCGGCCGGGCGCTGTGGCCCCGGCACTTTGGGAGGTCGAGGCGGTCAGATCACCTGAGGTAAGGAGTTCGAAACCAGCCTGACCAACAAGGTGAAACCCCGTCTGTACTAAAGATACAAAATTACTAGCTGGGCGTGGTGGTGCACCCCTGTAATCCCAGCTCAGGAGGCTGAGGCAGGAAAATAGCTTTAACCCGGGAGGCGGAGGTGTGGTGAGCCGAGATCGCGCCATTGCACTCCAGCCTGGGCAACAAGAGAGAAACTCCGTCTCAAAAAACAAAATAATAAAACCCCTACTGGCCGGGCGCGGTGGCTCAAGCCTGTAATCCCAGCACTTTGGGAGGCCGAGGCGGGTGGATCACGAGGTCGAGAGATCGAGACCATCCTGGTCAACGTGGTGAAACCCCGTCTCTACTAAAAATACAAAAAATTAGCTGGGCATGGTGGCGCGTGCCTGTAATCCCAGCTACTCAGGAGGCTGAGGCAGGAGAATTGCCTGAACCCAGGAGGCGGAGGTTGCGGTGAGCCGAGATCACGCCATTGCACTCCAGCCTGGGTAACAAGAGCAACACTCTGTCTCAAAAAAAAACAAAACAAAACAAAACAAAAAAACCCTACTTTGCTTACCCACGTCTTTCCTGTTGTAGCATAAAATAAAAGAACGAATGGTGGGGGATGCCTATATATAAGGGACTCTATTAGTAACTATTCTTAAATCACAAACCAGCTTGCATAAAAAAATGAGTTCAACTACTTCATTTCACAGATGAGGAAAGAGGCTCAGAAATCGGGCTGCTCACTGGCAGTCAAGGATCTTTTCGCCACATCCCCAGTTCCGAGGACTCTCACCTGGATGTTTCTGCCCCATCTCCTACAGGAAGGCTCCTGAATCTACGACCCATGGCTCTGAAATAGGGTGGATCACGTTCCAAGGTTGCTGCATCTAATGTCAGTACAGTAGCTACAACCTAACTTTGAGCCCCTGGGCCGTCCAGCGCACTTCCCCCAGGCCTGAAGTATCTGGATGCCTCCCAGAGATAACGAGACTGGCTGTCTTTTTGTCTCCCATTCGCTTTCCCCGGGCACACTGGGAAGAAAAGATGGCCATTCAGGTGCCACTTCCTCACTTCAGGCTGACTCTGAGGGGCCTGGGCATCTGCTCTTGTCTTTTTTCTCCCTAACGGTGTGGCTGTACTGTATATGAATCTGGCTGAGAAAAGGATTTTTAAAACGTTTTCAAAGCACCTGCCCTCAGCTTCTCCCACCAACCTAGTGTTGGGGCTGGGAAAACAAAGTGAAGGCCTGCGAAGCAGTTTCTCTCTGACCTTCTGCCCTCCTGTCTCTTGCCCCTTATTCTCCCTCTAGGCATAGGACGGAAACTAGAATCCCGCCTCCCCAAGAGAGGGCTGTAGAAAGTAGAACCCCTTTATCCCAAAGCCAGCCATAAAGCCTAAAAATATTACTGTAGGCTGGGCGTGGTGGCTCACGCCTGTAATCCCAGCACTTTGAGAGGCCGAGACGGGCGGATCATGAGGTCAGGAGTTCGAGACCAGCCTGGCCAACATAATGAAACCCCATCTCTAAAAAAATAAATATAAAAAATAAAAATAAATAAAAAGAAAAAGGAAAGAAAAAAGGAAAGATGGCCAGGTGCAGTGGCTCATGCCTTTAATCCCAGCACTTTAGGAGGCCAAGGTGGGTGGATCACCTGAGGTCAGAAGTTCAAGACCATCTTGGCCAACATGGTGCAACCTCGTCTCTACTAAAATTACAAAAATTAGCCAGGTGTGGTGGAACGCACCTATAATCCCAGTTACTTGGGGCTGAGGCAGGAGAATAGCTTGAACCCAGGAGGCGAAGGTTGCAGTAAGCAGAGATTATTCCACTGCACTCCAGCCTGGGCGACAAAAGCCACACTCCGTTTCAAAAAAAAAAAAAAAAAAAAAAAAGGCTGGGAGTGGTGGCTCATGCCTGTAATCCCAGCATTTTGGGAGGCCGATGCAGCAGATCACCTGAGGTCAGGAGTTTGAGACCAGCCTGGCCAACATGGGTGAAACACTGTCTCTGTTACTTAGATTGGCTACTGAAGTGGTTTTTTTCTTTTAAAAATACAATTATGACTATAATTTACCATGTGCCACTACATGTCACAAACTATTAACCCATTTATGCCTCATAACAACTTTGTGAGATGTTTTTACCCCTAATTTGTTTATTTATTTTTAAAATTTATTTTATTTTATTATTATTTTTTTGAGGTTGAGTCTTGCTCTGTGGCCCAGGCTGGAGTGCAGTGGCATGCTCTTGGCTTACTGCAACCTCTGCCTGCTAGGTTCAGGTGATTCTCCTGCTGCGGGTTCCCAAGTAGCTGGAACTACGCGTACTCGCACCACGTCTAGCTAATTTTTGTATTTTTAATAGAGACGGGGTTCCACCATGTTGGCCAGGCTGGTCTTGAACTCCTGACCTCAGGTGATCTTCCCATTTTGGCCTCCCAAAGTGTTGGCATTATAGGTGTGAGCGGCCTATCCCTAATTTATTGACAAAGGAATAGATTTAAAGATCACTCGCAAAAAATCATGCAGCTAACAAATGGTGGTGCTTAGGTTCCAGTGCCCACTTGTCTGACTCCAGAAATTGTTCTTTCCCCACCACCTCTGAGGGTAGGTTTTGCTTATCTCTCAGTCAGTTTTGAATTCCCTGCTACCCTGAGAGCAGTCCACAGCCCTAATCACCTGCACTAATTGTTTCGTTGCTGCATAGCAATTTATCACAAATTAAGCAGCTTAAAACAACACTCATTATTACCCCTCAGATTCTCTAGGATAGAAGTCCAGGTAGAGCATAACTGGATTATCTACTGGGTATCACAAGACTGAGATAAAGACCTCGGCCAGGTTTGAAGTCTTATCTGGAGCTCAGAGGCTTCTCCAAGGTCGTTCAGGTTGTTGGCAGAATTGTTTTCATGGCCCTGGTGGGACAAGATCCTCCTTTCTTCTTGCTAGCTGTCAGCCAAGGATACTCTCTACTCTTAGAGGGTGGCCTCTTGTCCTCCCCACATGGCTCCCTCCATAGGCTCTTCTTACAGTACTGGAGCTTATTTATTCCAGGCAACAGGAGAGTGTCTCTCTGACACTTCACCTGCTTTTAAAGACCTGACCCCAAGACTGGGCGCAGTGGCTCACGCTTGGAATCCCAGCACTTTGGGAGGCTGAGGTGGGTGGATCACCCGAGGTCTCAGGAGTTCAAGACTAGCCTGGACAACATGGTGAAACCTCATCTCTACTAAAAAAATACAAAAAATTAGCCAGGCTTGGTGGCAGATGCCTGTAATCCCAACTACAGGGGAGGCTGAGGCAGGAGAATCACTTGAACCTGGGAGGCGGAGGTTGCAGTGAGCTGAGATGAGATTGTACCACTGCACTCCAGCCTTGGCAACAAGGCAAGACTCCATCTCAAAAAAAAAAAAAAGACCTCACCTTGAGGCGGGTGGATCACTGGAGGTCAGGAGTTTGAGACTAACCTGGCCAACATGGTGAAGCCCCATCTCTATTAAAAGTACAAAAATTAGCTGGGCATGGTGGTGGGCACCTGTAATCTCAGTTATTCAAGAGGCTGAGGCAGGACAATCTCTTTTTTTTTTTTTTTTTTTTTTGAGATGGAGTTTCGCCCTTGTTACCCAGGCTGGAGTGCAATGGTGCGATCTCGGCTCACCGCAACCTCCGCCTCCTGGGTTCAGGCAATTCTCCTGCCTCAGCCTCCGGAGTAGCTGGGATTACAGGCACGTGCCACCATGCTCAGCTAATTTTTTGCACCATTAGTAGAGACGGGGTTTCACCATGTTGACCAGGATGGTCTCGATCTCTTGACCTCGTGATCCACCCGCCTCGGCCTCCCAAAGTGCTTGGATTACAGGCTTGAGCCACCGCGCCCAGCCTAGGACAATCTCTTGAACCCAGGAGGCGGAGTTTGCAGTGAACTGAGATCTCACCATTGCACTCCAGCCTGGGCGACAGAGCAAGACTCGGTCTCAAAAAAAAGAGACCTAACCTGATTAGGTTAAGCCCATGAGGGTAACTTTTTTATTCACTCAAAATAAACTGACTACTAAACTAGTCTTGGGAATGATATCTAAACAAATTCACAGATTCTGCCCCCCCTACTCGAGAGGAGGAGATTGTACAAGGGCATGTACACTGGGGGCATGAATCTTGGGGCTATCTTTTAATTCAGCCTACTATATCACTAAGGCAGGGGGCCCATGCTTGTTTCCTAGTTGGCCCCCAGATGTGTCCACAAGTTGAGGCCCATCCCATTGCTTCTGGAGGTTACCCCTTCCCTGACCGTCTCAGAGCAGACATCCTGGTTCTCACAAGGCCTTCAGGGTCTTTTGTCTCTTTCTGCCATTTCCTCCCCTGAAATCCCTCACTGTCTCTCTGGAGAAGCCATAGCTGGACTTCTTTTTTTTTAAACACAATAGCAGCTCGACTTCTAATAGCTCAGGAATGTCATGGTTGTGAGTGGATCAGCCTATTAGCGTTTAGCTACAGCTCAGGGCCTTCATTCTGGAAAAGTTGTGATGAGGGATTCCTTCTGATGTCTGTGGGGAACAGAATGATGTTATCGAGGAGTTTGTGAGGACAAAGACACCATTCCTTAAGTTCACATGCAAGAAAAGCTCTTATTTTTGTTTTTTTTTCTTTCTCTTTCTTTTTCTTTCTTTCTTTCTCTTTCTTTCTCTCTTTTTCTTTCTCTCTTTTTCTTTTTTTTTTGAGAGGTGGTCATGCTCTGTCACTCAGGCTGGAGTGCGTGACACAATTAAGGCTCACTGCAGCCTTGACCTCCTGGCTCAAGTAATCCTCCCCACTCAGCCTCTCAAGTAGCTGGGACTATAGGTATGAACTATCGTGCCCGTGGCTGGCTAATTTTTTTTTTTTTTTTTTTTTTTTTTTTGAGGCAGAGTCTTGCTCTATTGCCCAGGCTGGAGTGCAGTGTCGAGATCTCAGCTCACTGCAATCTCTACCTCCTGTTGTTCAAGTGATTCTCCTGCCTCAGCCTCCTGAGTAACTGGGATTACAGGCACCCACTACCACGCCTGGCTAATTTTTGTATTTTTTTAAGTAGAGATGGGGTTTCGCCATGTTGGCCGGGCTGGTCTTGAACTCCTAACCTTAGGTGATCCGCCCACCTCAGCCTCCCAAAGCTCTGGTATTACAGGCGTGAGACACGGCGCCAGGCCACCTGGATAATTTTTTAACATTTTTATAGAGATAAGAGTCTTGTTATGTTGTCCAGGCTGGTCTCAAAAAAAAAAAAAAAAAAAAAAAAAAAAAAAAAAAAAGTATCCTCAAGCAATCCTCCTGCCTCAGTCTCTCAAATTGCTGGGGTTACAGGCATGAGCCACTGCACCAGGCTAGAAAAGCTCTAATTTTCTCTGATGGGAATTAAGCATGTGTTCAGGGAAACAAACAAAGTAATCCTACCATTTTAAGACTGAAAGTGGCTCCTTCTCATTTGGGTAGACTGTTGCAGTGAAAAAAAAAGAAAGTGGCTCCTGAGGACATTAGTCTACTGAGTCTACGTTGTTTGCATTTCCTTAGGTCCCTACTTGAGCATCTACAGTGACGGGTGTCTCACTACTCGACTGCTTCGAAAACAGAGACAAATGAGAAAGGCACCCAAGAGAATGACACCCTTACCACTGTTGTACTATGGTTCTGCCTTATGCCCTTGGGAAAATTCAGTTCCCTGAACCAGTTTCCTCATCTAAAAAGTGGGAGTAGCCGGATTGTGGTGGCTCACACCAGTAATCCTAGCACTTTGGGAGGCTGAGGTCGGCGGATTGCCTGAGTCCAGGAGTTCAAGAACAGCCTGCGCAACACTGTGAAATCCTGCCTCTACTAAAATACCTAAAAAGGTGGGCGTGGCATCGTGTGCCTATAGTCCCAGCTACTGGGGAGGCAGGAGAATCGCTTGAACCCAGAAGGCAGAGGTTGCAGTGAGCTTTGATTATGCCACTGTACTCCAGCTGGACCAAAGAGTGAGACTCCGACTCCAAAAAAAAAAAAAAAAAAACAAAAAAAAAAAACATAAAAAATGGGAATAGTAATGGAAGTTAATAGATAGTTGGGAAGATGACATCAGAAAATGCACATAAAACACTATGTCGCGGGGCGCGGTGGCTCACGCCAGTAATCCCAACACTTTGGGAGGCCGAGGCGGGTGGATCACGAGGTAAAGAGATAGAGACCATCCTGGTCAACATGGTGAAACCCCGTCTCTACTAAAAATACAAAAAATTAGCTGGGCATGGTGGCACGTGCCTGTAATCCCAGCTACTCAGGAGGCTGAGGCAGGAGAATTGCCTGAACCCAGGAGGCGGAGGTTGCGGTGAGCCGAGATCATGCCATTGCACTCCAGCCTGGGTAACAAGAGTGAAATTCCGTCTCAAAAAAAACCAAACCAAACAAACAAAAACACTGTATCTGGGCGCGGTGGCTCACGCTGTAATCCCAGCACTTTGGGAGTCTGAGGCAAGTGGATCATGAGGTCAAGAGATCGAGACCATCCTGGCCAACATGGTGAAACCCTCGTCTCTACTAAAAATACAAAAATTAGCCGGGTGTTTGGCACGCGCCTGTAGTCCCAGCTACTCGGGAGGCTGAGACGGAAGAATTGCTTGAACCCAGGACTCAGGAGGCGGAAGTTGCAATGAGCTGAGACTACGCCACCGTGCTCTAGCCCTCTAGCCCGGTGACAGAGCAAGACTCTGTCTCAAACAAAAACAAAAACAAACACAAACAAACAAAAAAACACTATGTTCTGGCTGGTACAGAGTAAGGGCTCAACAAATGCTTACTGTTCCTCTCTAAAAAAAGCACTTTCTTGTAAAATTGTAACGGGGCAGGGCAAGTCATGAAACAGGGATGTTTTAGTCTGTTTTGTGCTGCTGTAACAGAATACATGGGACTATTTATTTATTTATTTATTTATTGAGACAGAGTCACTCAGGCTGCAGTGCAGTGATGTGATCTTAGCTCACTGCAGCCTTGACCTCCTAGGCTCAAGCAATCCTCCCATCTCAGCCTCCTGAGTAGCTGGGACCACAGGCATGCACCACTTTGCCCAGCTAATTTTTGTATAGGTAATTTATAATGAATAGAAATGTATTGGCTCATATTTCTGGAGGCTGAGAAGTCCAGTATCAAAGTGCTGGCATCTTGTGATCCACCTGCCTCGGCCTCCCAAGGTGCTGGGATTACAGGCGTGAATTTTTGTATTTTTAGTAGAGTCCGTGTTCTGCCACGTTGGCCAGGCTGGTCTGGAACTCCTGACCTCAAGTGATCCTCCCACCTTTGCCTCCCAAAGTGCTGGGATTACACGGATGAGTTACCACTCCTGGCTTGTTATTTTTATTTTTATTTTTTATTTTTTTGAGACGGAGTCTAGCTCTGTCACCCAGGCTGGAGTGCAGTGGCATGATCTTGGCTCACTGCAACCTCTGCCTCCTGGGTTCTAGTGATTCTCCTGTCTCAGCCTCCTGAGTAGTGACAGGCGCTGGCCACCATGCCCAGCTAATTATTTTTTCTTTTTGTAGTTTTAGTAGATACAGGGTTTCGTCACCTTAGCTACACTGTTCTCAAACTCCTGACCTCAGGTGATCCGGCTGCATCTGCCTCCAAAGTGTTGGGATTATAGGTGTGAGCCATTGCGCTGTCTTTTTTTTTCTAGACATGATCTTGTTCTGTCACTTAGGCTAGAGTGCAATGGTGTGATCATGGCTGACTGCAGACTTTAACCCCTGGGCTCCAGCAGTCCTGTCTCAGCCTCCCCAGTAGCTGAGACTACAGTTGCATACCATTACACCCAGTTAATTTTTGAAATCAGTAATCTGTAATTTTTTTTTTGAGATGGAGTCTCACTCTGTTGCCCAGTGCAGTGGCATGATCTCAGCCTACTGTAACCTCTGCCTCCTGGGTTCAACCAATATTCCCACCTCAGCCTCCAAAGTAGCTGAGATTACAGGCCTATGCCACCATGCCCAAATGATTTTTGTAGCTTTAGTAGTGATGTGATTTTTACCATGTTGGCCAGGTTGAATCTTGACCTCAAGTGATCTGCCCCCCCGATCTCCCAAAGTGCTGGGATTACAGGCATAAGCCACTTGATCTTAGCCAAAAGGCTAAGAAGTGATAGTAATTTGTATTTTTTTTTTTTTTTTTTAAATAGAGTCTTGCTCTGTCACCAGGCTGGAGTGTAGTGGCAAAATCTTGGCTCACTGCAACCTCTGCCTCCCAAGTTCAAGTGATTCTCCTGCCTCAGCCTCCTGAGTAGCTGGGATTACAGCCGGTCTCTACTAAAAATACAAAAATTAGCTGGGCATGTGGTGTGTGCCTGTAATCCCAGCTACTCAGGAGGCTGAGGCAGGAGAGTCAATTGAATCCGGGAGTGGACATTTCAGTGAGCTGAGATCGCGCCATTGCACTCCAACCTGGGGAACAAGAGTGAAACTCCTATTCAGAAAAAAATGAAAACAAACAAACAAACAAACAAACAAACAAAAACAAAAAAAACAAAAAACCCAGAGGGAAAAAATGTATCTCACAGTTCTGGAGACTAAAAGTCTGAGATCGGGTGGGGAAGGGCCAGGCTTTCTGAAGACTCTAGGGAAATATTTGCTCCATGCTTTTCTCTTAGCTTCTGTCATTTGAAGTCTGGCCTTCCTCCTGCAGGTGCATAAATCCAGCCTCTGCCTTCATCTTTACATGGTATTCTTCCCTCTGTGTAATCTTATCTCTGTCTCATTTCTATTTTATAAGGACTCCTCATTGAATTAAATCGTATTGGATTAAGGGCTCATTTTACTCATTATGATCTCATCCTAATTTCTTTCTTTCTTTTTTTTTTTTTGAGATGGAGTTTCACTCTTGTTACCCAGGCTGGAGTGCAATGGCGCGATCTTGGCTCACCACAACCTCCGCCTCCTGGGTTGAAGCAATTCTCCTGCCTCAGCCTCCTGAGTAGCTGGGATTACAGGCACGTGCCACCATGCCCAGCTAATTTTTTGTATTTTTAGTAGAGACGGGGTTTCACCATGTTGACCAGGATGGTCTCGATCTCTCAACCTCGTGATCCACCCGCCTCGGCCTCCCAAAGTGCTGGGATTACAGGCTTGAGCCACCGCGCCCAGCCGGATCATCCTAATTTCTTAATTTAGGTCTTTTATTAAATCTGCTGCTTTGTTTTCTTTCTTTCTTTCTTTCTTTCTTCTTTTTTTTTTGACAGAGTCTTACTGTTGCCTAGGCTGGAGTGATCTGGTGGCTTACAACAACTTCCACCTCCCGGGTTCAAGTCATTCTCCTGCCTCAGCCTCCTGAGTAGCTGGGATTACAGGCACGTATCATCACACCTGGCTAATTTTTGTATTTTTGAAGAGATGGAGTTTCGCCATGTTGGCCAGGCTGGTCTCAAACTCCTGACCTCATGTGATCCACCCGTCTTGGCCTCCTAAAGTGGGATTTATTACAGGCATGAGCCATCATGCCCAGCCAGTCTATTTCCAAATAAGGTCAGATTTACAGGTATCAGGAATTAGGATTTCAACATGTCTTTGGGGAGTGGGGGTACAGAATTCGATTCATAGCACCTATAATAATCAGGTGTCAGAAACAACACTGGAATCCTCAAACTGCAAATACAAACCCAATCACCATGGTGACCCTAGCTTCTCCAAAGGGCCAGGGTACCCAAGGGCTCAGATGGGATGCGATGCTGTGGAAGAGATAGGGGCAGCTTTGGCCATTGTACATAGGGCTGGATGGTTAAGAATTGTGATATGGCATCAGAATAGTTCAGAAACCTGGCTCAGAGACTTTTGTTTGTTTGAAACAGTGGCTCACAGAGACTGGACCTCCCAGGCTCAAGTGATCCTCCTACCTCAGCCTTCTGAGTAGGTGAACTGCAGGCACACACTGCCACACCCACCTATTACGATTTTTTTTTTTTTTTTTTTTTTTTGTAGAGATGGTAGGGGAGGGTCTCACTACATTGCCAGGGCTAGACTCGAACTCCTGGGCTCAAATGATCCTCCTACCTTGGCCTCCCAAAATGCTTGAATTACAGGCATGATCCACTGTGCCTGGCCAGCAGCAAGTCTTTATCAATTCAGTCAACAACTCTCTAAGAGCTTCTCGTTGGCCAGGAGCTGGGCAAGGAGCAAGGCAGGCAGAATCCAGTCCATCACTCAAGGGTCAGTAGGGTGACTGACTAATAGTCAAAATATAGGACTAATGAGGACACAGTTATAAACTAGTATCTGTACCCTGAGAAGAAAGAACTTGATGCCTTCAAGGAGACCTTCCTGTGGCTGCATTTTCCTCCTTTCCTTCATTCTCCTTCCCTTCCTTCCTTTCCTCTGCCTTTCTAACTACGATTCTCTTTTTTTTTTCAAGACAGGGTTTCACCATGTTGGCCAGCCTGGTCTTGAACTCCTGACCTCAGGTGATCCACCCGCCTTGGCCTCGAAAAGTGCTGAGATTACAGGCATAAGCCAGCATTCCTGGTCTCTAACTACGATTCTCTTGGAGACCTTTGAGAGTTTCATCTCAGTGAAATAAAAGAACTAGAGCATCCCCTAATGGTCAGTGTGGGCATAGCAATGACCAAAACTGAACTAATCAGCTTTGGGGATGAAAGGCAAGTCGGTGCCGGGTCGGGTTTGTGTCTGGCCCGGACATCCCCTAACTGTGCAGTGAATACACCCTGGAAGATTCATGGCAATGGACAACAGCTCTTAAAGATTTACTAATTTGAAACTGCGGACCCTCACCTCCCACAAAAAGAATCACTCCATTGTTTGGTCCTGACATAGGATGTCACCTGGGGTGCCAGAAAAGTGGAGCAAGTTCTGGCCAGGCTAAGGTTAATGCTCAAGGAGAAGCCCTCCCATTTCCTGGCTGTAATGGTAATGAAGTCCTCCCTAGCCTGGGTAGCTCTGGGTAGCTCTGACATCTGCCCCCATCTCCCTCCACATTGCCACTGTCTCATTTCTGATTCCCAAGTTGCCTCTAGGGTCCGATCAGACCCCTTCCAATCCACTCCCACCTACACAGGTATCAGAGGGCTCCTTCTCAAACACCAATCAGACCTGGGCTCAGAGCATTCCCTGGCTCTCGGGGCTCCCCCACACCCTTGTGACCTGGCTTCCACCTTGAACTCTAGTGCCCCCGCATCTCTACATGCTACCCTCTGCCATCTCCTCTATCCATCAGACACCTGTGGCAGTCTTGGCATCATATGTACCTCCTCTTTGTGCTCTGTCTGGAGCTCCCTGTCCAGTCCTGGTCAGCTGGCTAGCTACTGATCCTCGGAGAACCAGCTCCATCAGCACCTCTCAGCAACGTAAGTGCCCCTTCTCAGAGCTCCCACCTTCTATCACCACACTGTGCCGTAACTTCTTATTTTTCTTTCTTTTTAAATTATATATAATTTTAATTTTTAAATTTCTTATTTATTTATTTTTCTTTTCTTCTTCTTCTTTTTTTTTTAAGACGGGGTTTTGCCATGTTGGTCAGGCTGGTCTTAAACTCCCGACCTCAGATGATCCGCCCGCCTTGACCTCCAAAGTGCTTGGATTACAGGTGTGAGCCACTGCGCCCGGCCTCATTTATTTGTTTTTCAATATGGGGTTTCACCATGATGGCCAGGCTGGTCTTGAACTCCTGACCTCAGGTGATCCACCCACCTTGGCCTCCCAAAGTGCTAGGATTACAGGCGTGAGTGGGCCACTGCGCCCGGCCCAATTTCTTTTTGTTTAATTTTTTTTTTTTTTTTTAAATAAAGATGGGGTTTCACCATGTTGGTCAGGCTGGTCTTGAACTCCCAACCTCAGGTGATCCGCCCACCTTGGCTTCCAAAGTGCTTGGATTACAGGCAAGAGCCACCATGCCCGGCCTTATTTTTTTTTCTTTTCACTAGACTGGGCTCTCTTTGTTTGTTTTTTGTTTTGAGATGGAGTCTCACTCTGTTGCCCAGGCTATAGTGCAATGGCTCGATCTCAGCTCCACCTCCTGGGTTCAAGCAAATCTCCTGCCTCATCCTCCCAAGTATCTGGGATCACAGTCACCTGCCACCATGTCCAGCTAATTTTGTATTTTTAGTAGAGATGGGGTTTCACCATGTTGGTCAGGCTGGTCTCGAACTCCTGACCTCAGGTGATCTGCCCACTTCAGCCTCCCAAAGTGCTGGGATTACAGGCATGAGTCACCGCACCCAGCCAAGACTGGGTCCTCTTTGAAGTAAAATGTCTGATCATGCTGTGATTCTACACCCAGCCCCACGCCATTCCCAGACTGGGTCCTGGTACAACAGCGAACACTTGTTGAATGAATAAAGTCCCAGGTGGAAGTCCACCACCTATCTGACCATGAGCTCTGGGCCTTGCATTGTATACTTTTATGTTTCCAAATGGATTGTTTTTGTGACCTCACCGTTTTCTAGGTGTGAGGCTTCACTGCCTCCTAGTCTGAAAGTGTCCCAAGGCAGGGCCAAGGCAAGCACCAGGCTGGGTCCAGGAAGCTCCTGGGTAGAGGCCACTGTTGGAAAAATGGGATCTCACAAGAGGGACTCTCCCACTCTGCCACTATTCGGCTCCTGAAGTGGGCCTTGTCTCTGAGGTGCTCCCCCAGCTGCCCCTCCCTTTATCCCAGGACTTCAGAGGTTCCCACCTCAGTCTTGGTGGTGGGGAAGGGGCAGAGGAACATCTGTTACCTTCTGTTGGAGCCTGCTCCTAGGTTAGTGGGGCCAGAGATCAATAGGGCAGAGACAGGGTGCTGATGGGTGCTGGGTTCCATTGGTGAGTCAGCACACCTATTGGAAGCCTGGGAACCGAACCTGCTGGGTTGGGGCCCGGATGCAGAAAAGAAAGCATTTCATGACCTGCTCTCTGGCCTTGGGGGCAGGTAACTGCTCTGATGCTGGATAAACATGTTCCTGTCTTCTCTACACCCCAGGATAGGTTTCTGGACTGGAAGGGAACTTTTCTGACCCATCAAGAGAAATCCTAGCCGGGCGTGGTGGCATGCACCTGTAATCCCAATACCAGCTACTCGGGAGGCTACGGCAGAATTGGTTGAACCTGGGAGGTGGAGGTTGCAGCGAGCCGAGATCTTGACATTGCACTCCAGCCTGGGCAAAAAGAGGGAAAAAAACGAAAGAAGAAAAAGAAATCCACTGCAGGCCAGACGTGTGGCTCACGTCTGTAATCCCAACACTTTGAGAAGCCAAGGCAGGCAGATCACTTGAGGTCAGGAGTTTGAGACTAGCCTGGCCAACAAGGTAAAACTCCATCTCTACTAAAAATACAAAAATTAGCCACGTGTGGTTTCAAATGCCTATAATCCCAGCTACTCTGAGGCTGAGGCGGGAGGATTGCTTGAACCTAAGTGGAGGTGGCAGTGAGCCAAGATTGCACCACTGCACTTCAGCCTGGGCAACAGAGTGAGACTCTGTCTCAAAAATAAATAAATAAATAAATATAAATAAAAAGAGGCTGGGTACAGTGGCTCACACCTGTAATCCCAGCACTTTGGGAGGCTGAGTTGGGTGGATCACCTGAGGTCAGGAGTTCGAGACCGGCCTGGCCAACATGATGTAATCCCATCTCTACTAACAATACAAAAATTAGCTGGGTGTGGTAGTACACACCTGTAATCCCAGCTACTCAGGAGGCTCAGGCCAGAGAATCACTTACACCCAGGAGGTGGAGGCTGAAGTGAGCCGAGATTGTGCCATTGCACTCCAGCCTGGGCAACAGAGCAAGACTCCGTCTCAAACAAAAATAAAGGCTGTGCAAAGTGGCTAACGCCTGTAATCCTAGCACTTTGGGAGGCTGAGGCAGGTGGATCACAAGGTCAGGAGATTGAGACCATCCTGGCTAACACGGTGAAACCGCATTTCTACTAAAAATACAAAAAATTAGCCAGGCATGATGGCACGTGCCTGAAATCACAGCTACTCGGGAGGCTGAGGCATGAGAATCACTTGAACTTGGGAGGTGGAGGTTGCAGTGAGCCGAGAATGTGCCACTGCACTCCAGCCTGGGTGACACAGTGAGACTCCGTGTCAAAAAAGAAAAAAATTAATTTAAAAATAAAATAAAAAGAGAAATCCACTGCAGCCTTATATTTGTGACAAGACTTGCAGGCCCTGCTTTCTTTTATTTTCTTACAGAGTCTTGCACTGTCGCCCGGGCTGGAGTGCAGTGTTGTGATCTCAGTTCACTGCAAACTGCGTGTCTGGTTCAAGTGATTCTCCTGCCTCAGCCTCCTGTGTAGCTGGAATTACATGTGCACGCCACCATGCCCAGCTAATTTTTTGTATTTTTAGTAGAGATGGGGTTTCACCATGTTGGCCAGGCTGGTTTTGAACTCCTGACCTGGTTACTCACCTCACCTCCCAAAGTGCTGGGATTACAGGCTTGAACCACTGCACCCAGCCTCAGGCCCTACTTTCATAGTCCTGATAATCTGGCAATCAGTCACTAGTGGTCTTGGAAAGTTGGCCCCTTTCCAAAACCAAGACCAGTCTCCCTTAAGCTTCTACCATGAAGAACCTCATCCAAGTTTTATCATTGCCTTTAGATGCTGAAGCCCAGAAGAAGCTAGGGCATCTTCTCAGGACAGTTTGCCTTCTTTCCATGCTTCTTCGGGCACCCCTGAGAGGGTCAGACAAACACACCCAAACCCCTTGGCTCTCTCCAGGGACTCACCAAGAACAGGAATATGGGGAGAGCAATGAGGGACAAAGCCTGGATGACAAAGCTCACTGATCTAAAGCTCAAGCAGAGATACTGGCGGGGAGGGAAACCTCCCTAAAGAGCCCCTCCAGTCAGCTGCAGAACGTTACTCTTGTCACCAGCAGGATTTATTGCAGGGTTCTGCCAGCAAAATGATTTACAAGTACATTCTTCCTCATCCCCTTTCCAGGGGTGCCGCTGAGTTGCACGGGAAGAGATCTGCTTCTGAGATCCTGGGGCTGTCTGCCTCCCACTAACTCACCAGAGCTCTTCCAGCACACAGCATTCCCCCCACCCCCCAGCTGGCTTGGAGTTGGGCAGAGAAGCTTATGAGGCTGTTATCTCTCAACAGACAGCTGTGCAGGGCTGGAGGCAGCAGCTTATCAGGGGGCCTGCAGTGATTCACAGCCCAAGTCCCAGCTTCTCTGCTGAATAGTAATTTCCAGCAGTGGAATTGTGCTCAGTCTCTCTCCTCCCCCTTTCCCAAGGGTGTGCTGTCCTTTCTCAGAGAGAGGGCAGTGAAGAGGAGATCCTACCCATGGAGCTGGGGGCTCTGTGCCAGCCTTCTGGGTAAGGCTCAGTCTATTGTCTGCAGGCTGCAGGTTCAGGGACCTCAGCAGGGTCTGCCACCCTTTGCAGTGACCTCCAGGAGAGTTCCTCTATGCTCTCCTCCTTCCTTCCCCTCCCAGAAAAGCAATGTGTCGCTCCCTTTCCCTCAGTGGTGATGTACAGGGGAACATGGGCACAGCCCCTGAGGCCAGGGCCAGCCAGGGTGGGCAGAGTGGGGGAGGAGAGAGGAAGGAGCCAGGGACTGGGCAGTCCCTTGCACCGTTTTGAAGCTGTCCAGTCTCTGTGCCTGACCCTGAAGACTCCAAAGGCTCAGGACGGAAGGCTGAAGGGGAGGGGACACACAGGGGGCCAGGTCAGAGCTGTCTGTACACAGGCGGGTGCTTAGGAAAAAATTTGGGGACAGAGCCATTTTTGTGCTTGTTTTATTGGAAGCAAGACTCTAGCTGCCAGGCTCAGGGGAGGAGGCCTGGAGAGTTCAGTCTTGGGTCTCCCTCTGGGTCAGCAGGGGGAAAAGGGGTGTTAAAAGAGCTAGAACCCTCAGAGATGCTCCTCTGAAGCCGGGAAGGAAAACTAGAAAGGAAAACTGTCCCGGGGCGGGGGGCGGAATAGGGCCCCACATCTCAGACTCTCCTACCCTCAAGCAGTCAGTTCTCACCCCCTGCCTTCCTCTGTCAACGGTGGGGGTGACTCCAAGAGCTCTTCTCAGCTTCCACACTCCAGGCGCCCTTCACGAATGCTGGGTGGCTTAACCTTTGGGGGGGTTCCAAACAAGGTTCCAGAATCCCGCTGCCCACCATTCTCCCCCAAAGAAGGTCCCAGAAAAGGTGAAGGTGAAGTTCAGTATCTTCAGGCAACACGGGCATAAGCATCAACCATCGCACTAAGTTTTCCTGGGGTGGTCGGGGATCCTCTCCTGCCACTCTTAGGGCCCCTCTCTTGTCGCCTTAAGGTCCATGCTACCTGTCTTGAGCTGTGTCCAAGTTGTGGGCTCCAGAGGACAAAGGAGTGAAAGGCTGGAGGTGCAAGTGAAGGTGGAGGTGCTGGGGGAAGATCCTGCCGGTCTAGGCGGCCCACAGCCCGGACTTCTCAGGCCGTCTGATCCGCCTCCGCAGCCCCTGGCTCGGGTTGTGATCGCTTCGCGGAGCCTTCTCCAGCTGCGGGTTCCCCTAGGCTCCTCTTGGACGTCGGCGCGGCCGGCGGGCACGAAGGACCAGGATGGGGGTTCGGGGGCTGGTAGCCGGGCTGTCGCGGATCCAGCGCGTCCTTGGAAAGTAGGATGGCGAGGCCCGGCACGTTCTTAAGTACGCTGAGACTAGCGGCCGGCTCGCCAGGCGTCTGACCCTGCGTGGGCCCAGGCGGGAGGCTCTGCCACACCTCGCGCACGCTCCGGTAGCGCAGCCGCGTGACCTGGTGCAGGCCCGCCAGGCGGCGCTTGAGGATCTCGGCGCACGTGACGGTTTTGGTGGTGGCCCGGCCGCAGCCGCTGAAGACGATGGCGCGCGTGGCTGGCTGCGCCATGCTGGCGGTGGCGAAGGCCATCAGGTTCCGGATCTTGCTGCCCTCCTTGACCCGCATGTGCACCGCGCCCGGCGCCAGGTCTGCGAAGGGGCCGGAACCCGGGCCGCCCCCCTCGGCCCCGCCCCCCGCTGGCGCCTCTTCGGAGCGCACCTTACGGAAGTTCTCCATGCGCCGTCGTCGCCGGGACCGCGGGCTGTGCCATGGGGCGGCCTCAGCCCCGCGGCTGCATGGCCGCCGGTCGCGCCCTGCAAGGGCCAGCAGGGGTAAGGGCGCTGGAGCAGCGCGGACGCCGGCGGGCGGGCTGGGACGGCGCGATCTCGGCCCCACTTCTCTCCAGCGGGCGCAGCTCTACCCCGCGCTCCGGCGGCCCGTTGCTCCGCGCCTTTAGCTGAGGCCCCGCCCCTGCCGCCAGGCCCCGCCCCCGGCCCGGCCCGGCCCGCCCGGGTCCCAGCCTCACCCGCTTTTCTTGGCGAGTCCGGGTCCTCAGCTACGCGGGCGTGGGAGCGGCCGCGCTGCGGGGCGCATGGGGAGGTGAAGGTGAAGTTCCACTGTAATCGCCATCAGCGTCCTCCGGGCCAACGCTCACAAACCGGCAGCCTAAATAAAAGCTGTGCTTGCGGTGCCAAAGCCGCTTCAAACCTGGCATCCGAGCCCTTCCGCGTTGCAACTGAAGGCCGCCCCTCGTCCCCTCCCAGGGAGAGATTTCCGAGAGGCTTGCTGGGGCCTCGCTCCTCCTCCCCTCGGGGAACACCCCCACCTTTTTTCCACTCCCAAGTATTCTTGCTTCAAGGACAGCTAGTGCGCGGTCAGCAGAGTGCGGGAGGAGCTGCCTCCAGCTCCACTCCGCGCCTCCTCTCGGGCGACTACGTCGCGGCGTGGTCCTCGGGGGGCGCGGGAGACCCAGGCTTCAGCCTCGCCGCATCTGCCCACGGCTCGAGGCTCCTGGACCCCCGTGTACCCCTGGAACGTGGGGAATGAGGCTTTGGGGCAGGCCGTTTCCCCAGGCGCACGGGGAAGCGGGCGAGACCTCTTCTGGAGAGGCCGTGGGCTCGCCTCACCCATGCCCGAGAGCCCACGCTTTAGGGTGAGCCAGGCACAGTGCCCCGTCAACGTGGCCGCCCCTTTCCTCCCAGGTGGAATTCGCTCAGGCAACCTTGGCTCCAAAAAAGACCCAGTGGGGTCCTTTTTGGAAAGGAGGCTGGGTGACGGCAGATTTTAAGAAAGAGAAGGGAGGGGCCGGGCGCGGTGTCTCACATCCGTAATCCCAGCGCTTTGGGAGGCCGAGGCGGACGGATTACTTGAGATCAGGAGTTCGACCAGCCTGGCCACCATGGTGAAACACCGTCTCCACTAAACATAGAAAAATTAGCTGGGCGTGGTTGCGCTCGTCTGCAATCCCATCTTCGCGGGAGGCCGAGGCAGGAGAATCCCTTGAACCCGGGATGTGAGGCCGCAGTGAGCGGAGATCACGCCACTGGACTCCAGCCTGGGCGACAGAGCAAGACTCTGTCTCAAAAATAAAAAAAGAGGCCAAAGAGGCCGGGTGCGGTGGCTCACACCTGTAATCCCAGCACTTTGGGAGGCTGAGGCAGGCGGATCACGAGGTCAGGAAATCAAGACCATCCTGGCCAACGTGGTGAAACCCCGTCTCTATAAATAAATAAATAATAAAAGAGAGAGAGAAGGGAGGGATATCCCCGTCTCTATGATGTGATTATTACGCATTGCATGCCTGCATCAAAACGTCTCAGGTAACCTACAAATATAGACACCTATTATGCACCCACAAAAATTAAAAAGACTTTACAAAAATAAAAGAAAGAAGGGAGGAGGCGGGGCGAGGGACACTGAAGCCTTGGGGCCATTATGAAGCTACTGGATGCCTCTCGTCGGAAACTCCATGGGACCGAAAGAGTGGCCCGGGGTCTCCTGCCGGTTGAGAGGAGCATTAGAGAAAGATGAGACTGAGGCCGTCAGGACTGCTGATGCAAAGGAGGGGGTGTGAGAGGGGGCCTGACCCTCCCTAAAACTGCCCTCGGGCCTGGCCTGTCCTCCTTTCTTCCGCCTCACGCCCAGTTAGGACTGAGGCAGGGCGGCAGATCTGGTCCCAGTCGGGGAACTGGGACGGGGCGTGGCGGGGAGGGTCATCGAGAGCTAGGGCGGGCAGGCAACGGCGAAAGTGCGGGGGGCGTGACGGTTGCTGGGCCTCAGCTGGAGATCGGGCTACCAGACCCTCTTCTCCCTCCTCCCGCTGTTCTCGCCTCCTGGGCATCTGCAGCAGCTCTCCGTCTCGGTCCCTGCTGTTCCGAACAGGGGTTTACCCTCTTACCACGCGTTGGGAGTGGCTGCGGCGCCTGGACCTGGGCACCCCAACGTATGAATGGCTGACCCCTCTCCCCGTCTCCTCCTGGGATCAGGAACCCCCGGGATATGCTCCGAACCGGGACTTCGATCTCGCTCCAGTCTCTGTGGGCCCCACACAGTGGTGGGCACTAGAGGCACAACAGCCTTGGGAAGATGCGAGGACTGTCCGCAGCGCGTGGCTGGGCACGGGGAACCGCGGGCTATGTAAGGTCAGGCCCTGAGAGAAAGCCCCCGAAAGGCTGGAAGTTACGTTGGAACAAGCTGGTTTTAGAAGGAGCGAGCTCTCCGTCCCCGGAGGTATGCAAGCTTGGGCTGCACGATCACTTGGAAGGGATTAGGCGGAGGTCTGTCATTTGGAGGAAGGGCCCTGGGAGCTTCGGGTTTGTGTAGGGCGAGAACGGGGCTGTTCTGCGTCGGCCAGGCTGGCCCTCGAGGACGCCGCCGCCCCCACCCTCCTGCACTGCT
Source organism: Saimiri boliviensis (assembly GCF_048565385.1). Taxonomy (NCBI): domain Eukaryota; kingdom Metazoa; phylum Chordata; class Mammalia; order Primates; family Cebidae; genus Saimiri; species Saimiri boliviensis. The sequence goes on from NC_133450.1 coordinate 3,728,594, forward strand.
GTCTGCGGTGGAAGACTCGTGTTCACTGCTCTGCACAGTCGGTGAAGGGAGAACGTCGAAAAGGCCCGCATCCCCTCCTGCCGGTCCCCTCCTCTTCCCCCGCTCCCTCTGCAGCACTTAAAATGTAAATGTACATCGTGATTAGCCGCGGGGTCGCTAATTACCGCTGAAGCCATTCATTACACTGTCAGCGCGCGTCGCAGCCCGCCGGCTGTGCGCTTCCTCCTGGCCGCGGAGGGGCGCGGGGGGCGGGGGCGGGAGATGCGTGGAGTGAGGGCGGAAGGATGGGGTGCTGTGAGTTAGGGTGATGCCGCAGGCCTGGAGGGAGCGGGAGTGGGAGAGAGCGGGCAGCGAGCGGGGGAAACAGGGTGGGCGGTGAAGGACTGGGCAGAGCGGCCGCGAGAGAGGAGAGACGAGGAATCGGGGCGTGAAGTAGTGAGGGCGCAGGGAAAGGGACTGCCTGACGGGGAAACGGGGTAGGGGACTGGGCGAAGGGAGAAAAACCTGCGAAGAAGGTGGAAACCCCAGGGAGGGGCCAAACCCCAGGGAGGGGCTGGAGTCAGGGGAGGGGTTCGAGGGCTCCACTTCGGAAAGGCTGGTAGATGGAGCATCGTTACTTAGAAAACACCACGGTTAGAAAGGTGGAATCAGCCGAGATGTTGTGTTAAAGGAGCTGGGTGCCAGCCATACACACAGTAGGGGAGCATTTATTTCCGTGTGTGTTTCTAGATGTCAGTGTATTTTTAAAATACCTGCCAGAAAACAGCACACTGACCTCTTGTTACCGCATCCAGTTTTCATTACCTTCTTTAAGAAAAGGACTATTAAATATGCATATTAAGTTAAATACAGAGTCTTGGAGCAGCTGGTATAAATGAGCTACTGACCCTGAAGCTTCAGCTTCGGTTAGCTTCTTTCTGCCTCTTTGTGACCTTGGACAATTTACTTAACCCATCTGCCTTGGCTTTGTCATCTGTAAAATGGGGCTAATTATAGTAATCCACCTCACAGAGTGATTACGAGACACAGCAGTCTTGGAACCTTGGCTGCTAAGTTCTCAGGAAATGTTGGCTGTTATTACTTTTTATGTGTATTTTTGCGAATAAAATAATTTTTTTTTTTAGACAGAGTCTTGCTCTGTTGCCAGGCGCCAGGCTGGAGTGCAGTGGCGCAATCTCAGCTCACTGCAATCTCCACCTCCTGAGTTCAAGCAATTCTCCTGCCTCTGCCTCCCGAGTAGCTGGGACTGCAGGCACGTGCCACCATGCCCAACTAATTTTTGTATTTTTTAGTAGAGACAGGGTTTCACCATTTTGGCCAGGATGGTCTTGATCTCTTGACCTTGTGATCTGCCCGTCTCGGCCTCCCAAAGTGCTGGGATTACAGGCATGAGCCACTGCGCCCGGCAATAAAATACTTTTTTTTTTTTTTTTTTTTGAGACAGAGTTTCGCTCTTGTTACCCAGGCTGGAGTGCAATGGCGCGATCTCGGCTCACCACAACCTCCGCCTCCTGGGTTCAGGCATTTCTCCTGCCTCAGCCTCCTGAGTAGCTGGGATTACAGGCACGTGCCACCATGCCCAGCTAATTTTTTGTATTTTTAGTAGAGACGGGGTTTCACCATGTTGACCAGGATGGTCTCGATCTCTCGACCTCGTGATCCACCCGCCTCAGCCTCCCAAAGTGCTGGGATTACAGGCTTGAGCCACCGCGCTCGGTGCTAAAATACTTTTTTTTTTTTTTTAAAGGATTATGGGAAAGGAAACTGGTGAAAAGGAAAAGAAATTGGGACAGCTTCAGAAATAATAGCAGTTTTCATCATACGTTAGGAACTGGTGAGTGGCAAGTTAGACTCCTTTCACCCTCAGAGGAGGCACTAGGGTAGCTAGGCTAGAGCCCAAGCCTAGCCAATACGTCTCTGAAAACGTTCCCTGGGGCCTTCCAGCAGCACGCCCTACCTCCCATGGACGAATCTCCCGTGTTCACACTGGAGGTGGGTCCCTGATGCAGCCCTTCTCCTCTGTCTCCTGTGGCAGGAGGAGGGTGAGGAGCTCTTAAAAATCCCTGGAGCTAGTCCCAGCCTCTTTGGGCAGAGGCTTGGGAGCACACCTAGAGTCAGGAATAAGAAAGTTAGCAGGGAAGAAGAATAAAATAAAATAAAAATAAAAATAAAGAAAGTTAGCAGGGCCAGAGGGAACTCAGATTTAGCAGGCACCCACCGAGCGCCAAGCATTGGGTCCCATGCGTTGACTCTCCATACTCTTCTTTTCCAGGAAGGTATGATCATTGTTTGACAGATGTGAAACTGAGACCCAGAGAGGTTAAATAACTTGTCCTATGTACCACAGCTAGAAAGCAGCAACCACAGATGTTTGAACCCAGAACTCTGACTCTACTGTCTCAGCTGAATATAAGAGAAAAATAAACTTACGACTTGAACTGCCCAATAAAGGTAGGGGTTAGCTTTGGGAGATGAGGTTGTTTCCACAGTGGAAAAGATGTATTGGTGCTATCGCTGAATAAAAATTACCCCACAGCTCAGCAGCTTTAAACAGCAAACATTTGGCCAGGTGCATTGGCTCACACCTGTAATCCCAACACTCTGGGAGGCTGGGGCTGGAGGATCGCTAGAGACCAGGAAGGTGAGATTGCAGTAAGCTGTGACTGCACCACTGCGTTCCAGCCTGGGCAACAGATCGAGACACTGTCTCAAAACAAACCAAAAAACCCCAATGATAATCATGTATTATTGTGAGATCACACAGTTTCTGAGGGTCAGAAATCCAAGAGCAACTTGAAGAGTTCTGTGTCTGTCAGCTCAGTGTCTGTCATGAGGCTGCAGTCAAGATGTCAGCTGGACCTGGAGGATCTACTCCCAAATTTACTTCACATGTCTATTGGTCAGAGGTCTCTGTTTCATCATTGGTGTGATCACGACCCAGCAGCTGGCTTCCCCTAGAGCAAGTGATCAGAGAGAGACAAAGAGAGAGGGACAGACAAAAGAAGCAGGAAGCTGCAGTGTCTGTTATGGACCAGCCTCCTCACACGCCATCATTTAGAGTTCATTCTATTAGTTGGAAGGCAGCCCAGCCTACATTCAAAGGGAGGGGTTTTAGACTCCATTTCCAGAAGGGAAGGGTATCAAAGAACTGTAGGCATTTCAAAATCACAGCAGAAGGGGGATATTTGGAGGCAAATTTAGGAAGAGAGGGGAGAAGGCATCAACACATTGAAGAAAATATGTGAAAGAACGCTGACCTTGAATCAAGAGAGCTAGGGTTATTTCCTGGCATGCAGCAAGCACTTAATGTTTGTTAAGTGAATGCATGAGTGACAACTTTTCTGAGACTATTTTCACGGACACAAGAGCAGTTACCATCCTACATGCTCTCCTGAGGGTTGAGTGGGATTACAGATATCGGAGCGCTTTGTAAATTTAATAGTGCTGGATACTTGGGAGTGAATGTGGTCTGGGATACAGGAGAGGGCTGTGCCATACAAGAGCTTTTGTCAGACTGAGTCCCAGGCCCTGGGGCAGTGCTCTGATTCCAGCTCTCCTTCTCAGCTGTCTATCTCAGCCCCAGTCCAACCTCCTCACCGTGGCTCAGCTCTAGGTATTGCTTTTCTACTTGAGCGAGTCAGGATAGGACCCAGGAGTCTTACGACTGGCCAAGCCTCTCGCCTTCAGGCCATTCTTCCTCCTGTGCTGCTCTGGCCCCAGAGTTGGGGAACGCGGGTTTGCACTGCAGACCCAGTGTGCGGTGCCATTTGAGGACAAGAACCATTAATCTTGCATGAAATTCAATTACTCTCCTAGCAGAGAGGCCAAGTCACCCGAGTCCTGGGAGGGAGAGGGGATGTGTGGGTCCTAGAATGAATGAGGAGAGGTGTCTGTGGGAGGGGAAGGGAGAAGATAAAAGCATCCTTGGGGCCTCCTCCATCTCCCCGAGACTGGGATGCTGCCATTAGTCCCCATCTTCTTTCCAGACCTTAAAGGCAAGTGCAGCAAAAAGCCACTCACCTGGGCGACGTTAGTGTTCCCAGGAGAGCTCCTGTTCCGAAAGACTTCCCAGGAGCCTGCTATGATGCCTGAAATTCCCCATTGTTGCTTCCCTCCGTAGGATCAGTTTTCTCCTGATCAAAACAAAATAATCAGGATGCTTGAGAACTTTGGGGCGGGAGGAAGATGTATAGCTGATAACGTGAGGAATCATTATCAATTACAGCTGACATTGAGTTAGCATGTACTATGTGCCAGACACTATACTGAGCACTTTGTGTGTACAGACCCATCACATACAACAAACACAAACACTATGAGGTAGCTGCCACCCACTCTATATGGAAAGTAGAGCCAGATCCAGAGACAGATGGTCTGGCTCCGGTGTCTGCTCTTAATCATGGCACTAGACCATTGAAGGAGGAAGGGGAGGCAGGGCAGAAAGCCACCAGCTATCATCAAGACCTCCCTGGCTATCTATAATGAAGGGGACAGCACTCCAGGGCCAGTTGTCCTTTGCATTTGTCTGGTGTGGAAGGCATCAGGGCTGCTCCTTCTCTAGCACTGAACTGAGGCAGAGCTAGGGTGCTTGGTTGGGTCTGCTTCCCTAGAAATATATCATATGCCGTTCGGGGTGCACTGAGGTTTTTGTTTACAACTCAGAAAATGCTTGCCCATCTGACACCCAGAAGCAGCTAATGGAATGGTTGCCCTTGGTCAATCTATCCAACGTTTCTGTGCCTCAGTTTCTTTCCTTGTGAAATGGAAACAATGACAACAGTATTTATTTCTTAGAATTGGCTCAGGTTAGCCTGGGCGCAGTGGCTCATGCCTTTAATCCCAGCACTTTGGGAGGCCAAGGTGGGCAGATCACTTGAGGTCAGAAGTTTGAGACCAGGTCAGGCGTGGTGGCTCACACCTGTAATCCAAGCACTTTGGAGGCCAAGGTGGGCGGATCACCTGGGGTCGGGAGTTCAAGACCAGCCTGACCAACACGGTGAAACCCTGTCTTAAAAAAAAAAAGAAGAAGAAGAAGTTTGAGACCAGTCTGGCCAACATGGTGAAACTCCATCTGTACTAAAAATAGAAAAATTAGTTGGGCATGATGGTACACACCTGTAATCCCACCTGCTCAGGAGGCTGAGACAGGAGAATCGCTTGAACCTGGGAGGCAGAGGTTGCATTGAGCCAAGATTGGGCCACTGCACTCCAGCCTGGATGACACAGCAAGACAGAGCTTAAAAAAAAAAAAAAAAAAAAAGGATCATCTTAGGTTATACCCCAGTACCTCCATGGGGTTGTCACTCCGGTTTTCAGAGTTAGGCTAAATCCCTTGTCTACAGGCTCAGCTACTGAACATTAAAGCGTGTAGGGAAAACAGTTGGGAGGGGGCGGGGGAATGTGGTAAAAAAAAAAAAAAACACACAGGGAGGCAGAAGGGGGATGTCGACCTCATGTGGCAGCCAGCACTGTTGGGCCTCAGCTGTTCGTTGACAGGCAGGAATGCAGGCCCAGTGGTTTTATTTTGATCGCGTGTGATTGAACATTTTCTGCTTCATTTCAGTGAGAGTTGGCTGTACCAGCTTTTCTGAATGTTACATACATAGAACCCTTCTTCCTTCACATCCGGTTGAGTCAGGCTCATGACAAACAATGTGATTTCATTGCTGTAGAGGCCCCTAGGGTCTGGCATACTGGGAAGAAGCCAGGAAATTGTTCCCTTTTTCCTGGGTCACCTCTCTTCCTGATAGCTGTTCCTTTCCCACCCCCGCACCCCATGGTGGTGAGAGTAGAAACAGTGTTTTTCATGTACTACCCTTGACCCCTCCATCCCCCAGCCTGCCAGCCTGGAACGGAGCCTCCAAATCAAGCTGGATGAATTGGGGATCCTCTCAGTTCCAGGAGACACTGGTCAAATTCCCTTTATGGCCATGAGGGTAATTACCACCACCAGGTAATTGTCTTTCTTCTCTTGAAGAAATGATAAAGTAAATCAAATGTGCCTGCCATCTACTCTGAAATAAATCACAAGGCACCCTGTATGTATTCTCCCGGAAGATACATTTTATACATTTCAACAAGGAAAAAGAGCATATTTTGTTTGCAAAATTGCTGGGAGAACTCTCTATCTCCCTCTGCCCAGAAATTGTGCGTACCTGCTGATGAATGACTTGCCTGGTGAACCTGCCTCAGGAGAGATAATAGAGTTATGATTGGATGTCACCAGCGCTCATCATTTCAGCCCTGGGAGGAGTCATGGGAGTACGCAGAACTCTTCCCTTCAATGAAGCATTGTCTTGTAATCGCAGATTTTCTTCCTGCACTGGGGCTGTGGGCACACTTTTAAGATTCTGCCCTGAAGTCCAAGTGAGCTACAGAGGTCCAGTGTTTTCAAAAAAGAAGCCCCCAAATTCATGTTTTTATGTAACAGTTCCAGGTTTTTATTATTTATTTATTTATTTTTGAGACGGAGTCTCGCTCTGTCGCCCAGGCTGGAGCGCAGTGGTGCGATCTCGGCTCACTGCAACCTCCGCTTCCTAGGTTCAAGCAATTCTCCTGCCTCAGTCTCCAGAGTAGCTGCGACTACAGGCCATGTACCACCACGCCCAGCTAATTTTTGTATTTTTAGCAGTGATGAGGTTTCACCATGTTGGCCAGGATGGTCTCGATCTCTTGACCTCGTGATCCACCCGCCTCGGCCTCCCAAAGTGCTGGGATTACAGGTGTGAACCACCTCGCCCAGCCTCATCTCTTTTATTAAACAAAGAAAGGAAAGGAAAAGAAAGGGAGGGGAGTGGAAGAGAGGAGAGGGAGGGAGAGGAGGAGGGAGGGAGGGAGAGAGGGAGGGAGGGAGGGAGCGGAGGAGGGAGGCAGAAAGGAAAGGAGCAGATAGGAGAATGCAGCTGTCTTTTATTAAGCCAGACATTAAAGAGATCTGCAAAATTATAAAATGATGCCATTCTTCTCAGTTTTTTTTTTTTTTGAAAAAAAGTAACGAATTTAAATAAAATGTTTTTTATGTTAATATGTAATGAGTTTATTAATTTTTTTGGTCTTTTTTGGGATACGGAGTCTTACTCTGTTACCTAGGCTGGAGTGCAGTAGCATGATCTTGGCTCACTGCAACCTCCATCTCCTGGGTTCAGGCCTCAGCCTCTCCAATAGCTAGGCTTACAGGCGCACGCCACCACACCCAGCTAATTTTTGTGTTTTTAGTAGAGATAGGGTTTTGCCATGTTGGCCAGAGTGGTCTTCAACCCCTGACCTCAAGTGATCTGCCTGCCTTGGCGTCTCAAAGTGCTGGGATTACAGGCCACTGTGCCCAGCCGAGTTTATTAATTTAAAAATATGAATTAATAATAAATGTTTATAATCCTAGCACTTAGGGAGGCTGAGGTGGGCAGATGCTTAAGGCCAGGAGTTAAAGATCAGCCTGGGCAACAAAGTAAGACCTTGTCTCTACAAAAAAAAATACAAAAATTAGCCGGGTGTGGTGGTGCATGCCTGTGGTTCCAGCTACTAGGGAGGCTGAAGTGAGAGGGTTGCTTGAGCCCAGGAGATCAAGGCTATAGTGAGCCATGATCATGCCACTGTACTCCAGCCTGGGCAACAGAGTAAGACCCTGTCTCAAAAAGAAAAAAACAAAAACCCTCCTAAAAAAAAAAGAAAACAAAACAAAAATTAATTAATAATATTTCTGCTGGGTGGTGGGTCACACCTGTAGTCCTAGCACTTTGGGAGACAGGCAGGAGGATTGACTGAAGCCAGGAGTTCAAGATCAGCCAGGCAGCATAGTGAGAACCCCCCTCTCTACGAAAAGTAAAAATACTGGCTAGGCACAGTGGCTCATGCCTGTAATCCCAGCACTTTGGGAGGCTGAGGTAGGTGGATGGCTTGAGCCCAGGGGTTCAAAGCCAGCCTGGGCAACATGGTAAAAACCCCATCTCTATAAAAAATGCAAAAATAGGCCGGGCGCGGTGGCTCAAGCCTGTAATCCCAGCACTTTGGGAGGCCGAGGTGGGTGGATCACGAGGTCAAGAGATCAAGACCATCCTGGTCAACATGGTGAAACCCCGTCTCTACTAAAAACACAAAAAATTAGCTGGGCATGGTGGCTCGTGCCTGTAATCCCAGCTACTCAGGAGGCTGAGGCAGGAGAATTGCCTGAACCCAGGAGGCGGAGGTTGCGGTGAGCCGAGATCGCACCATTGCACTCCAGCCTGGGTAACAAGAGCGAAACTCCATCTCAAAAAAAAAAAAGAAGCAAAAATTAGCTGGGTGTGGTAGCACGTACTTATAGTCCCAGTTGTTTTGGGAAGCTGAGGCCTGAGAATCACTTTAACCCTGGAGGTGGAGGTTGCAGTGAGTGGATATCATGCCACTGCACTCCATTCTGGGTGACAGAGCAAGACCCTATGTCAAAAAAAAAAAAAAAAAAAAAAAAAAAAAAAAAAAAAATTAGCCAGGCATGGTGGTGTGGGCCTATAGTCCTAGGTACTTGGGAGGCTGAGGTGGGAGGATCATTTGAGTCCAGGAGTTTGAGAAAAGCCTGGGCAAGTAAAATCCCATCTCTACAAAAAATAAAAAATTAGCTGGATATGGTGGCATGCACTTGTGGTCCCAGCTACTCGGAAGGCTGAGGTGGGAGAATCCCTTGAACCTGGGAGGCAGAGGTTGCAGTGAGCTGAGATCATGCTATTCCATCCTGGGCGACAGAGCAAGACTCTGTCTTAAAAAAACAAAATTAAATTGAAATAAAAAAGAGATGAAGATTGGAAGGAGGCTGAGAGACCTGGATCCAGGGAAGAGTTGATGTGTGCAAAGGAGTCCAGCAGCATGGTGGCCTGTGCATTGAGGAGTATGGTCTCTGCAGCAATCTCTGAGTTCAGAGATAACCAAAAATGCTCTAGGAACAGTCATGTTTATTATTGACTATTTGTGGTTTTATTTGATTTCTATTCTTTGACTGTCCTAAATTGTTTATTAGGTATGAGTTTTATAAACTTTACTTATTCTAGCGGTAACGGTGAAGCTGGAGAGTATTGTGCCTTCTCCAAGCTGCAGGGTGAGAACCATCAATTGTGTGGTGGAATTTATGGCCCTTTCCAAGGCTGCGGCTCTTTCAGCCTGCAGGTGTCAGCCCATGCGGCTCCCTGTGCCTGGTTTGGTGATACACTGCATGTCAGGATTTTTTCTGATAGCTTTATGGAATGGATCAATGAGGATAGCATTGAAAAAAATTTATTTGGAATCTTCACCAACCCAGTAAGAAGTCAGGACTCTTGGCCGAGCCACGGCCACTCATGCCTGTAATCCCAGCACTTTGGGAAGCTGAGGCAGGTGGATCGCAAGTTCAGGAGTTTGAGATCAGCCTGGCCAATATGGTGAAACCCTGTTTCTACTAAAAATACAAAAAATTAGCCAGGTGTGCTGGCAGGTGCCTGTAGTTCCAGCTACTCAGGAGGCTGAGGCAGGAGAATCGTTTGAACTGGGGAGATGGAGGTTGCAATGAGATCACGCCACTGCACTCCAGCCTGGTGACAGAGCAAGATTCCATCTGAAAAAAAAAAAAAATTCAAGACTCTTAGAGCCCCACAGTGGCATTCAGCTCAGCTCACTTCTATGCAATGGACTGAAGGCTTCGAGCAAACTTTATATATACATATATATATATGTATATATATATATGTATATGTATATATGTATATATACATATATATACATATATATATATGTATATATAAAACATACATATATGCATATTTCTCCCCTACCCCCAGGACACATTTTCAAAGAGTAAGTTGTATGTAATAATAAAAGAACACAGCATCCAGGTCCTTGAAAGAAAAAAATGAAAAATAACACTGCTGAAAATTAGCTTCAGTTTCTAAAATTGAAAGTCAAGCAGGGAAAGTAATATTTTTTTCCTATTAAAGTATGAAGGTCACAAAATTAACAACTCACAAAAGACAGGCTGATGTATAGCCAATTAGCTCACAAGAGACCAATGGATAAACCAGACACAAACTGTTAAAGGGCCTGGCAGTCACATCCTTTGAGTGATTACAGACCTAGGAAAGGACCACAGGAGGCCAGGTAATGACCAGAGTTATGATTGATGGGTCTTGAGTCAGAGCAAGAGAGCTAGTTTTTTTTTTTTTTTTTTGAGACGGAGTTTCGCTCTTGTTACCCAGGCTGGAGTGCAATGGCGCGATCTTGGCTCACCGCAACCTCCGCCTCCTGGGTTCAGGCAATTCTCCTGCCTCAGCCTCCTGAGTAGCTGGGATTACAGGCACACACCACCATGCCCAGCTAATTTTTTGTATTTTTAGTAGAGACGGGGTTTCACCATGTTGGCCAGAGTGGTCTCGAACTCCTGACCTCAGGTGATCCACCTGCCTCAGCCTCCCAAAGTGCTGGGATTACAGGCTTGAGCCACCGCGCCCGGCCTAGTTTTATGTTTTCTAAATACCATTTCTGCTCACGTTAGCTAGAAGTGGCTTCTTCACACTTATAACCAAGAACTCTGATTGATCACAGTTATAACCAAGAACTCTGAAAGAATCTTCAGTGCCTGGTGGGTATTTACTGCCTTGGGAATAGCTGAAATCTTCCAGGCATAGGAGTTAAAGAATGGCTTGGGTGAACAGAGGGATCACAGCTTTTTGTTGTTTCTGTTGGGAGATGCTTGAAGGATAAATAAAAGAAACAAGAAGTTGACAGCGTGAGGAAAAAGAATAATTGATAGATCAAAACCCCTGAGGAGATAAGAAAGAATGAGAATCAGAGCGCAGTTGTGGGGCTGGCCTTAGCCTGTGAGGAGGGAGGGGAGACATCTCTTCCTCTGAGACTGGTCGGATGGAGGAAGGGAGACAGGAGCATGTTAGTAAATGCATCCCCCTGCAGAGGACGAGGCTGCCTGCAGAGAGTGAGCGGAATGGGCAATACTGGGGAAGGATTATCCCGAGTGGGCTCTTTGCAGGTTCCACATGGAAGGACAATAGGTGTGAGAAGCAGAGAAGTTCCTCTTTAAAGTTTCCTTTCTTGTTAAAGAGTAAGTGTGTTAGAAACTTTGTTAAGCCCTATCCTATGTAGCTGTTAGACATGCCATGCTTACAGGCACCCAGTACGTTCTGTGTCCTTGTACTTTAACCAAGATATCGTGCTGGACTTGCTCACAGGTATGTCCCAGCTCTCCATGGCTCTTACCTGTTTATAAAAGTTTTAAGTTATTAGCCCATCGGGTTTTGGTTTAGATTGTGAGGTCTGGCTTCAGCCAACGGAGATCGGACACAGCAGTAAGGACGACCCCAAATGCGTAAGGGATAAATTTGTGTGTGTTTCTTTGTTCACTGTACTCTTGTGGCACGATGGCTAGTGAGAGTACCCTTCCTGCCGTCCAGGAAGTAAAAAACTTTGTTGCTGAAAAACCCTTTGTTTCAGTGCCAATTTTTCTTTGTGGCATCCAGCATCTGTTTCCAACAATAGGTGATAGGAGTTTATTTATTTATTTATTTATTCTTTTTTCATTGCTCTCCCACAATGTAGATAGAAGTTTATTAAGAGGATGTCTAGGCTATAATGTGGGATACAATAGTGAATCATTATTCATTTATTTTGTTTGTTTGTTTTAAAGCCCTGAGCTTAATTCTCTCTCTCTCTCTTTTTTTTTTTAGCAACTCAAATTCAAACATACTCCAAGAGCCCTGAGCTTAATTCTCTATGTTCATTCATTCAACATATTGTCTCTATCACATGACAGGCACTGTTGTGGGTGCTGGGTTTATGCCAGTGAGCAACACAAAAGTGGTTCCTGCTCGAGGAGGTCACGTTTTAGTGAGATGAAAACAGCCAGTGTGTGTGCGCATCACCACCCCCGGGGCCCTGAGTCCCTGGCGGAGCTGAGCTCTCCATGGCCCCTGCAGCCAGCACATGAAATGCAGCTCAAGGCCACCTGAACGCACTCACTTGGTAGCAGGCTGCTCTCTAGTGTGGCAGACACACGGGTACCTACTCAGCATCCATGCTCCTTTTCTTCCTTACTAATACAACGCTGATCTTACTGGCAGAGGCAGTGTGCCCAGCTAAAAGGCATTTTCCAGCCTTCCATGCCAAACAGCAGTGACTGTGTGACAGTTTAGGCCCCTGAGAGATAAACAGAAATGGTTGGATAGGGCTTTTTGGAAAGCTAATTGAACGGGGAGCAGACTCAGCCGGCATGCCCATTGTCCCTTTGCCCTTCCTTCTTCCAGCTTCTTGCAATGCAGCCATGATGGCTGGAGTTGAGAAGCTCTCTCAGAACTCTGAGGGCAGCTGGGCACAGTGGCTCACACCTGTAATCCCAGTGCTTTGGGGGGCTGAGGCAAGCAGATTGCTTGCACTCAGGAGTTTGAGACCATCCTGGGCAAAATGGCGAAACCCTGTCTCTACAAAAATTACAAAAATTAGCCGAGCTTGGTGGCACATGCATGTAATCCCAGCCACTTGGTGGGGGGGGTGGTGGTTGAGGTGGGAGAATCACTTGAGCCTGCGACGTGGAAGTTGCAGTGAGCCGAAATCACACACTCCAGCCTGGATGACAGAGTGAGACTCTGTCAACCTCCCACCCCCAAAAAGAAAACGTCTCAGGGAAAGGCCAGCCGAATTTCAGAGACCTCTACCTTGTATCTTGAAGTCACCGAGCCGAGTCACCTATTTGGATTTCTCGTTATGTGAGAACAAGAAGCGCTGTCTCGTTTAAGGCATTGCTAGTTAATATTTGCATTTTCTGTTATACGCAGCCAAGCTTAAGCCACACTTGATATGCAGAGAATCAGCTGTGTTTGTTACCTGTGGCAGCCATAAGAATGGCTTTTCAAATCTCTGACTGCAGGAAGTGTAATTAACCAAGGACTCCAGCTGCTGGCTCTGAAATGCATCACCGCATTTATACCAAGGCCAGGTTTTCCATGGACCGCTCCCAGCTAATGACTGAGCACGAATGGGATACTAAGGCAGGCTCATTCTTGGGACAGGGGTGAAAGGTGGATGACTTTAAGTGAAGAATCTGCCGATGGCCTTGCTGAAAACTTTCCTTAGAGCGGCCTTGCAGTTTAAGAGGAGGTGTCCACTCCTCTCTTCCGCACTCAAGAGTCAGACTTCTGTCATGCTTTCATGTCTCTCCCAACCTCTCTTCGCTCCCTCCTCATTTTTTCTCTCTTTTTAAAATAGAGATGGGCACTTTGGGAGGCCGAGTTGAATGGATCACTTGAAGCCCAGAGTTCAAGACCAGCCTGGCCAACATGGTGAAACCCCATTCTACTAAAAATAGAAAAATTAGCCAGGCATGGTGGGGCTCACCTGTAATCCTAGCTACTGGGGAGGCTGAGGAATGAGAATCACTTGAACCCAAAAGGTGGAGTTCGCAGTGAGCTGAGATCACACCACTGCATTCCAGCCTGGACGACAGAGTGAGACTCTGGTTCTAAATAGATTAATTAATTAATTTTAAAAATGGAGATTGGATCTGGCTATGGTGCCCAGGCTAATATGGAACTTCTGTCTCAAGCAATCCTGCCTCAGCCTCTCAGTGCTGGGAATACAGCTGTGAGCCACCATGCCCAGCCCCTCCTCGTTTTCTCTAAAGATGGTTCCCCTAATAAATATCTTGCATATTTCATTTTATCTTGAGATCCCACCTCCTCGGAGGACCCGGATTAACATATCCCCATATCTGTTTATGCCTGCTGCACGTGTTTTTGAAATTACATAATTTAACAGAGCCATAACTAAACCATAGAAATACGAATACAGAAGAAAATTGAGTTGTTATTTCTATGAAAACCAAGTTGACTACTTTAGAAAGTTTTGAAAAGGGTGGTTGCGCTGGGTGCAGTGGCTCACGCCTGTAATCCCAGCACTTTGGGAGGCTGAGCCGGAGGGACCACAAGGTCAGGAGTTTGAGACCAGCCTGGCCAACATAGTGAAACCCCGTCTCTACTAAAAATACAAAAATTAGCTGGGCATGGTGGCACATGCCTGTAGTCCCGGCTACTCGTGAGGCTGAGGCAGGAGAATCGCTTGAACCTGGGAGGTGGGGGTTGTGGTGAGCCGAGACTGCGCCACTGCACTCCAGCCTGGGCAAGGGAGTGAGACTCTGTCTCAAAAAAAAAAAAAAAAAAAAAGAAAAAAAAGAAAGGGTAGTTGCTTAAAAGAAAAAAAAAAATCTGTTTACAAAAAGACAAACAAGGTCAGGCATGGTGGCTCATGCCTGTAATTCTAAGACTTTGGGAGACCAAGGAGGGCAGATCACTTAAATTCAGGAGTTCAAGACCAGCTTGGGCAACATGGCGAAACCCTGTCTTCACAAAAAATACAGAAATGAGCCAGGCGTGGTGGAGTGAGCATGTAGTCCCAGCTTCTTGGGAGGCCGGGGTGAGAGGCTTGCTTGAGCCAGCAGATTCCAGTTGCAGTGAGCTGTGACTGTGCTACTGCACTCCAGCCTGGGCGACAGTGGTTGCAGGGACTGGAGAGAGGGAGAAATGGGGAGTTGTATAATGAATATGGAGTTTCAGTTTTGCAAGATAAAAAGGTTGTGGAGATCTGTTGTACAACAATGTGAATATACTGAATACCACTGAACCATACATTTCAAAATGGTTAAGATGGTAAGTCTGGCCAAATGTGGTGGTGCACACTTGTAATCTCGGCATTTTGGAAGGCTGAGGAAGGCTCAGGAGCTCAGGAGTTTTAGACCAGCCTGGGCAACCTGCAGTGAGCCATGATAATGCCTCTAGACTCCAGCCTGGGCAACAATAGCGAGATCCTGTCTCAAAAATAAAATAAAAATAGGCCGGGCCTGGTGGCACACACCTGTAATCCCAGCACTTTGGGAGGCTGAGGCAAGAGAATCACTTGAACCCAGGAGGTGGAGGTTGCAGTGAGCCAAGATTGCACCACTGCACTCTGGTCTGGGGACAGAGTCAGACTCCATCTCAAAAAAGTAAAAATAAAATAAAATAAATAAAGATGGTAAGATATATATATATATATATATATATATATATACACACACACACACACACACACACACACACACACACACACACACACATATATACATATACATATATATCTTAACCACGATTAAAATACTGGGCTGGGTACCATGGCTCGTGCGTGTAATCCCAGCACTTTGGGAGGCTGAGGCAGCAGTATCGCTTGAGGACTTTGGGACCTATCTGGGCAAAATAGCGAGACTCTGTCTTTCCAAAAACAAATAAAAAACTAGCTGGGTATGGTAGTGCATTCTTGTAGTCCCAGCTCCTTAGGAGGCTGAGGTGGGAGGATCACTTGGGCCCAGGAGGTTGAGGCTGTAGTGAACTGTAATCGCACCACTGCACTACAGCCTGGGCAACAGAGACCCCATCTCAAAATAAATAAATTAATAAAGAAAATTAAAAACTGAATGTCAGTATGTATTGTAAAAAATAACTAAAAAGTAAAACATGATTAAATCCTTCTCCTGTGATAAAATAAAAATAAAGAAAAGAAGAAAAAAATTAAAACCTGGCAGCCAGGCGCGGTGGCTCAAGCCTGTAATCCCAGCACTTTGGGAGGCCGAGGCGGGTGGATCACGAGGTCAAGAGCTAGAGACCATCCTGGTCAACATGGTGAAACCCCGTCTCTACTAAAAATACTAAAAATTAGCTGGGCATGGTGGCGCGTGCCTGTAATCCCAGCTACTCAGGAGGCTGAGGCAGGAGAATTGCCTGAACCCAGGAGGCGGAGGTTGCGGTGAGCCGAGATCGCGCCATTGCACTCCAGCCTGGGCAACGAGAGCGAAACTCCGTCTCAAAAAAAAAAAAAAAAAAAAAATTAAAACCTGGCTGGGTGAGGTGGTTCATGCCTTTAACCCCAGCACTTTGGGAGGCTGAGGTGGGAGAATCACTTGAGGTCAGGTGTTCGAGACCAGCCTGGCCAACATGGTGAAACCCCATCTCTACTGAAAATACAAAAATTAGCCAGGTGTGGTGGCGGGTGCTTGTAATCCCAGCTACGTGGGGGACTGAGGCTGGAGAGTCACTTGAACCTGGGAGGTGGAGGTTGCAGTGAGCCAAGATGGTGCCACTGCAGTCCAGCCTGGGAGACAGAGCAAGACTCTGTCTCAAATAACAAAAACAAAAACAAAAATTAGCTGGGTGTGGTGGCAGGTGCCTGTAATCCCAGCTATTTGGGAGGCTGAGGCTGGAGAATCGCTCGACCCCAAGAGGTGGAAGTTGCGGTGAACCTAGATCTCACCACTGCACTCCAGCCTGGGTGACAGAGTGAGACTCCAACTCAAAAAAAAATAAAAATAAAAAATAAAAAAATTAAAACATAAAAACTTACAAAATGGCCGGGCGCGGTGGCTCAAGCCTGTAATCCCAGCACTTTGGGAGGCCGAGGCGGGTGGATCATGAGGTCGAGAGATCGAGACCATCCTGGTCAACATGGTGAAACCCCGTCTCTACTAAAAATATAAAAAAATTAGCTGGGCATGGTGGCTCGTGCCTGTAATCCCAGCTACTGAGGAGGCCGAGGCAGGAGAATTGCCTGAACCCAGGAGGCAGAGGTTGCGGTGAGCCGAGATCGCACCATTGCACTCCAGCCTGGGTAACAAGAGCGAAACTCCGTCTCAAAAAAAAACCAAAAAACAAAAAACAAAAAAACTTACAAAATGGCTATTTGGTTTGGAGAAACTGCTGGAAACGTTTGGGGAAACATTAGAGTCTGCACTCAGACTGGATTTTCATTGTAGATCCAGTAGATGGAAAAGGGAGGGAGGAAGGACGACCCGGGGATCTGAAGGAAGCTGATGAAGAGACCATGTGAGGGCTGGGACATGGTGTTCTTCAAGCTCATTCTCAATCTTGCTTTGCAAGAATCCTAAAGCTCTTAGGCACTTTATAGAATGTGGAAATCTAGACAGTTTGTATGGATATTGTTATGCAAGAAAAGAAATATGGCAGGATGCTGAGGCAGGGGGGTTACTTGAACCTAGGAGTTTGAGACTGCAGTGAGCTATGATCGCACCACTGCACTCCAGCCTGGGTGACAGAATGAGACCCCATCTCAAGGAAAAAAAAAAAAAAAAAGGGCCGGGCACGGTGGCTCACGCCTGTAATCCCAGCACTTTGGGAGGCCGAGGGGGGTGGATCACGAGGTCAAGAGATTGAGACCATCCTTGTCAACATGGTGAAACCCCATAAAATAAAAACCCCTTAAAATAAAAATAAATTAGCCGGGCGTGGTGGTACGTGCCTGTAATCCCAGCTACTCAGGAGGCTGAGGCAAGAGAATTGCCTGAACCCAGGAGGCAGAAGTTGCGGTGAGCCGAGATCGCGCCATTGCACTCCAGCCTGAGTAACAAGAGCGAAACTCCGTCTCAAAAAAAAAAAAAAAAAAAAAAAAAAAAAAAAGACCCAGTGCAGTGGCTCCTGTCTGTAATTTCAGCACTTTGGGAGGCCAAGGCAGGATTGCTTGAGCCCAGTAGTTTGAGACCCTGGGGTGAGACCTCATCTCTACAAAATATAAAAACTGGCCAGGCGTGGTGGCTCACACCTGTAATCCAAACACTTTGGAGGCCAAGGCAGGCAGATCACCTGAGGTCAGGAGTTCAAGACCAGCCTGACCAACATGGTAAAACCCTGTGTTTAAATAAATAAATAAATAAATAATAAAAAATAAAAATAAATAAAATAAAAACTTGGCCAGGTGTGGTGGCAGCACCTGTAGGCTCAGCTACTCAGGATGCTGAGGTGGGAGGGTCACTTGAGCCTAGGAGTATGAGGCTGCCATGAGCCCTGGTCCTGCCACTCCAGCGTGGGCGACAGAGTGAGATCCTCTCCAAAAAAAAAGGAAACAAAGAAATATGGAATTCAAATCAGCAAACACATACAAGAGCCTTGGCATCACATTGACAGACTGGCAAGTTAGTATATATTTATATTTTACCTTAAAACAAAATGTACAAATACATATTTTTTTTTTTAGGCCAGTCAAGTGAGGCAGTGGGAGTGGAGAAAAAAACAAAAAAATCTGTAACTAGGCCGGGCGCGGTGGCTCACACCTGTAATCCCAGCACTTTGTGAGGCTGAGGCTGGTGGTGGTGGATCATGAAGTCAAGAGATCAAGACCATCCTGGCCAACATGGTGAAACCCTGTGTCTACTAAAAATACAAAAATTAGCTGGGCATGGTAGCACGTGCCTGTAGTCCCAGCTACTCAGGAGGCTGAGGAAGAGGAATCACTTGACTCTGGGAGGTGGAGGCTGTAGTTAGCCAAGATTGTGTCACTGCACTCCAGCCTGGGTGACAGAGTGAGATCCCGTCTCAAAAAAAAAAAAAAAAAAAAAAAAAGAAATCTGTGACTAGTTATAATCAATTGCTTGTAAACACTACTGCACTCAGACAAGCCCACATACCGTTTTTAATGATCCTTTTAAACTTACTGTTTTTTTGTTTAATTGATCAACTTCTGGTCTCAATTGCGTCAGATAAGAAAGCTCCTACTGGCCGGGCGTGGTGGCTCAAGCCTGTAATCCCAGCACTTTGGGAGGCCGAGGCGGGTGGATCACGAGGTCAAGAGATCGAGACCATCCTGGTCAACAAGGTGAAACCCCGTCTCTACTAAAAATACAAAAATTAGCTGGGCATGGTGGCGCGTGCCTGTAATCCCAGCTATTCAGGAGGCTGAGGCAGGAGAATTGCCTGAACCCAGGAGGCGGAGGTTGCGGTGAGCCGAGATCGCGCCATTGCACTCCAGCCTGGGTAACAAGAGCGAAACTCCGTCTCAAAAAAAAAAAAAAAAAAAAAAAAAAGAAAGCTCCTACTGAAATAATAGTAAATGTGAATTGCTTTATTGTGCAACTACTATATACCTGGGTGAAAGGCTCGAATGTCAATCCAGTAGAAGGAAGGCAGGGAGGAGGGACCTTCCAGGGATCAGGAGAAAGCCAATAACAAACAGAGACTGAGTGAGGGGTCGGGCAGCGGTATTCTTCAAGGCGGAAGGACGTGCATGGGGGTATTGAGAGCACCGAAAGAAGAGGATGCTGTAGCCCAGAAGCAAGAGAGGAAGGTGTGATTCAGGAAGGGTGAAACAATTTTTGGTGATGACAAAACCTCTGATGAGGCCAGGGGAGCAGGTGGGTGACTGGAGGAGAGACAAAGGTCCCCAGAGTTGAGGAGGAAGCACAAACCGCAGGTATTGGGTGAGTCGTCCGATCAACTCCGAAGTCTCCTAGATGAACTCAGAAGTCTCCCAGACTGGCAGGAAGATTGGGCTTGGAGAGGAAATTGGGGGCAGGTGTCCAAACAGTGGTGTGCTAGAAGCAGCTCATATTGGCTCAGGAGAACCAATTGTTAAATTTTCGATTTTATGGGCTGGTTGTTATGCATTGCCATTATTAAAATGCAATTATAAAGGCCGGGTGCAGTGGCTTATGTCGGTAATCCTGGCACTTTGGGAGGCCAAGACAAACAGATCACTTGAGCCCACGAGTTTGAGACCAGCCTGGGCAACATGGTGAAACGCCACCTCTGCAACAACAACAACAACAACAAAAACAATAACAATAACAAAAAAAAATTAGCCGGATGTGGTGGTGGGCGCCTGAAATCCCAGCTACTCAGGAGGCTGAGGTGGATCAGGAGGATCAATTCAGCCTGGGAGGTGGAGGTTACAGTGAACTGAGATCACGTCACTGCCCTCCGGCTTGGGTGACAGAGTGAGACCCTGTCTCAAAAAAAAAAAGTGCTTTTTCTTTTTTCTTTTCTTTTTTTTTTTTGAGGAAGGCGCAGTCGCAGTTTTTGTGGGTCATGGATCTGTATGCTTCTGTTGCTGACACACCGCTGTCCACTCTCCGAGGAACCTGTCGGTCAGGAAGCCGGGCAGCAGCCATGGCTTTTAAGGATACTGGACAAACACCTGTGGAGCTGGAGGTAGCAATTCACCAAATTCAAATCACTCTAACAAGCCGACAGATAAAATCCCTGGAGAAGGTGTGTGCTGACTTGATCAGAGGAGCAAGGGAAAAGAATCTGAGACTGAAAGGACCAGTTCAAATGCTCACCAAGACTCTGAGAATCCCTACGAGAAAAACCCCTGTGGTGAAGGTTCTAAGACGTGGGATGGTTTCCAGGTAATAATCCACAAGCAACTCGCAGACGTACACAGCCCTGAGATGGTTAAGCAGGTTACTTGCATCAGTGTTGAGCAGCTTAAGTGGAAGTCCCCATTGCAGATGCTTCAGTCAACAATTTTAATAAATTGATTACCCGTTGTTAAAGAAAAGTAATTATATAAACTTACAATTTAAGGAAAGTATATTAAAACAAAGGTATTAATATTCAAAGCACGTCACTTTCTAATAACTTTCCTACATCTTTTTTTTTTTTTTTTTTTGAGACGGAGTTTCGCTCTTGTTACCCAGGCTGGAGTGCAATGGCGCCATCTCGGCTCACCGCAACCTCCACCTCCCGGGTTCAGGCAATTCTCCTGTCTCAGCCTCCTGAGTAGCTTGGGATTATAGGCACACGCCACCATGCCCAGCTAATTTTTTGTATTTTTAGTTGAGACGAGGTTTCACCATGTTGACCAGGTTGGTCTCGATCTCTCGACCTTGTGATCCACCCACCTCGGCCTCCCAAAGTGCTGGGATTACAGGCTTGAGCCACCGTGCCCGGCCACTTTCCTACATCTTACTGCTATTCATGCTCTTGGAGTTACTTCTGTTTCTTGCATCTGTATGGTTGGAATACTACATAATGGTGTGCAATGGTGCATCTCTGCCCAACTCTGCATTTCAGTAGCATCACGTTATTAACTCAAAATCAGCCGTGGTGGACATATTTACACCAGAGAAATTAGTCGACACTACAGATACAGAGCTTGAGTTACTGCATTATTATTATTATTTTTGAAATGGATTCTCACTCTGTTGCCCAAGCTTGAGTGCAGTGGCATGATCTCAGCTCACTGCAACCTCCAGCTCCCAAGTTCAAGTGATTCTCCTGCCTCAGCCTCCTGAGTAGCTGGGATTACAGGTGTGCGCCGCCACACCCAGATAATTTTTTTTGGTGTGTATTTTTAGTAGAGACAGGATTGGTTTGGCTGGTCTCGAACTCCCAAACTTGTGATCCATCCACTTCGGTGTCCCAAAAGTGCTGGGATTACAGGTGTGCGCCACCACGCCTGGCCCACTGAGTTATTGTTTTGTGAATTACCTATATTCATTCGTCAACTGCAATCATAGATATAAGAGTTCAGCAAAATCCAGTGACAGCATTCTATGAGAATCAATTTGATTATACGGAATTTACAATAAAAGAAGTTGTGTACATTTTGTGTTAACCATCCTTTCTATCAGTAAAATTTATAGTAAATATATTTGCACATATTTTATATATGTCTATGTAAATACACACACACACACACACACACACACACACACACACACACATATAAACACACACACATTTTTCCCTAAAGAGCTGGTTGTTAAACATTTATGACACATCACTCAGCCAAGGACTCCTTTCCCTGATACTGGCATTGGGGTGATGGTGAGCAATACCATCATGGGGGGCCTAACCCTCCTTCCTACCCCTGAGCTCACAGTCTCATGTGGAGTCAGGAACCGAGGTAACAATACAGCACTGGGTGGCAGGGAGGGAGGGAACTGAGACCAAGCAGAGGAAGGGAGGTGTTCAAAGCATGTGAGATTTATGTGGGCACTCAAAGAATGAGTAGGAATCAGCCAGCCATAGGAAAAACACAAGCAAAACCCCAGATGTCAGAAACAATGGGAGGCAGGCTGGGTGCAGTGGCTCACGCCTGTAATCCCAGCACTTGGGGAACTAAGGCACGTGGAATCACCTAAAGTCAGGAGTTCAAGACAAGCCTGGCCAACATGGCAAAACCCTGTCTCTACTATTAATACAAAAATTAGCCAGGCGTGGCAGTGCACGCCTGTAATCCCAGCTACTTGGGCGGCTGAGGCACGAGAATCACATGAACCTGGGAGGCAGAGGCTGCACTGAGCCAAGATCGCATCACTGCACTTCAGTCTGGGCAACAGAGTGAGACTCCGTCTTAACAACAACAGCAACGAAAAAGAAACAGGTCATGATGTGCCTGAGGGCAGTGGCCATGGGGTGCTTCTCCTGCCTCCTGGAGCATCTGGAGAGTGAAGAAGGAGCAGCCTGTACTGGAAAGGGTTTTCTGGACCCTAGACCTTAGAAGAGTAAACATTTCTGGACAAAGGGACAAAGATGGGAGTCAGGTGATGGGAAGAGAGGGTGTTCTGGGCAGAAGGAACCACATGAGCAAAAGCGAGGAGGTAAAAGAGAATCCGAATACGTAGATCTGCAGGCAGTTCTGGGTGGCTGGAGTGCTTGTCAGGGAGGGCGTGGGTAAGATGCTGGAGAAGTGGCCATGGCTGAGACCAGGAGGGCTGAGGGCCAAGCCAGGGAGACGGTGTGTGTCCTCAGGAGCTGTGGGGAGCCTTAGGAGGGGCCTGAGTTGGGGTGTGACATGGTTAAGGTGCCTTCAGCTGCTTAGAGAATGATTGGGTGGGTGTCAGGTAGGGAAAGACTGGAGGATGTGATTCTTTTGGGAAGATGCTACAGTCAGATAGGTGAGAGATGATGGAATAGGGTTGTGGATATGGAGAGCGGAAAAGAGGAGGGTTGACTCCAAAGAAATAGGGAAGCAGAATTGAAAGGACTGAACTTCCAGGAGGCTGGCATGGCCAATTAAGGGCTGATGCACTTGTTTTCAAAGAGCACTGATGAGTTATTCTGCAGAATGTCCCTCCACTGGAGTTTGATGTTTTCTCATGATAGTGGTCGAATACATCTCAACATGTTTTCTCCCTCTCAGGTGGGAGGCTGAGGCAGGCGGATCACTTGAGGTCAGGAGTTTGAGACCAGCCCGACCAACAGAGCGAAACCCCCATCTCTACTAAAAATACAAAAATTAGCCAAGCATGGTGGTGGGTGCCTGTAATCTCAGCTACTCAGGAGGCTAAGGCAGGAGAATCGCTTGAACCCGGGAGGCGGAGGTTGCAGTGAGCCGAGATTGTGCCACTGCATTCCAGCCCGGGCAACAGAACAAGACTCTGTCTGAAAAAAAAAAAAAAAAAAAAAAAAAAAGGGATTGAGATTACACATTTTATGCACAAATATTACAGAGATCAGCGAATTATATCAGGAGGTACATGATATACCCTTGTCTTACTACTATGATAGGGCCATCTTTGGGGGAAGGGTCACTGGAGGAGGTACAGATATAGGGAAAAGATCTGGGTTTCTGGTTTGGGATGGGCTGGAGTGCAGACGAGAATCCAGACCAGAGACAGGGCTTTGGGAATGCCCAGCACTGGGGAGGTAGCTGAGGACTTGAGAAGGGGCAATGCTGCCAGAGCAGAGGGTGTCAAAAGGAAGAGAAATGGCGGAAATAGAAGCAAGACTGGCTTTGCACTGTATCCAAGTAGTTAGGGTAGGGGCGAGAACTGGAATATGTCCTGCAGATTTGGTATCCAGGGGCTTGACCAGTGCCTGGGGTTAGTGCTCACCACGGCCAGGCTGAGGCTGGGACTTGTGGAGGGGGTTTTTCTTTCTGAGCAGTTAACTTGGAGCAGATTTGGATGGGCACTACTGGCTGCACTGTTCCTGTGTGTTTTTTTGTTTTTGTTTTTGTTGTTGTTGTTTTGTGTTTTTTTAAGATAGAGTCTTACTCTGTTGCCCAGGCTTGAGTTCAGTGGCACAATCATGGTTCACTGCAGCCTTGACCTTGCCGGCTCAAGTGATCCTCCCCTTTCAGCCTCTCGAGTAGCTGGGACTAGAAGCATGCACCACCATGTCCAGCTAATTTTTGTACTTTCAGTAGAGGTGGGTTTTTGCCATGTTGCCCAGTCTGATCTCAAACTCTTGGGCTCAAGTGATCCGCACGCCTAGGCCTCCCAAAGTCCTGGGATTACAGGTGTGAGCCACCGTGCCCAGCCCACTACTACTGTTTTAACTCAACCAGTAAGAAGTGGGCAGTGTTCTGGATTTCATGTTAAGATCTCCTGGCTAAGCTGCAAGAGGTGGCAATGAAATTGGCTTGTGTGCAGGCCAGCGGGCTGCCTAGCGCCCAGCACTTCCGGCTGTGGACAGAGCCACATAGCTGGCGGAGAGCTAGCTCCGCGGGCATGGGCGGCCCCAAGTGGTCTATTGGAGGTCCTGCTGTTGGAAGCGAAACAGAAGCAGTGAAGGGTGGCCATTTGTAAATTTTTGGAGAAATTTCTATTCAGATACTTTGTGCATTTTTAAGTGGATTGTCTTTTTATTACTGAGTTGTAAGAATTCTTCATGTATTCTAAATGCAAGTCTCTTTTTAGATATATTGCAAGAGGTAGAAGGTGGGGTCCTTATTCTCTAGGCTCAGGCTGCCCCAGGGACCCATATGTATACATACACATATATATATATATATATATATATATATATATATATATATATATATACACACACACACACACATACATATATATATATGTATGTATACATACATATATATGTATATATATGTATGTATACATACATATATATGTATGTATATATATATATATATATATATATATATACACATATATATATACACATACATATATTTTTGAGACAGGGTCTCACTCTGTCACCCAGGTTGGAGTGCAGTGGTGTCATCACGGTTCACTGCAGCCTCGACCACCAGGGCTCAAGTGATGCTCCCACCTCAGCCCCCCAGTAGCTGGGACTACTAGCATGCGCCACCACGCCAGACAGATTTTTTTTCTTTGGTAGAGATGGGGTTTCGCCATGTTGCCCAGGCTGGTCTGAAACTCCTGGGCTCAAGTGATCCTCTTGCCTAGACCTCCCAAAGTGCTGGGGTTTCAGGTGTGAGCCATATTGCTGGCTTCCTCCTGACTTTTAAAAATGACAATACTGGATTCTAGTTTACATACAATAAATTGTATCTATCTTAAGTTTTCAGTTTGATGAGTTCTGTTTTTTTTTTTTTTTTTTTTTTTTAGGCAGAGTCTTGCTCTGTCGCCCAGGCTGGCGTGCAATGGCATGATCTTAGCTGACCACAAACTCTGCTCCTAGGTTCAAGCAATTCTCTTGCCTCAGCCACCCAAGTAGATGGAATTACAGCAGTCTACCACCTTTAGTAGAGATAGGGTTTTATCATGTTGGTAAGGATGATCTTGAACTCCTGACCTCAGGTGATCCACCTGCCTCGGCTCCCAGGAGTGAGCCACCGTGCCCAGCTGAGTTCTAATAATTTTATGCAATTGTAACTATTACCCCAAACATATCTAGATTTTTTTTTTTTTTTTTTTGAGATGGAGCCTTGCTCTGTCACCCAGGCTGGAGTGCAGTGGTGCGATCTCAGCTCACTGCAACTTCTGCCTCCCAGGCTCAAGTGGTCCTCCTATCTCAGCCTCCCGAGTAGCTGCGAGTTCAGGTGCCTGTCACCACACCCAGCTAATTTTTGTATTTTCAGTAGAGATGGGATTTCACCATGTTGGCCAGGATGGTCTCAAACTCCTAGCCTCAAGTCATCTGTCTGCCTAGACCTCCCAAAATGTTGGGATTACAGGGGGTGAGCCACCATGCCCAGCCAAGATCTAGAATATTTCTACCACTTCCCTCCCCACACATTTTATTTTCCCCCTTTCCAGTCAATCTACACACCTCTCCAACAGGCAACCACTATTCTGACTTCTATCCTATTGAATTTCCTGTTTTTGAACTTTATATAAGTGGAATCACATAGTTTGTATTTTTTGGTCTGTCTTATTTTGCTCAACATCATGTTTTTGAGGTTCATCCATGTGTTGTATCAGCGGTTCATTCATTGTAATTGTTGAGTCATATTCCACTGTATGAATATACAATGCCTTGTCTATCCATTCCCTTGTTGATGGTAGTTTCGTTTTTAGCTACTGTGAATAAAATCACAACAAATATTCTTGGCTGTTTTGTGAATGTGTTTTCATTTCTCTTGAGCATATACCTGGAGTAGAATTTCAGGGTCAAATGGTTTAATAATGTTTTAAATTTTTAGGAACTGCCAAACTCTTTTCTCAAGTGGCAGCACTATCTTATTTTCTACCAGCAATGTATGAACTTTCTGATTTCCCTACATCCCTGCCAATACTTTTTATTATCTATCTCTTACATTGTAGTCATCCTAGTAGATATAGAGTGGTATCTCATTGTGGTTTTGATTTGCATTTCCCTGATGACTAATAATATTGAACATGTTTTCATGTACCTAATGGCCATTTGTAAATCCTCTTTGGAGAAATTTCTTTTCAGATCCATTGTACATTTTTAAGTGGGTTGTCTTTTTAATATTGAGTGGTAAGAATTCTTCATCTATTCAGGGTGCAAGTCTCTTTTCATATATATGACTTGAAAGTATGTTCTTGCAATCTGTGGATTGTCTTGGGGAGCTTCCAGTCTGGGCAAGAAGGGACAGCATGAGCGGTGTAAGGAGGAGACGCACAGTACAGTCTAGGGTGAGCTCTCTGAGCCTCAGGGTTGCTCACTGCTGGATGAGCTGATCTGACATTTCCACGTCTCTGCAGCAAGAATGTGTGTCCCTGTATGCTCAGTGCTGTGCAATCAGGCATACAAGCTAAGTGTCAGGGAGGCGGCGTCTCACAAGACCAGGAGCATGGGAGACTGGGGGAAGCAGGAGGTTCTTTCTCTCGTTCCTCCCTCCCTTCCTTCCTCTCCCCCCTCCCTCCTTTCTTCTTCCTTCCTTCCTTCCACATTTTTTTTTTTTGGACAGGGTCTCACTCTGTCACCCAAGATGGAGTGCAGTGTCGTGTGAATATGGCTTACTGCAGCCTCAACATCTCAGGGTCAGTGTGGTCCTTCCACTTCTGCCTCCCAAGTAACCAAGACTACAGGAGCATGCCCTCATGCCCAGCTAATTTTAAAAAAAACTCTTTTATAGTGACGAGGTCTCAATCCGTTGCTCAGGCTGGTCTCAAACTGCTGGGTTCAGGCGATCCTCTTGCCTCGGCCTCCCAAAATGCTGGGGTTACAGGTGTGTGAGCCACTGTGCCCAGCGGGAGGCTCATTCTTTTTTTTTCTTTTTTGAGATGGAGTTTTGCTCTTGTCACCCAGGCTGGAGTGCAATGGTGCGATCTCGACTCACCGCAACCTCCACCTCCTGGGTTCTGGCAATTCTCCTGCCTCAGCCTCCTGAGTAGCTGGGACTACAGGCATATGCTACCATGCCCAGCTAATTTTTTTTTTTTTTGTATTTTTAGTAGAGACGGGGTTTTACCATGTTGACCAGGATGGTCTCGATCTCTTGACCTCGTGATCCACCTGCCTCGGCCTCCCAAAGTGCTGGGATTATAGGTGTGATTATAGGATTATAGTGCTGGGATTATAGCTTCCCGGCCTGGGAGGCTCTTTCTTAAGAAAGAAGACTCCGTATTGCAAACTTGCACAGGACTAACAGTATGGATGATAACATGATTAACAGGATTATCTCGGAGGTGATACAGCGTGGCTCAGGAGCCAGGCTGATTGATTTATGTCCTGGCTGTAGGAGATGTCAGGACACAGTGCCCTTCCCATTCCCCCTTAGCCATTCCTGATGGCTTTTTACTGGGATTTTCTGCCTGAGGGTGCCCTCTGCTCAGAAGGCATACTGGCAGGCTGGAAGTGTCAGGAACCGCTCTCAACTAATGAAGAAACCCTCCGTGTTGTCACTCCTTCAGTGGGATGAGAACACGGTCTTCTTCACTGTCCCAGAGATGCCCAATACAGTCAAGCCCCATTTGTCCACAGCGGTAACCTGCTCAGGACTGCACCCTATGTTGCTTTTCTTCATTTCTTTGTTTCACTTCCTCTCCTCTCCTATTAGCCTTGGAATCATCTCTCAAATAAACCATTTGTATGAACATCCTTATCTCTGTGTCTGCTTCTGGGGAAATCCAGCCTAAAGACAGTGGTTCTTTTATTTCTTAGATCTATCCACCCAATTTCCTTGGGCAGATCACTTTACCACTTGTAAATTTCACTTGCGTCATCTACAGAATGTAGATAATAGCACTTATTTCTTAGAATGGTCAAGCAGTTTAGTATCTCACTCAGACATTAAAAGTACGGTAAATGTTCCTATTCTCATTTGTTTACTGGCCTGTAACATAAATATTCTCCCAGAGACTCTTGGATGAACATGACTCATTCAGACATAGGCAGGGAAAGATAAGCAGCCTGGAGCTGGCCCTGTGGAACATTGATTGATTGGGTTCCTGCTTCCAGTTACTTGTCTCCTCTCCAATGGGATTAAATGTCTCCACCATTTTTCATGTGACTTCTCTGGCATCCTGAATAGGTAGCATATTTCCCTGGCCCCCATAAATTAATTTTGGGCTTTCTCATGTGACTTGCTTTGAATAATGGCATATGAGCAGATGTGACATTCTCCACATCTGCGAAGAAGCTTGAAATGTGTTACTGCATGGTTTGGCAGGGGCTCTCTCACTCCGGTCCTCTACCAACACAAAGACATGTCTCCAGTGCCTGCCATACAGTTTGAGCTAGAACCATTAAATACTTTATTTAATTAATTAATTTGTTTATTTATTTGCGATGAAGTCTTGGTCTGTCTCCTAGGCTGGAGTGCAGTGGCATGATCTTGGCTTACTGCAACCTCTGCCTCCTGGGTTCAAGCGATTCTCATGCCTCAGCCTCCCGAGTAGCTGGAAATACAGGTGCACGCCACCATGCCTGGCTATTTCTGTATTTTTAGTAGAGATGAAGTTTCACTATGTTGGCCAGGCTGGTCTCGAACTCCTGACCTCAAGTGATCCAACTGCCTCAGCCTCCTAAAGTGCTGGGATTACAGGCATGAGCTACCGTGCCTGGCCTAAATACTTTATTTTTCATTTTTAAAAATGGGTTCATCCATCCATTTACAGATGATTAAATAACTATTGTGTGCCGAGCAGTCCCATATGTTACATGTGTCTGCATATGTTAATTCATTTCATCCTCACAGGAACGCTAAGACACAGGTCCCATTATCATCGTCCTTATTTTACATATGTGGAAAACTAAGGTTCCGTGAGGATTAGTACCTTGCTCAAATTCACACTGCAGGGAAGGGGCAAGATCTGCCTTCTAGGTTTACATTCTTGAATGCTGTATCCTGCTTCTCATAGCAGGTAACCAGCAAATGCCTATTAAGTAAACATTTGTTTAAACGATTGTTACTACTGGTAGCATTGTTCCCTTTCATTTACCTAAATAGGGAAGGTACAATCTACTGGGACAAATATGGGCTTCTGACTTTGGACCTGCTTGCTCACTCTTTCTATGTGAGTTGTTTGCTGAATAGGAGATCCTTCTGATTCTTCTGATTGGAGAAAACTTGTCCGTGGTGATCAAATGGGAATCACAACATTTCCCTTGCAGGACCTACATGAGCCACAAGATATATCCTGTCAATTCCATGTGGTTCCCAGATATCTTCCATGTGGACCCCAGTGTGGACCCTAGTGTGGACCCCAGATCTCTCTCCTAAAGGCCCATTCAAACCCCTATATCTTTCCTGAGGCCCACATGGATTCCCAACATTTTTCTTATAGCAGCTAAGCTTCATCACTTACATAGGTTTCCTTTTGTCATCTCATTGGCTCCTCTCCACAGCTCCGTAAATCAGCCTTGGCTTGCATTATAGCAGGGACAGAGAGCAGTGTTCATGTGGGTGAACCAGAGACAGGACTGACAGAGAACCCAGTTGTCCTGACCTGGAGCCCAGGACCCTTCCTTCCGGGTTGGCCTTGTGGCGGGATTATGCTCCCTGCTCAGCCCTTCCTAGGCACCAAGGCTCTCTCCCTCCATTTCCCCTCTGCCACACTAGTTCTTGTCTGCCTTTTTTCACTCCCACCCACTTTTCATGCCAGCTGTGGGAGTGAGGCCCCACTCCTGGCAGGCTGCAGCCAGACAATGGGCCCTTATTCTAGGCGAAGAATCCCTGCAGTGTCTCCCACCCACTGAGGCCCCCTTCCAGGCCTAAGATGGTGTGGGTGGGAGGTAGGAGTGGAGGGTATGGTGTGGGGGAAGGAGAAATTGGCCAGCAGCAAAAGAGTGGCCCTGGCTGTAGAGATCCCACAGGAGGTTTACTATGTAAACACCAATCACAATAAAAAGCCTGTCTTCACTCCCAACCCATCTCTCCAAATGGGCCTCTCTCAACCCTCCAACGTTCTGGGTTTTTAAACATTTACCCTGGCCTCTACTCTCTGGGTGTTCATCTCTGCATATACACTCTTTCGTTGTTTTTTCTGAGTCTCTTTTTCTAAGCTTCTCTCTCTCTCCTCTCTCTCCCTGTTCCTTTGCATAATTTGTCCCTATTTCCCGTCTCTCTCTTGCTTCATTATGCTCCATTACCCATCTTATCTTTCCAAGTATTTTTTCTCTCCAGGCCTTGATCTCTCATCCCAGTCTCTCTCTCCGTGTGTCTCTGTCTCTGTGTTTGCGGCTCTTCTTTCCCGTCGTTCTACGTCTGTCTTTCCGTGGAGCTGTGTCCTGGTCTGTGTATCATCTCCAATCTTCCATCCTCTGTTCTCTCTGTCCCGCTGCACCTGCAGAGCTGAAGGGCCTTCCGCCGTCACCGTACTCTGCTCTCCTGCTCTTTCTCACTCCTTTCTGGCACGTCCCAGAGGCTCCTGGCATCGGCACGGGACGTTACTCTCCCCAGTTTACAGATGTGGAAGCTGAGGCTCTCGCTGCTGGTGCCAGGCTCCCATCTCTGGGTCTCTTCCTTCCGCCTACTCGGCATGCTGTTGTCCCTGAGGTGTCCGTCAACCACCTGATCCGGCAGGGGCCCGGGGACTAGCACCTCGGACAGCTCCTGCAAGGTGATGGGCGGCCGGGCTGTCCTCGCGAGCGCAGCAGGAGCGGCCCCGGGAGTGAAGCGGAAGTCTCGCGAGAGTGGCTGCTGCAGGTTGTGGCGGTGTGGGCGCGCGCGGAGAAGGCCCCGGGCGCGCGCGCGCGCGCGCTCCCCGCCTCCAGCCCGGGAGCGGCTCGCGGCCGGCTCCGCGCCGCATCCCTCGGTTCAGCGCAGCTCAGCGCACCGCGGCGGCCTTTCGGCAGCCGAACGGCTGTGGCAGGTGAGTCTGGGCATGAAGGCTGGGAGGTGAGCTTTGCAGGGAAGCTGGGCGCGGGGCGGGAAGGGTGGGGATCCCTGGCTGCAGGTTTGTACCCCCTACACTTCACCTTTGGATGCAGGGAGCAGGCCGAACTGCCGGAGAGGTGGGAGTGGAGGTGACCTTTCCTGTTCGGGGGCTGGGGAGGAGCGCTCAGGGCGCACCCAGCCCCCCAACCCCTCCCATCCCCATCTGTGGCTCCCGCAGAGGGAACCGGGCCTTTGGGTGACGTCAGACCCTGGATCTGGAGCCTGAGCTTTGGGCCCTCCATCCCCCCCCAGCCCCACCTGGCGTTCCCTGGAAACCGGCCTTCTGGAGATGGCGCGCGCGGCCTGGGAAGGGGGCGACTGACTGCAAGGGGGTGCCGATGGCCTCCTTTGGGTCTTTCCTTGCAACTAGCGCCTGCAGGTGGACCTGGGTTGACTTCCCTCACCTCCTTGGGGCGACCGACCTTTGGACTGCGGGCCTCAGCCGCCCCAGGGTTGCTGGGGGACGGGTGCGCTGGCCCAGGCCACAGGGCGGGCTCTGTCAGGGCTTTGGGTGATGAGTTGGGGGCGCTGGATATAGCTCATTTCAACGGTGGCCGGAGTCGGTCACGAGGATGGCGGTGAGGCGTTTGGGGACTGATCCCTGTCCCCCACCTCGGGGAGCTCCTGGTCTGGGGGTTCGGGGTACCAAGTAGAGACTGGGCTTGAGCATTCGCCATCACAGGCGGTTTACACCGTTAATGTCCCAGCTTCCCGATGGGAAGATCAATGAGGGCCTGGCAGGCTTTCCCAGGAACACAGAGAGAAAGAGAGGCGACAGCCAGCGAACGGGAGACTTCCAGGGGTGATGGGATTTGGGTGGGAGGAGAGGCAAGAGAGGACATTCCAGGAGACTGTATGGGCAAAGGCACAGGGATGCGAACTAGCACAGCTGTTGGGGGCTGAGCCTGGGAGCTCAGCCATGTGACTGCCCATAGGGTGGCAGAGTGTGGAAAAATTTGCAACCTGTACCCTACACGTTCTGCCTCCATGGAGCAGGGCTCTGAAAGAGGGAAACGGTTCTTGCAGGGGCATGATTGGCAGAGAGATTTTGTTTGGGGCTACACAGGTCTTGCCAACTTTGGTTTGTTCTGGGCTTGGTGAGTATTAGGGCACAGTCTCCAGATCTGAGAGGCAGCTGTCTCTGGTGAATGGGCCCCTGAAAGAGGGTCTTAGGTTTAGCAAACCCCTTGGAGAGTTGGTGGGGTCCCAGGAGGGGAGTTCTAGACAGAGATCCTGGGCTCTGTGGCTGTTTCTTTAGCCTTTTCCTGGCTGGCCACCTCCAAGCCAAGTTGATTCCCCACTCCGGGCGTCTCTTTGCGAGCACCTTTCTAGAGGGATGAAATAATAGGACTAAGTAGTGACCTCTCTCGAGGATGCTCCCTGTTCTAGTTTAGAGCATCCCCCCAATTCTTCTCCCTCTTCCTTTCCCTTTCCCCCCCCATCCCTCTGCCTCTCTCTCCCTGTCCCCTCCCCTTGCCCTCCACAGCATTTCCTTTAGAGGCTGCACTTCCTTCCCTGCTGCCAGCCAGGAACTTCAGAAGGTTTCTCAGAGGAAGTGTGATACAGCAGGTTTGAAAGCAGCTTTGGGCTTAGCCTGATTGGGGGAGGGCATTAATTGTTTCTCTCCCACCCCTTGGGAGAGTGTGCAAGGGAGTCTTAAGCAAGTATATGGATTGACTGTGCTCTGTGCTGGGTCCCTCCTGGAAACTCCATCCAGGAGGGAGTGAGGGAAAGATTATAGGAGAATACGTGAACACTTAAGTGCCCAATGATTGACTCAAAATGTATGCAGTGGGATGCCAAGCATCAGTGTCTGGAAAGGCTTCCCAGAAGGGGTGGGATGTGAGAAGATGGCAGGACGTAGAGGAGCCAATAGTGCTGCCAGTTCAGGGGCACCAGAAGCAGAGGGAATGGCTGGAGATGATCTGCATGGGGCTGGGAGCGTGGGAGGCAGGTCAGCCTGTGAGCAGCAAAAGGTGGTGGGGAGGGAGGTTTGTAGCTGATGGGCACAAAGCCCTGAATGCCAGGCACAGGATCTGTAGGAGGCTACTTCAGAGTCATCAGTAGGACAGGGATAACATGGCCAGGAGACTGCTGTTTTCTGAGGATTATTCATAGTTCTTCTGAGGATTATTCATAGTTCTGGGATTTCAGGGCAGAAGATGGGGCTAGGAGTGGGATGACGGGACTGGAGGTAGAGCAGGAGGGGTAAACTTCCATCTTAGCAGGTTGGCTCTGGGCAGCAGAAAGGAATGACCATTTCTGTGCCAGGGATGAGGGGCCCATACTGGTGAGCAGGGAGGCCTGGAGTTGGCCCTAGGGCTCTGGCCTGATCCGAGGCCAGGCTTGACTCTTTTCTGCTCCTAAGGGCCTCAATCTTCCCACTGTGGGGGGAGTCTGTCCTCCTATCTTCACAATAAGGAATGGAATACATTATAGTCAGGATTTCTTGAACAAAATTCAGGTAGTATCTACTGTCTTACTGATAATTAAGGAGGTGTTTCCATAGGCCTACATCTCTGGAGGGATATGTAGCCCCCCTCCCCCTTATAAAAGATTATCAGTTGAGCAGATTGCTACTTTTTCTGTTTTGTAGTCTACAAATTTTGGTTTGGTCAGGCATAGTGGCTCATGCCTGTAATCCCAGCACTTTGGGAGGCCAAGGCAGGTGAATCACCTGAGGTCAGGGGTTCAAGACCAACCTGGCCAACATGGTGAAACCTCATCTCTACTAAAAATACAAAAATTAGCTGGGCATGGTGGCACATGCCTGTAATCCCAGCTACTAGGGAAGCCGAGGCAGGAGAATCACTTGAACCTGGGTGGTAGAGGTTGCAGTGAGCTGAGATTGTGCTAATGCACTCCAGCCTGGACAACAGAGTGAGACTCTATCTCAAAAAAAAAAAAAAAAAAGAAAGAAAGAAAGAAAAAAAAAAAGAAAGAACTTTGATTTTGCAGAGGCCAGTGATTTCTGTCTTCCCCTCCAACCCCCTGCCACCCATTTCCAAGGCTTGCCCTGAAACAAGGGCAGAGAAGCCTGGAACCTTCCATTTCTGTGACCCTAGTCTTTTACCGCCCTCTCAAGCCGCAGATTCTCTCTGCCCTAATCTTTATATACAAACAAGGCAGCTTTGCCCCGTGCTCTGGTTTCTGCTCTGAATCATTCATACTTTGCTGCACTGACTTCTCTGGAACGGTAGGCAGACTTTTGGGAGATTGTCTCGGACCAGGGACAGGGGTTAGGCTAGAGCCCAGGTAGGGAGGAGACCCCTCCTTCGAGGCCCCTGCATTTTGGTTGCTTTCTCCTCTCCTCCTGCGTCCTCGTTCTCCTGGAGGTCATTAGTGCTGGACCGCAGTCTCCCACTCCACATTCCATTTTCTCAGGGGAGGTAGTACCTCTTTTAGGCACCATTTTAACCAACTACACCTGAATGTGGTCCTCACTGGCATGTGGCCACCTCTGAAATCTTAAACTCCAGTATCCCTCTCTAACCACAGTCCAACTTCTGCTTTATCTGCTCTGTGACCTCAAGGAGACCTCTGGTTCTCAGACACCTCCATTTTCTGTCTCATGATTTACCTTTTCTGTGTTCTTTCTGAACCCCATGCCCTCAACTACTGTGCCACTTTGCTCATGTGTCACCACAGCTGCCATGAAGGGTCTCCAGTCTCAGCTGACCTTCCATCACTTCTGGAAACCCCTCTCCTCATTCCCATCAGTTCCCCTTTGTATTCCATGGGAGGAGTATTCCAAGCTGGACTACTATCCCCAAGCCCTTTGCTCCTGTAGAGAGTGGTTGGGGTGTGTGGCGGGGGAGGTGGGACCACCCCATGTTTCTACATTTCTCTCAAATCCCAGTAGAAGGAGATTCCTGGTGTGACGCACCTGATCTGTGCTATGGATGCCCACCCATCCTGTCTCCCAAGGTACCATTGTCCATCAGTCTCTCTGCTATTTCCCTTAATAACTCCCTCCAACCTTAGAAATATGCTCAAGTCTTCTATTCTGGGAAAAGCTTTTCTAACTCTGTGTCCTCCTCTCACTACTGCCATTTTAAACCTATGACGTCTTACTACAAAAGATGGATATGTGACCACTGTAGAAATTTTAGAAAATAAAGAAAATGGCCAGGCACGGTGGCTCATGCCTATAATCCCAGTACTTTGGGAGGCTTAGGTGGGTGGATCTTGAGGTCAGGAGTTTGAGACCAGCCTGACTAACATGGCGAAACCCTGTCTCTACTAAAAATAAAAAATTAGCTGGGCATGGTGGTGCGCACCTGTAGTCTCAGCTACTCAGGAGGCTGAGGCAGGAGAATCGCTTGAACCCAGGAGGCAGAGGTTGCAGTGAGCTGAGATCATGCCACTCCACTCCAGCCTGGGTGACAGAGCAAGACTCTGTCTTAAAAATATATATAATCCAGCCGGGCGCGGTGGCTCAAGCCTGTAATCCCAGCACTTTGGGAGGCCGAGGCGGGTGGATCACGAGGTCGAGAGATCGAGACCATCCTGGTCAACATGGTGAAATCCCGTCTCTACTAAAAGGTGCAAAAAAAAAATTAGCTGGGCATGGTGGCGTGTGCCTGTAATCCCAGCTACTTAGGAGGCTGAGGCAGGAGAATTGCCTGAGCCCAGGAGGCGGAGGTTGCGGTGAGCCGAGATCGCGCCATTGCACACCAGCCTGGGTAACAAGAGCGAAACTCCATCTCAAAAAAAAAAAAAAAATATATATATATATATATATAATCCAGGCTACAGTGGAAATAAAAATAAAAAAGAAAAGAAAGAAAAGTAGTAACTTATCCCACTATCAAGAGACAACTACTTATTTATTTATTTTTATTATTTTTTTTTAGATGGAGTCTCGCTCTTATCACCCAGGCTGGAGTGCAGTGGCATGATCTTGGCTCACTGCAACCTCCACCTCCTGGGTTTAAGTGATTCTCCCGTCTCGGCCTCCCAAGTAGCTGGGATTACAGGTGTGCACCAGCACGCCTGGCTAATTTTTTTGTATTTTTAGTAGAGAGGGCATTTCACTGTGTTGGTCAGGCTGGTCTCAAACCCCTGACCTCAAGTGATTCAACCACCTCGGCCTCCCAAAGTGTTGGGATTACAGATGTGAACCACCTTGCCCAGCCCAGAGGCAGCTACTATTAATCTTTTGGTGTGTAACGTTTCAGTGTTGTCTCAGATATTCTGTGTGTGCGTGTATTAAAATTTCAGCCGCGGCTGGGTGAGGTGGCTCACCCCTGTAATCCCAGCACTTTGGGAGACTGAGGTGGGTGGATCACCTGAGGTTGGGAGTTCGAGACCAGCCTGACCAACATGGAGAAAGCCCATCTCTACTAAAAATACAAAATTAGCTGGGCATGGTGGCGCGTGCCTGTAGTCCCAGTTAACTAGGGAGGCTGAGGCAGGAGAATCACTTGAACTTGGGAGGCGGAGGTTGCGGTGAGCTGAGATTGCGCCATTGCACTCCAGCCTGGGCAACAAGAGTGAAATTCTGTCTCAAAAAAAAAAAAAAAAAAAAAAAAAATTCAGCCAAGCTTTTTGAAAGACCCGTCTGCTAGACCTGTCTCTTCTTCTTCCTCATTATTTTTCTAATTTCTTGGCAGCTTGGCTTCTCCCCTCCCACTTCCCTGAAGCCACAGAGCTCACAGCTGACTCAGTTTTGCTAGTATAATAAAACACTTCCTGGCTGGGCACAGTGGCTCACGCCTGTAATAATCCCAACACTTTGGGAGGCTGGGGCGGGTGGATCACGAGGTCAGAAGATCGAGACCACGCTGGCCAATATGGTGAAACCTCGTCTCTACTAAAGTACAAAAACGTAGCCCGGTGTGGTGGTGTGCTCCTGTAGTCCCAGCTACTCAGAAGGCTGAGGCAGGGGAATTGCTTGAACCCCAGGGGGCAGATGTTGCAGTGAGCCGAGATCTCGCCACTGCACTCCAGCCTGGTGACAGAGTGAGACTCCATCTCAAAAAAATAAAAAAATAAAAAAATAAAACAAAACACTTCCTGATTGCCATGTCAACTTGTCATCTGACTGCTTCCCGGCCATGGACGTTGTTGACCCAGTTGACCAGTCATCAAAAAGATCTAGATAGATCTGTATTCATTGACTTGAAAAACTTGCATGAGGTATTGTTGAGTGGAAAAATACAGGTTATAAAACAGGATGTGTGGAATGATCTCATTTTTGTCATATGTGCTTCTATATACATTAAAAAATGAAAGCCTACAAAATCCCCCAGGCCTAAAGATCAGACTGTTAAAGGGGCGGAATCTGAGACGGTGGGTTTTGGGAGGACTTTTCTACTTTATGCACTTAGATTTTAAAAAATGCATGTATTAGCCGAGTGTGGTGGCTCACGCCTGTAATCCCAGCACTTTGGGAGGCCGAGGCGGGTGGATCACGAGGTTAAGAGATCGAGACTATCTGGCTAACATGGTGAAACCCCATCTCTACTAA
The DNA here is from genome assembly GCF_048565385.1 of Saimiri boliviensis. Taxonomy (NCBI): domain Eukaryota; kingdom Metazoa; phylum Chordata; class Mammalia; order Primates; family Cebidae; genus Saimiri; species Saimiri boliviensis. The sequence goes on from NC_133450.1 coordinate 3,766,323, forward strand.
AAATACAAAAATTAGCTGGGCGTGGAGGTGTGCACCCGTAGTCCCAGCTATTCGGGAGGCTGAGGCAGAATTGCTTGACCCTGGGAGGCGGAGGTTGCAGTGAGCCAAGATTGCACCACTGCACTCCAGCTTGGCACCTGGCGACAGAGCAAGACTCTGTCTCAAAAAAAAAAAAAGCATATATTTTTACACATAGCTAAAAAGCAATATATTAGTTAACTAATTAATTTAGAGATGAGGTCTCACTATGTTGCCCAGGCTGTAGTGCAATGACTATTCACAGGTGCAATCATAGCTCATTGTAGCATCCAACTCCTGGGCTCACACAGACCTCCCACCTCAGCCTCCTGAGTAGCCGGGACTATAGGCACATGCCACCGTGCCAGGCATATTTAAAAGACTAAGGCCTTTTTTTTTTCTTTTCTTTCTTTTTTTTTTTTTTTTTAATAGAGACGGGGTTTCGCCATATTGGCCAGGATGGTCTCGATCTCTTGAACTTGTGATCTACCCGCCTCGGCCTCCCACAGTGCTGGGATTACAGGTGTGAGCCACCGTGCCTGGCCAAGGCCATTTTTTTTTTTTTTTTTTAAAGAAGAAGAATAGAATCCTTCCGTGGCTCCCATGACTCTGAGGACAAAGTCCAAATCCTGCCCATGGCCTTCAAGGCCAAGATGACCTAGCCCCATTTACCTTTCAACCCTGTTTTTGCTTTTCCTTTGCTCCCTCCACTTTGAGAGTCATCTTCACTCTGCCTCTTTCTGTTCTTTAAGTATGCCACGCTATTGCTCTTCTGACCTTCACACCTGCTTTCCTGATTCTGTCTCTCTGGCCAACTCCCTATTCTTTGTTAAGGATTCCGCTCCAATGTCTATGAAACCATCCTTGACTCCTGTAAGACAGACCAGCGAGGTGTTCTGTGTTTCCACAGCTTTCTGAGTCTGCTCTCCCAGAGTGCTTTGGCTGTGTCACAATTGCTCCTTGATTTAGCTGGGTCCTCTACACTTACCTCCTCCCTCTCATCTTGATCTTGTCTCCTCTATCTCAGAGAAAATTGGGCTGGGTGCGGTGGCTCATATCTGTAATCCCAGCACTTTGGGAGGCTCAGGTGGGTGGATCTCTGAAGTCCAGGAGTTCAAGACTAACCTAGGCAACATGGTGAAACACCATCTCTACCAAAAACAAAACAAAAAATTAGCTGTGCATGGTGGTGGCATGCACCTGTAGCCCCAGCTACTTGGGAGGCTTAGGTGGAAGGATGGATTGAATGTAGGAGGTTGAGGCTGCAGTGAACTGTGATTGCACCCCTGCACTCCAGCCTGGGCAATAAAGCCAGACCCTGTCTCAAATAAAAAATAAAACAAAATTCAATGCCTGTGAAAATAAAGAAAATTTTTAAAAAATCAACACCTGTGAAAATAAAAAGAATAAAACAAAATTGAAGCAGATGCCGGGTGCCATGACTCACACCTGTAATCCCAGTACTTTGGGAAGCCGAGGTGGACGGATCACGAGGTCAGGAGATCGAGACCATCCTGGCTAACACAGTGAAACCCCATCTCTACTATAAATACAAAAATTAGCTGGGGATGGTGGCATGTACCTGTAGTCCCAGCTGCTCAGGAGGCTGAGGTAGGAGAACCGCTTGAACCTGAGAGGCGGAGGTTGCAGTGAGCTGAGATTGTGCCACTGCACTCCAGCCTGGGTGACAGAGCAAGACTCTGTCTCCAAAAACAAAAAAAAAGAGAGAGAGAAAAAAAAAAGAAAATTGAAGCAGACATCCGGGACTTTCTCACTGCCCACCTAAGGCCTCAAACCTGCCTGCATCTGCTTACGTCCTGCTCAGCTTCCCACCTGTGAGGATCAAGGCTTGTCCACCTCCTTGCACTGGAGCCCCTGTGTCTTCCTCTTTAGAGGCTTTCTCTATCAGGTAACCTCTGTCTCTCTACTGTATTTGCAACCTTTCTGTGTATCCTACACATTGCTGGCTTATTTCCATCTTAAATGACCCCCAGCTGCAGCCCTCCCTGGGCCCTCTCCTACCTCCACATCCTACCCAGGTAGTACTCGATCTCTGTTCTCAACCAGGCTTCTCCAAAGAGCTGTCTGCACCTGCGCTCAGTTGATCTGCTGTTTAGCTTGCTCTAAATTGGCTGCTGCTGTCACCACCAAAATGATTCTTGCTGGATTCACAACTGACTGGATGTTGCTAGTGTCATGAACACATTAGTCCCGGTAGTCCCATCCTTTCATAGGGGAGCCCTCAGTGGCATTGTCATGTCTGTCCAGTCTCTGCCACTGGCTATGGAGACTCCACAATCTCTGGGCTTTCCTCTTGCCTCATCAGCCGCTCCTTCTCATTCTTCCCCGACTATCCTATTCTGCTTGACTTTTTTTTTTTTCTGCTTGACTTTTTTTTTTTTTTTTTGAGATGGAGTTTTTGCTCTTGTTACCCAGGCTGGAGTGCAATGGCGCGATCTCGGCTCACCGCAACCTCCGCCTACTGGGTTCAGGCAATTCTCCTGCCTCAGCCTCCTGAGTAGCTGGCATTACAGGCACGCGCCACCATGTCCAGCTAATTTTTTGTATTTTTAGTAGAGACGGGGTTTCACCATGTTGACCAGGATGGTCTCGATCTCTTGACCTCGTGATCCACCCGCCTCGGCCTCCCAAAGTGCTGGGATTACAGGCATGAGCCACCGCGCCCAGCCTGCTTGACTTTCTAGATGTTTCATTTTTTGAACAGATAATGCATTTACATGATTTATAGTTCACAGAGATGTTCCAAATTTCTTCGGTTCTAAGATGAACATTTTGAAATTTCTGAAAATATTTTCATCCCTGTGTTTTACAATGTCTGGCATCTTACAGCTAACAAATTGGCAATTTTTTGGGTTTTGTTTTTTTTGGAGATGGAGTCTGGGGCTCAGTCACTCAGGCTGGAGTGCAGTGGCACAATCACGGCTCACTGCAATCTCTGCCTCCTGGACTCAAGTGACTCTCCTGCCTCAGCCTCCTGTGTAGCTGGGATTACAGGTGCATACCATCACATCTAGCTAATTTTTATATTTTTAATAGAGATGGAATTTCACCGTCGGGCACTGTGGCTCACACCTGTAATCCCAGCACTTTGGGAGGCCGAGGTGGGCGGATCAACTGAGGTCAGGAGTTTGAAACCAGCCTGGCTAATATGGTGAAACCCCGTTTCTACTAAAAATACAAAAAATTAGCCAAGCGTGATGGCACACGCCTGTAATCCCAGCTTCTCCGAAGGCTGAGGCAGAAGAATCGCTTGAACCCAGGAGGCAGAGGTTGCAGTGAGCAGAGATCATGCCATTGCACTCCAGCTTGGGGAACAAAAGCAAAACTTCGTCTCAAAAAAAAAAAAAAAGAGTTTTACTGTGTGGGCCAGGCTGGCCTCCTACTCCTGACCTTACCTTGGCCTCTCAAAGTGCTGGGATTATAGGCATGAGCCATGGTGCCTGGCCTGCAAATTGGCCTGCAAATTTTTCTTACTTGTGGTCAATAAAATAATGGTCTATCTTAAAACTGATGATGTTATCAGTTATATGGAAATGGTATAAAGATATATAGTAAAAATTCTGCTTCCCATCTAGTCCATTCAGTTTCTTTGCTCGCCAGGGAGCCACAATTACCATATTTTTTTCTTGATAGCCTTCTGGAGATTCTTTGCACATATATATATATATATATATATATATTGATATGGAGTTTTGCTCTGTCACCAGGCTGGAGTGCAGTGGCACTATCTCAGCTCACCGCAATCTCCACCTCTCAGGTTCAAGTGATTCTCCTGCCTCAGCCTCCCAAGTAGCTGGGACTACAGGCATGAGCCACCACACCCAGCTAATTTTTGTATTTTTGGTAGAGATGGGGTTTCACCATCAGGATAGTCTTTTTTTTTTTTTTTTTTTTTTTTTTTGAGACAGAGTCTTGCTCTGTAGCCAGGCGCCAGGCTGGAGTGTAGTGGTGCAATCTTGGCTCACTGCAACCTCCGCCTCCTGGGTTCAAGCAATTCTCCTGCCTCAGCCTCCTGGGTAGCCAGGTACACGCCACCACACCCAGCTATTTTTTTTGTATTTGTAGTAGACACAGGGTTTCACCATGTTGGCCAGGATGGTCTCGATCTCTTGACCTCGTGATCTGCCCGCCTTGGCCTCCCAAAGTGCTGGGATTACAGGCTTGAGCCACTGCGCCAGGCCCAGGATAGCCTTGATCTCTTGACCTTGTGATCTGCCTGCCTCAGCCTCCCAAAGTGCTGGGATTACAGGTGTGTGCTAAAAAAAAAAAGAATAATGCAGTAAACACCTTTATAACTTTCTGTCATCAATTGTTATATTTTGGAGCATTTGCTTTATCTTTTATTTTTACTTTTTTTTTTTGAGGTGGAGTTTCTCTCTTGTGCCCAGGCTGGAATGCAATTGGCATGATCTCAGCTCACCGCAACCTCTACCTCCCGGGTTCAAGCAATTGCCACCATGCCCAGCTAATTTTTTGTATTTTTAGTAGAGATGGGTTTCCCCACGTTGGTGAGACTAGTCTCGAACTCCCCCGACCTCAGGCAATCCACCCACCTCAGCCTCCCAAAGTGCCAGGATTACAGGTGTGAACCACTGCGCCCAGCCTATTTTTGCTGTTTTAAAGACAGGGTTTTGCTCTGTTGTTGACTGAAGCCTCAAACACCTGGGCACAAGTGAAGGTCTTGCCTTAGCTCCTCATGTAGCTGAAACTACAGGCACACACCACCATGCCTGTTTCTGCTTTATGTATGTGTATAAAACTTTTTTGCAGAACCATTCAAAAGGAAGTTACAGACCAGAAACTGCTTCTTTTTTTTTTTTTTTTTTTTAAGATAGAGTCTCTCTGTCACCCAGGCTGGAGTGCAAAGATGCCATCTCAGGTCATTGCAACCTCCCCTTCCTGGGTTCAAGTGATTCTCCCACCTCAGTCTCCCAAGTAGCTGGCATTACAGGCGCTCAACATCATGTCTGGCTAATTTTTGTATTTTTGTAGAGATGGAGTTTCACCATATTGGCCAGCCTGGTCTTGAACTCCTGACCTCAGGTGATCCGCCCACCTTGGCCTCCCAAAGTGCTGAGATTACTGGCATGAGCCACCGCGCCTGGCCCAGACACTGCTTCTAAAGACCAGCCTGTATCTTCTAAGAACGAAGATGTTCTATAGGCTGGCATGGTGGTTCACAGCTGTAATTCCAACACTTTGAAGAGGCCAAGGCAGGTGAATCTCTTGAGCCCAGAACTTCACGCTCAGCCTGGGCAACCGTCTCTCTGCAAAAAATACAAAAATTAGCCAGGCATGATGGCATGTGCCTGTAGTCCCAGGTACTCAGGAGACTGAGACTGAGACAGACGGGAGGATCTCTTGAGGCAGGAGATCGAGGCTGCAGTGAACCGTGATTGTGCTGCTGCACTCTAGCCTGGGCGCAGCACAGTGAGACCCTGTTTCAAAAAAGAAGGAAGGGAGGGAGAGAGGGAAGGAAGGAAGGAAGGAGGGACGGAGGGAGGGAAGGAAGGAAGGAAGGAAGGAAATGGGCGCACACACACACACACACACACACACACACACACAATATCCAAGAAATTTAACAGTGAACAGTAGTATCTACCATGCAGTCTATATTCAAGTTTCTCTAGTTGTCCTAAAAATGTCCTTTATAGCTGTGATTTTAAAATCCAGGATGCACGAAAGGATTCCCCATTGCATTTGGTTGCATGTTCCTTTTTATCGCCATTAATTTAGATAAATTCCCTCTGCATATTTCTGTCTTTCATGACATTAACAGTTGTCTTGTAGAATTTCCCACAGTCTGAATTTGTTGGATTGTTTTTTCATAATTATTTTCAGATTAAACTTTGGCAACCTATTCATGACCTTGAGTCTTTCTGTGCACAGCATAGCAGGAGGCACATGATGTTCTTTCTTTCTTTCTTTTTTTTGAGACAGAGTCTCCCTCCGTCGCCCAGGCTGCAGTGCAGTGGCACGATCTCGGCTTACTGTAGCCTCTGCCTGCAGGGTTCTAGCGATTCTCCTGCCTTAGGTTCCTGAGTAGCTGGGACTACAAGCATGTGATATTATGCCCGGCTATTTTTTGTATTTTTTGGTAGAGACAAGGTTTCACCACATTGGCCAGGATCGTCTTGAACTCTCTTAACCTCAAGTAATCCACCTGCCTCAGCCTCCCTCTCTTTTTTTTTGAGACGGAGTTTCACTCTTGTTGCCCAGGCTGGAGTGCAGTGGCTAGATCTTGGCTCACTGCAACCTCTGCCTCCTGGGTTGAAGCAGTTCTCCTGCCTCAGCCTCCCGAGTAGCTGGGATTATAGGCATGCTCCAACTTGCTCGGCTAATTTTGTGTTTTTTTGGTAGAGATGAAGTTTCTTCATGTTGGTCTGGCTGGTCTCAAACTCCTGACTTCAGGTGATCTGCCTGCCTTGGCCTCCCAAAGTGCTGGGATTACAGGTGTAAGCCACAGTGCCCTGCCTCTCCCTCTCTTTTTAAAAATAAAATAATAATGTCACTTTGGACTCATGGATTATAATAATCCATGTGGGCCGGGCACGGCAGCTTACGCCTGTAATCCCAGCAATTTGGGAGGCTGAGGTGGGTGGATCGCTTGAGGCCACGAGTTCAAGACCAGCCTGGCCAACATGGTGAAACCTTGTCTCTACTAAAAATACAAAAATTAGCCAGGTATGGTGGGGGAGTCTTGTAGTCCCAGCTACTCGGCAGGCTGAGGCAGGAGAATCGCTTGAGCTCGGGAGGCAGAGGTTGCAGTGAGCCAAGATCATCCCACTGTACTCCAGCCTGGGTGACAGAGCAAGACAATATCTCAAAAAAAAGAAAAAGAAAAATCCACGTGGTTATTGCTTTTGATACTCAAATTGTCCCAAATTTGGTTGGTGGTAGCCCCTTCAGACTGGCTCCTGTGTCCTTTTGACTTGCCTCCATTCGTTGTTGAGTACTTTCTTCTTTCTGATACCACAGAATGTTCCAGGCTAACCTTTTATTTCTTTTCCCTGACTTGGGACCAGCCATATATATTTTTAAAAGTCTGTATTTATACTGATACCTCCGCTTTGAATCCAATGCCACAAGGCTCCTCCTTACCTTTCCATGATCCGTATTCTGGCTCCTCCTCCTACAGTGAGAATCCTCTCCTGTGGTATACATGGCAAAGGTTTAGAGAGTCATCACAGCAGTACTAGCGGTAAGAGTAAACCTGCTACCATGTATGATGTATTTGCAGTTTCTTTTTCTTTTTTTTTGAGACACGGTCTTGCTCTGTCGCTCAGGCCTGGAGTGCGGTGGCGCAATCACACCGAACTGCAGCCTTGACTTCCTGAGCTCAAGTGATCCTCCCCCCTCAGCCTCCTGAGAAGCTGGGACTGCAGCCACACATCACCGTACCCCGCTCATGTTTGTATTTTTTGTAGAGATGGGGTCTTGCTGTGTTACTCAGGCTGGTCTCAAACTCCTGGTCTCAAGCAATCCACCTGACTTGGCCTCCCAAAGTGCTGGGATTCCAGGCATGAACCACTGTACCCGGCCTGTTTGCATTTATTTTTGCCCTTGAGGTTTATCTTTCTAAGAGAACACAGGGTTACTGTGATCAAAAGTTACTTGGGCTAATTTTTTTTTTTTTTTTTTTGAGATGGAGTTTCGCTCTTGTTACCCAGGCTGGAGTGCAATGGCGCGATCTCGGCTCACCGCAACCTCCGCCTCCTGGGTTCAGGCAATTCTCCTGCCTCAGCTTCCTGAGTAGCTGGGATTACAGGCACGCGCCACCATGCCCAGCTAATTTTTTTTTGTATTTTCTTTAGTAGAGACGGGGTTTCACCATGTTGTCCAGGATAGTCTCGATCTCTTGACCTCGTGATCCACCCACCTCGGCCTCCCAAGGTGCTGGGATTACAGGCTTGAACCACTGCACCCGGACAATTTTTTTTTTTTCTGTGAGATTGTTATCAATTTATAGTTAGCTTAATTTGTTTAAGTTTTAGAGTCTGCTTTTCTTTTTGGTTTAAATTTTTGAAATATGGAAGTCATTTCGAATTTTTGAAATATGGAAGACATTTCAAGTTTTTGAAATATGGAAGTCATTTTATATGTAAAAGTATATTAAAAAGCTTATTAAAAAGTATATAAAAAAGCAGAAGTCTCTCTACTCATCATAGCCCTTCCATTATATAGGGGACTATCGCATTACTTTCTGGTTTATTCTTTGTTTCTTTTGCAAAAACAAGCAAATTCATTTGGGCATTCTTACTCCCGTTTTCTCACTTAAGGGATAGCGTATGATTTACACTTTTTGTACTTTGCTTTTTTTTTTTTTTAACTTAATATATCCTGGAAAGCATTCCATAGCAGTTTATTCAGCTCATTTTTATTCTTTTTTTTTTTTGAGACAGAGTTTCATTCTGTCACCCAGGCTGGAGTACAGCGGCACAATCTTGGCACACTGCAACCTCTGCCACCCGGGTTCAATTTATTCTCCCACCTCAGCCTCCTAAATAGTTGGGATTACAGCATGCTCAGCTAATTTTTGTATTTTTTTGGTAGAGATGGGGTTTTACCATGTTGTCTAGGCTGGTCTCAAACCCCTGACCTCAAGTGATCCTCCCGCTTCACTTCTGAAAGTGCCGGGATGGATTGCAGATGTGAGCCACCATGCCTGGCCTCTTCTTTACATCTGTATAATACTCTATTGTATGATATACCTTGTATATTCAAATAGTGACATTTAGGTTGCTTTCAGCATTTTGCTATTGCAAATAGTGTCGTGTTGAATAACGTGTGTGTTTGTCATTTCTTATATGTGGGTAAATGACTTAACAGGAGCAGGACTGTTAGGTGAAAAGGAAAATATATTCTTATTCTCTTATACAAAATGTGTAACATACAGACTGTTCTACATCTTGCTTTTTTTAACTACTAGTGTCTTTGGAGATTTTTCCATATCAGTACCAGAGAACCTCTTTCTCTTTTTAAAATCTTTAACAGCTGCAGAGCATTTTTAAAAATAGCTGCGGAACAGTCCATTGTATGACTGTACCATTGGTTTAATCGGTCTCAAACTGATTGTTTCTAATCCTTTGTTATTACAAACTGCCACAATTAACGCACCTGTGCGTGGGTATCATTTCCTGATTATTTCTTATTATATCCTTCTCTTTTCTTTTTGTGGTGGATGTTACTTTTTTTTTTTTTTTTTTAAGAGGCTGAGTGTGGCTCTGTCACCAGGCTGGAGTGCAGTGGCATGATCTCGGCTCACTGCAACCTCCACCTCCTGGGTTCAAGGGATTCTTCTGCCTCAGCCTCCTGAGTAGCTGGGACTACAGACATGTGCCACCATGCCTGGCTAATTTTTGGATTTTTAGTAGAGATAGGGTTTCATCATCTTGGCCAAACTAGTCTTGAACTCCTGACTTCATGATCTGCCTGCCTCAGCCTCCCAAAGTGCTGGGATTACAGGTGTGAGCCACCACACCCGACCCTTTACAAGGTTTTTATATCTGTATTTGATCCCATATCACAAAAAGGCCCAGAACATTGTAATTGCCCAAACTTTTAATTGGATCCAGAGGAATTTGACTGGAATGCCAGAAGTTCTTTGTGATTTTTTTTTTTCCATTCAGAGAGTCTTGCTCTGTTGCCCAGGCTGGAGTGCAGTGGTGCAATCATGGCTCACTATAGCCTCCACCTCCCAGACTCAAGAAATCCTCCCACTTCAGCCTCCTAAGGAACTGGGACTACAGGCGTGCACCATCGTGCCTGCCTAATTTTTTATTTTTTGTAGAGATGGAGTCTCACTATGTTGGCCAGACTGGTCTTGAACTACTGGACTTGAGTGATCCTCCTGCCTTGGCCTCCTGAAATGCTGGGATTACAGGTGTGAGCCACTACGTCCAGCCTGAAGTTTTTGTTTCAAAGCAAATATCTCATGGAAGTCTAACACACAGGAGAGTGCCCAAGTTGTATCTATGCTTGGAGAATGTTCAGAGTCCCTACCTCTGTGTATCCAGCACCCCGACTGGGAACAGGTGCCGGGCCCCCAGTCGCTGCCCCCCGAAGGGTAATACTATCTTGACTTCTAACACCATCGATGAGGCTTTCCTATTCCAAAACTTTAAGCAGACGTCTGCCCAGCTTTCCAACGTTGCATCGCCTTAGCACTTTCTTGTGGACCATTTTCTGCTGTTGACTGTATAAATGTCCACCAAAGTTATTGTTCTAACACGGTGATTGCCGCTTGTTTTCCCTGGCCTTAACTTGCCAATGATTACTTAGCATGGGTCAGTGAGGCCGCCCACTGAACTCCCAGGAGCAGAGCATGTTTGTATACTCCAGATACCTATAAGATGCCCCGGCCAGGTGTCCCCCAGTGGCTCAGACCCTGCAGGTCCATAGCACAGCTGTTTGTCCTTTCCTGGAACCTGCACCTTGTCTCACACAGGCTTGTCATGATGGGTCTCCGCCAACCACTCAGGGTTAAGTGGGCAGGGAGTCTTCTGATTGCTCCCTTTCCCCTACTCCCTGAAAACCCCCTTAAGACCCCTTCAAACTTGTCACCTGAGGGTCTCAGGAAGCACATCCTGCCCACCTCGTCTCTCTAGTCTCATCTGCTGTCCCCTCATTTGCACTCTGCTTTGACCGCAGTAGCTTTCTTTCCCTTATGATAGATGGCTCATGCCTATAATCCCAGCACTTTGGGAGTCCAAAGCGGGAGGACTGCTTGAGGCCAGGAATTTGAGACCAGCTGGACAACACAGCAAGACCTCCTCTGTACAAAATATTTAAAAATTAGCCTGGTAGCCTGTCCCTGTAGTCTAGCTGCTCGAGGCTGAGGCAGGAGGCTGGCTTGAGCCCAGGAGTGCCACTGCACTCCAGCCTGGGTGACAGAATCAGACCCTGTATAAGAAAAAAAAAGTGTGAAACTTCTTCCTAGTGAGGATCTGTCTCTGTATGATGCTTTCTCATCTGCCTGGAAGGCTGTTTTGCCCAGGGACCTCCTCTTGATTCTCCAGGTCTTTGCTACCACTTATATTTAATTTCCCTGAGGCTGGGTGCAGTGGCTCATGCCTGTAATCCTAGCACTTTGGGAGGCTGAGGCAGGTGGATTGCTTGAGCCTAGGAATTCAAATTAGTTTGGGCAATATGGCGAAACTCCATCTCTACAAAAAATATAAAAATTAGCTGGGCATGGTGGTGCTTGCCTGTAGTTCCAGCTACTCAGGAGGCTGAGCTTGGAGGATCACCTGAACCTGGGGAGGCTGAGGCTGCAGTGAGCTGGGATTGCACCACTGTGCTTCAGCCTGGACAACAGAGAGACCCCGTCTCAAAAAGAATTTTTTTTTTTAATTTAAGATGGGGTTTCAGCCGGGCGCAGTGGCTCAAGCCTGTAATCCCAGCACTTTGGGAGGCCGAGGCGGGTGGATCACGAGGTCGAGAGATCGAGACCATCCTGGTCAACATGGTGAAACCCCGTCTCTACTAAAAATACAAAAAATTAGCTGGGCATGGTGGCGCGTGCCTGTAATCCCAGCTACTCAGGAGGCTGAGGCAGGAGAATTGCCTGAACCCGGGAGACGGAGGTTGCGGTGAGCCGAGATCACGCCATTGCACTCCAGCCTGGGTAACAAGAGTGAAACTCCGTCTCAAAAAAAAAAAAAAAAAAAAAAGATGGGGTTTCACCATGTTGGTCAGGCTGGTCTTGAACGCCTGACCTCAGGTGATCCGCCTGCCTTGGCCTCCAAAGTGCTTGGATTACAGGCGTGAGTCACTGTGCCCAGCGAAAAAAAAATTTATTTATTTATTTATTTATTTATTTATTTTGAGATGGAGATTTGCTCTTGTTACCCAGGCTGGAGTGCAATGGCTCGATCTCGGCTCACCGCAACCTCCGCCTCCTGGGTTCAGGCAATTCTCCTGCCTCAGCCTCCCGAGTAGCTGGGATTACAGGCACGCGCCACCATGCCCAGCTAATTTTTTGTATTTTTAGTAGAGACGGGGTTTCACTATGTTGACCAGGATGGTCTCGATCTCTTGACCTCGTGATCCACCCGCCTCGGCCTCCCAAAGTGCTGGGATTACAGGTGTGAGACACCGCACTTTGGGAGGCCGAGGCAGGTGGATCACGAGGTCAAGAGATTGAGACAAGCCTGACCAACATGGTGAAACTCCGTCTCTACTAAAAATACAAAAAAATTAGCCGAATGTGGTAATGCATGCCTGTAATCCCCGCTACTTGGGAGGCTAGGCAGGAGAATCGCTTGAACCCAGGAGGCCGAGGTTGCAGTGAGCCAAGATCGAGCCATTTGTCTCCAGCCCAGGTGACAGAGAGAGACTCCATCTCAAAAAAAAAAAAAAAGTAATTTCCCTGACTCCCCGGACCAGATTAGATTGCCATAACATATGCTATATATGTTTTCAGCAGCTGTGCTTGCCTTCCGTATGATTTACTGCAGAGGTGATTGACTTTCATAGGGAGAGCAGGGACCAAATCTTTTTGCTCCTTCTCTCTCCCAGCACCATATAAGTGTCCTAATAACTGAACAAATGACCAAGGGCAAAAGGAGCGAAGGGAGTCCGGCCTGTGACCAAGGTCAGGGCTCCGTCTGCAACTCAAGGTCAAGGAATAGAATGTCACTTGGCTTTCCCTGTATGGGGCCCCCTCTCAGGTTCCTTTCCCACCCTTGGATGGGGTTTTTGGAGGGTGGATTTTGTGCCTTGAGACAGAGGGCAGGAGCAGCTGGGAAGATGTAGCTGGTGGAAGGATGGCTCTGGGAGGAGGGAGCTGTCTCCATTGTGTTCACGGCACCCTGGGAGTATATGCTGGGTCCGCCCTGGGGAGCTTGTAGCCCGGATGCGGCGTAGAGAGGAACTGGGGTGGGTGCAGCCCTGATCTCATCCTTCTCTGGCTTTTCTTTCCTTCCAGGTCAGGACAAAGAGTTGTGGGCAGGCTGTTGGGCCAGCTGGTACCATCATGGCAGGTAAGGAGAGGACCAGGCTGTGTGAATAGGACCTGACAGTGAGCATAGCCTGGGTGGCCCTCTTCTTGGTCCCTTTATCTCCCTTAGTCTTTGGAGGCCAGATTCTTTTCATCTCACTGTCCCCAGGCTTTCTCCACTCTCTCCACTGAGGCCTGGGTGGGGAAAGCAGAGTGGTCAGTGGCCACAGGAGCCAACGGGGCAGCACAGCCAGGGAAAGGATGGGCATCTTGGATTGTTGAGGGGAAGACTGGAAGGGATGCTATGCAATGTGTCTCATCCACAGAGAAAGTGAACAACTTCCCACCTTTGCCCAAATTCATCCCGCTGAAGCCATGTTTCTACCAAGACTTCGAGGCAGACATTCCTCCCCAGCATCTCAGCATGACCAAGCGCCTCTACTACCTCTGGATGTGTGAGTGCCATGGGATCGGGGTGGGCCAGGGTGGCTGGAGGAGTGGGGAAGACTGGGCCTGCTGGGCAGCGGGGTCGGGTACCCACAGGCCCAGCTGTCCTTCAGTCCCACTTGTAGCATTTGCATGGACCATAAGTCTTCTTCTCCCGGGCTCCCAGTAGGCTTCTTCTATGGGCCACCTCCCACACTGGGCCTCAGTTTCCCTCAGTCTCCCCCATCTGGGCCCCTTCCACCCTCCATTCACGGAGCATCTGGACAGGGGTCCCTCTCTGCAGTGTAATCACTGTCTTGCTTCCCTTTTCCCTTCCACTGGACTAACTTTCCAGGGAACCTCTGGGGATTGTCAGGACCTCAGGATTCTGGATTTGGAGAGGAATCCTTCCCTCAAAGCCTCATTTGTCTTGCTTTCTCTGGAAGATTGCTCAAAGAGAGGAGCCTTCAACTGGGAGTTGGGAGCTGTGGGATCAAGTTTGCCTGGTCATTCTGCTTCCCAGGCAGCAGTTTCCTCATTTGTGGAAAGAGACTATTAGGCTAGGTGTGGTGGCTCACGCCTGTAATCCCAGCACTTTGGGAGGCCAAGGTGGTGGACCACCTGAGAGGTCAGGAGTTCAAGACCAGCCTGGCTGAGATGATTAAACCTATCTCTACTAAAAATACAAAAATTAGCCAGGCTCGAGGCCGGGCGCGGTGGCTCAAGCCTGTAATCCCAGCATTTTGGGAGGCCGAGGTGGGTGGATCACGAGGTCAAGAGATCGAGACTATCCTGGTCAACATGGTGAAACCCTGTCTCTACTAAAAATACAAAAAAATAGCTGGGCATGGTAGCGCGTGCCTGTAATCCCAGCTACTCAGGAGGCTGAGGCAGGAGAATTGCCTGAACCCAGGAGGCGGAGGTTGCGGTGAGCCAAGATCGCACCATTGCACTCCAGCCTGGGTAACAAGAGCGAAACTCCGTCTCAAAGAAAAAAGAATTAGCCAGGCTTAGTGGCAGGCACCTGTAATTCCAGCTACTCAGGAGGCTGAGGCAGGAGAATCGCTTGAACCCAGGAGGCAGAGGCTGCAGTGAGTGAGATCGCACCACTGCACTCCAGCCTGGGCAACACAGCAAGACTCTGTCTCAAAAAAAAAAAAAAAATCAGTTTTAAAACTAAGCCTCTGGGAGATTTTGGGGCAATGAACAGGGATAGAGGAAATACAGCTGAGATGTATGGGAAGAAATGCCCACTCATTACGAGGGGCCCTGAGATGGGTGACAGGGTGGTTCGGCCAGACTTGTGGGGCACTCCATCTGACCTGGGCTCTGGGAACTCCATTCCTGGGAAGATCTCGTTCAGAAGCTGGATTTAAGGGCTATAAATACCTCCTTAAGTCCTCACTAGGCACCTGTCAGGTGCTTTACTCCCAAGGAAATGTATATAACCCTTAAGGTGCTTAAAGGTTCCACTCAAAAGACAGAACCACAGATGCCTGGCTGTTTGAGGTTATGTCTGAGCCTTCCTTCCTTCATTTATTCGGCAGGCCATTGTGGACTCAGCCTTGTTCTCAAGGCAGGGAGTGCTCTGATGTTAGATAATGATGTGCTGCACAGACCTGGGTGTGTGTTAGTGCCAGCATCACTTTTATCTGTAAATCTTTTGAGGTCCCTGCTGGCCATGACTCAGTGACACTGTGCCACCTAGTTCAGCTAGATATGTGGGGACAGAGGAGGGCGAGCCTCGGTCCTGCTCTTGGAGAACTTTTAATCTGGTTGATGGGCTGAGATTTATATCTGGGGAACCTTGAGAGTAGCCCAGGTCTGTAGGTCAGAGGGATGGGAGATGATGAGGTTGCCATAGCAAAGGAAGACTTATTTGAGGAGCTGGCATGAGAGTTATCTAAGAAATAGATTAGACAGCCGGACGCAGTGGCTCATGCCTGTAATCCCAGCACTTTGGGAGGCTGAGGTAGGTGGATCGCCTGAGGTCAGGAGTTCAAGACCGGCCTGGCCAACTTGACGAAAACCTATCTCTACTAAAAATACAAAAATTAGCCAGGAGTGGTGGCAGGTGCCTGTAATCCCAGCTCCTTGGGAGGCTGAGGCAGGAGAACCACTTGAACCTGAGAGGTGGAAGTTACAGTGAGCCAAGATTGCGTCATTGCACTCAAGCCTGGGTGACAGGATGAGATTCCATCTCAAAAAAAAAAAAAAAAGAGAGAGAGAGAGAAAAAAGAAATGGATTAAAGACTCAGATTCCAGCCACCAGTGCCTGCCCCATTTAAGTGCAAGGTAGATGGTACAATGGCTAGAAGAGATGTTTCCACCAGACCTTTTATTTTTCCCTTTCATGCCCCTACCTTGAAAGAGAAAGTGTAAGGTTGATTTCCCGTGTCTTGGGCTTGGTGATTGCTGTGGGTCTGGGAGGGTTGGGGTTGAAGCCGTTCTTAGAAGGACGAGAGCATTTCTACCACACTGAGGCTGTGGGGCCCTTCAAAGGGGCTTGCTGGGCAGAAGCTCTGGGTTCTGGAGGCTCTGCTCTCCAGATTTCTCAGGAGTGGGTGCTGGGGTGGGGGGCTGGTCTGAGCTCCCAGCTTGCTTTCTTACAGTCTTTACTTCCTGTGTGTGTGTGTGTATGTGTGTGTGTGTGTGTGTGTCTCACGTGTCTGTGTGTGTCTGTGGTTATGGGTTGTGGGTCTTCTGTGCGGGTGTGAATCTGTGAATGTGTCTGCGTCTCTCTGTGCTTGCCTGCGCTGTTGGCCTGGTTTGACTGCGTCTGTGTTGCATTACCGGTGTGCATGTGTCCCTGTCCGGGTGCTCATGTGTCTCTGTATGGGTCTGGGTGTCTGTCTCTGTGTGTGCATGTGCTCTCCTGGGCCTGCAGTGAACAGCGTCACGCTGGCCGTGAACCTGGTGGGCTGTCTCGCGTGGCTGATCGGAGGCGGGGGAGCCACCAACTTTGGCCTCGCCTTTCTCTGGCTCATCCTGTTCACACCCTGCTCCTACGTCTGCTGGTTTCGGCCCATTTACAAGGCCTTCAAGTAAGTGGTTGGCGCTAACCGCAGTGCCTGGCCGTCTCTGCCATCTCTCCTGTCTCTTCTCCATATCTTTTCTCACTTCTTTTTTTCTGGCCTCCCCCAAACTCACTTTCCCTTGTTCACTTTTGGCTGAGATTGCTAGGTAGGGATTGGGCTTTCTGTGAGTGCCAGGTTGAGGTGAGAGGGCTGGGAGTTGGTTCCTTTCCTCCTCACTCTACCCTTGGGTGGGGGAAATAGCGAGAGACCAGGCCTATTTTTAGTTCTGTCATCACCTTCCTTGGGCAGCTGCATGTTAATTTTGCCTGTGGGGCTACCTGTTTTAGTGGGGCTGCCCATCCTAGTGCCAGTGGGGCTAGCTGACTTGGTGCCAAGGACACCATCTATCCATGTGCCAATGGAACCAGCCAGCCATGTACCATTGACACTGTTCATGTGCAGTGAGGTCATCCAACTCCGTGCCAAATGAACACCTATCCATGTTGCAGTGGGGCTTGCTGTCTTGATGCCAGTGGGTATTCACCTAGTGCCAAATGGCATTTTCAATCTTTGTGCCAATGTGACTATTCATCAGTGCACCAAGGCTATCTGACTTGGTGCCAGTAGAATATCCATCTCAATGCTAATGGGGCCTTAAATCTCTTTGTGACAATCAGGCCATCCATTGAGTGCCAATTTGCTGCTATTTTGGTGCCAAATAGAGTGTCCATTCTAGTGCCAATGAGACTTTCTATATCTGAGCCCATGGGACCATCTATTCATGTCATCCCGTGACAATGAGACTGTTTATTCCTGCCTCAATGGAGCCATCTATTTCTATGGCAATGAGGCCTTCCATCCATGTAGCAGTGGGTGGTCTGTTTCTGAGGAAATCCCCTCCCTGTGTAATGTCGCAATGCATAGGCCTACCACGTGGAAACTTGCAAAGATACATGGGTAAAACAACCCTGTTCTGACCTCTCAATTAAGGCCTTTAAATGTCTTCTGTCCATTCTGCACTTAAACTTGGAGGGGCTTGGGGGACTTGAAGGCAGAGAAGCCCTGGCTCTCTGCCCAGGTGACAGGGGCCACCTCCTCTGCCGCAGGACTGACAGCTCCTTCAGTTTCATGGCATTCTTCTTCACCTTCATGGCTCAGCTGGTCATCAGCATCATCCAGGCCGTGGGCATTCCAGGCTGGGGCGTCTGGTAAGAGGCAGGGGTGTGGCCTGGGGCTGGAAGGGGTGGCACCATGGGTATGTCTTTTGCCTACTTTTGCGTGCTAAGCTGCCAAGCCTATGGGGCCTGAGTGACTGGTCATTGTAGTAGCACAGCCATAGCATCAGAGGAAAGGAGAAGCTGGCAGTGGTTTTTGGGGGGCTGAGGGGTGTCAAGCATTATGGGAAAACCTGGGGGAAGGAAGTGTTGTGTCTGAGGAACACCTCTGAGCCACAGGGAAGGCGTCGTCTTGAGCCACCGACACAGGCCCTTTGGATATCAGTATGATGGTCCCTCTGCAGCCAGTGATATTTCCCCCCGTGGCAATGAGACAGTCCCTTCCTCTGGCAGGGGCTCCTGGGCACCGCTCACCCTGCCTGCAGCCCCACACTGGCCTCTTCCTACAGCGGCTGGATTGCTACCATCTCCTTCTTCGGAACGAACGTTGGCTCAGCGGTGGTCATGCTCATTCCCACTGTCATGTTCACGGTGATGGCCGTCTTTTCCTTCATCGCTCTCAGCATGGTACGTGGTCCCCGCAAGGGTGAGAAGGTGGCTTTGGGAAGGGGCCGTGATCTGAAACAAGCCCTCCTCCAAGTTACAAGAGGACCCTGAGGTCTTCCAAGGGACTCCCTCTGGAGCGGCCCGCAGGACTGTCCTACAGAGGCAGGCATGGGATGGAGTACGGCTTTTTTGCAGTTGGGTCCCATCTATTTCTGGATGGGCTGCCGTTCCTCTTTGATTAACCCTTCTTTATGCTCCTTTCCCTACAGGTTCATAAATTTTACCGGGGAAGTGGGGGGAGTTTCAGCAAAGCTCAGGAGGAGTGGACCACAGGGGCATGGAAGAACCCACACGTGCAGCAGGCAGCCCAGAATGCAGCCATGGGGGCGGCCCAGGGTGCCATGAATCAGCCTCAGACTCAGTATTCTGCTACCCCCAACTACACGCACTCCAACGAAATGTGAACCAGCCACGCCTACGAGGTGGCAGGGCTGGGGCCATTGGGACAGGGGGCTCAAGCCACATAGTCATTTGTGGTGACCAAGCAGGGTTCCCCCTTCCCTTTCCCCTCCCCCAATTTGTACAAAGGACCAGAATTATATATATGTATATGTATGTATATGTCTGTCCCCCGGCCCCCACCTTTCGGATCCTGCTCTTGGCACTCAGAGCTGTGGGCTGCGCGTGGAGCCGTCCCGTGCAGTCGTAGCTGTGTCTGTGTCCTCTCGTGAAATAGTGTGCAGTGGAGGTCTCTTGTTGTGGTGCTAGATGTATGTTTAGAGCTAAACCAGCCCCCGCACCTTCCACCTGGCCCTCCTGCCCCTGGCCCAGGGACCCCTCACAGGGTCAGGGGAGGCATAGCAGAAAGACTGGCCCCTTCCTAGGGTTATGAGCTGGACCTGTTTCTGCTTTTGGTCTTCCCAGGAAGCAACCGTAGTTAGCACTGGTGGTGGTGGCTGGGAGGCTGGGCACAGGCCCGGGATATTACCTTGCTCTTCTCACCCGTCCAAGCCTTTCCTTCCTCAGCCTCTGCCTCCCTCGTCTGTTCCCTGACGTCATTCCCTTGCCCGGGGCCCGTCTGTCTCCTTCCCACGTGGCTTTTCTTTGTCTTCCCCAAGGCTCAGCATCCCAGTTTTATCTGCTCCTGAGACTGAGCCCAGATCCCCAAATCTGATCTGATTTCTGGTTCAAGGAAGCTGGTGGGGGAGCTGGGCCTTACCCCGATGTAGGAGGAGCACATAGCTGGGGGTGCAGAGCCCACCTGGGTACCTGACCCCCAGGGGATGGAAATGCAGGTGAGTCTCCTTGGGTCTGAGAGTTTGGTCTTCAGGGGCACGTTCCTCCTTTCTCTCCCTGCCTTCTCCTCCTCTTCTCCCCAGAGCCCCCTTGAGCCCCTCTGCCTATGTCCCTCTGCCTCCTCTCCATGCCCCCAGCTGCTGTGGCTTGACGGCTTGATTCTCCTACCCTCACCCCACCATGTGCCAGGTGGCATCTGCCTTACTGCCTTCCCTGAGGAGTTGGGTCATGCCGGCCAGTTGTCAGGTGTAAAGGCACAGCTAGAGCAGAGGGCATGTCGGTCATGATTGGTCCCTGGGGGAGGTGTGGCTGGCTCCAGCACACTGGAGCATCTAGGTATCTCTCAGTGACTGTGGATTCCTGGGAGCGGCAGCTGTTCTGTTTGAATCTGGTAGAAGGGACAGGGCTCCGTGGACTAGGCCCGGAGGGAAGGTCAGCGGATAAGGCAGGCAGGGCCCAGTGAGGGAAGCACGCCTTCCCCTACTCTGGCTTGCTCGTGGTCACAGGGCAGTTCTGGGCACTTGAACTCAGGTCCCAGCAGAAGCACAGGCCCGGTCCTCGGTGCAAGCACAATGGCCTGACTGGGATTTCCGGTTAGGCCGGGTGGGAGGGGAGGCTCTCTGGCTTTAGTTTTGTTTTCCAAATCAAGGTAACTTGCTCCCCTCTGCCTACAGACCTCGGCTCTTGGCTTGTCCTCACCCAGTCGGAACTCCCTACCCCTTTCAGGAGAGCGGTTTTAGGTCCATGGGGCTGTTGTGTTCCAAGTGGGGTGAGAACATGGATGGTGGAGGCTTCAGCTATGTGTGGGGCCCGAAGGGGAGCGGGCTCTCACGCAAAGAGCATCTGCCCGTTTCCCACCGCCCCTTCTCCCAACAGAAGCCTGCCTGGGCTGTTTGGACAAAAATCCAAACCCCACTTGGCTACTCTGGCCTGGCTTCAGCTTGGAACCCAACACCTAGGGCTTCCAGGCTAACCTGAGCCAGGGGTCTCTGGTAGTTCTCCTGATGGTCCTTTAGGCTTGGGCCACAACAGATGATTGGCTCTCCCTCCTCTCTGGTACCTGAAGAGGGACCCTAGGTCTAGGCTCTTCTTCCCCCTCCCTTCCTTTCCCCTACCCCAGACCTGTGGCTCCCTTTCCCTTCTCTCTCTGGTAGCTCCAGGAGGCTTGTGGTCCAGCTCCCTGCCTAGCACTCATGACCTGTTGGATGTTATCGCCAATTGATCTCCTGTCCTATCTGCCTCTTTGGCTCAGACCTATATAGCCACACCCTGGCTCTACCCTTGGGAAAGACAGATCCCAGTGTGTGGCCCAGCTTGTTCAGGCCCTGGGATGCTGCATCTCCAGGCAACTATGCACTTTCCCAGGGAGGGAACCAGTCTGAGAAGTTGGGGCAGGGCACACATTCATCTCTGCAGGAAGGTCTGGCCTGGGGTGGGGTGGAGGAGGGCCCAGGTCCGTTCTGGGGTCCCAGTGACCTGCTTTGCCATTCTCCTGGTGCCACTGCTGCTCCCTATTTCTGGAGATGGACGTTCCCCAGCTGGCAGTTGAGCTGCCTGAGCCAATGTGTCTCTTTGGTAACTGAGTGAACAATAATAAAGGGGAACATTTGGCCCTGTGTGTTCTGCTGTGTCACGTGTCTTCCTGTGGGTTTGCATGGAGCCTCATGGCAGGGTGTGGGGCAGGGGCATGAAGGTGTGGGGGCTGCGTGGGTCTGTGGTCTGTCATTCCCCGGGACCTACAGCCATGCGACCCTGTGTGGCTCTTTCTCTGAGGCAGCCTTGAGTAGACGATGAAATTGCCACCAAGGCCCCTGCCTTGGGAAGAGGAAGTGGAATAAACAGGCTGGATCCCTGGGTGAGGGATGGTTTGGCCCAGATGGTCCACTGTGGCCAAGGGCAGGGGTAGAGCAGAGGCCCCACCTCAGTGCAGGGCAGGGACCCGCAGCTGGTTCAGCCACCTCAATGAACACAGGTTTCTGGGGCCTGTGAAGGCTAGAAAATGAAGGGGACAGGGAAGCATGCCCAGTGTTCATTCTGCCATCTTCCCTTCGCCCATACAATGCCCTCCACCTGGATTGCTATTGGGATCCTCTGTCTAAGCTCCTACCTGTCCTTCAAGATTCACCTCAAGCCACTCTTTTGAGAAGGCTTTCCTAGGCCGGGTGTGGTGGCTCAAACGCCTGTAATCCCAGCACTTTGGGAGGCTGAGGAGGGTGGATCACGAGGTCAGAAGTTGAAGACCAGCCTGGCCAAGACAGTGAAACCCCGTCTCTACAAAAAACTATAAAAATTAGCTGGGCCCGGTGGCAGGCGCCTGTAATCCCAGTTACTCAGAAGGCTGAGGCAGGAGAATCACTTGAACGTGGGTGGCAGAGGTTGCAATGAGCTGAGATCGCGCCATTGCACACTCCAGCCTGGGCCACAGATCGAGACTCCGTCTGAAAAAAAAAAAAAAAAAATTGAAGGCTTTCCTGCCTGGAGGTGTTGCTTCCTCATAGAGGACCTTACCCTGTCATTTTCTGTGTCCCTGTTTGTCTCAAGAACAGGGACACATCTGAGTTATCTCTGTATGCTGTGCACCTACAGAAGAGGCTTGGTAAATATTCACTATTAAGTGCCCCAAGCTCTCTTTTACTGAGGACCAGTTAACATGGGCCCTCGTCACACTAACACCATGAAGATGGCCCTTTTCTATACTTCTATACATAAAAAAGTACCACATGCACCTGGGCAGCAACTTACACATGAACAAGCACGTGTGCGAGGAGGCCACCATTATTACCAGCAGAAAGCTCCCAGGGCCAGTCGCAGAGGCTCACACCTGTCATCTCAGCACTTTGCGGGGCTAAGGTGGATGGATTGCTTGAGCCCAGGAGTTTGAGACTGGCCTGGGCTATATAGTGAGACCCTGTCTCCACAAAAATTACAAACAATACAGTGGCTCACGCCTGTAATCCCAGCACTTTGGGAGGCCAAGGTGGGCAGATCATGAAGTCAGCAGTTTGAGACCAGCCTGACCAACGTGGTGAAACCCCAGCTCTACTAAAAACACAAAAATTAGCCGGGCATGGTGACATGCACCTGTAATCCCAGCTACTCAGGAGACTGAGGTAGGAGAATCGCTTGAACCCAGGAGGTGAAGGTTGCAGTGAGCCGAGATCAAGCCACTGCACTCCAGCTTGGGCAACAGAGTGAGACTTCATCTCAAACAAACAAACAAACAAAAAACCACTAGCCTGGCATGATGGCACACACCTGTAGTCCCAGCTACTCGGTAGGCTGAAGTAGGAGGATGGCTCGAGCCCAAAAGGTGGCGGTTGCAGTGAGTGGAGATCAGGCCACTGCATTCTAGTCTGGGTGACAGAGCCAGATCCTGTCTCAAAAAGAAAACAAAAAACAAAAAACAAAAAAACCTCCCCACAACAAGATAGCAGGCTACAATATGTATACGATGAAGCTGATTTGAAGGGCCCGGTGAGAGGTATCTCCAAGTTGCAGGAGAAGAAAGAAAGGAGAGAGAATTATGTTCTTGAGGTCTCAGCCCTGGATCAGGAGATCTTTGAAGTTTTTTTTTTTTTTTTTTTTTAAGACAGGGTTTCACCATGTTAGTCAGGCTGATCTTGAACTCCCGACCTCAGGTGATCTGCCTGCCTTGGCCTCCAAAGTGCTTGGATTACAGGCGTGAGCCACCACGCCCGGCCGATCATTGAAGTATTAATAGATCCTGACATTAAGGAAATGCGGACGTTTTTGGACTTTGGCAGTCTGTCCAATCTGCAGGTCACTCAGCCAACAGTGGGGACGAATTTCAAAACACCACGTGGAGCTGTCTGAATCTTTTCGAGATGCTGTAATATTATCAATAAACCTGAGACGACAGGAAAAAAAAAAAAAAAAAGGCCCCAAACAACGAGCAGCGTATGTGGGGCGGAGAGGAGTGAGGAGGTCGGACAGTTAGGCCAGTCCCTGTGGAGTCCCAGCAATACAAAGAAGAGAGAGCCAGGATTTGCTCCAGGAGTTCCCCAGTGGACTACAACTCCCGGAAGGCAGGGAAGTGGACTACAACTCCCAGAAGGCTGCGCGACACGCAGCCCGCCCGGTGCTCTCGTGAGACAGGCCAGTTGGAGTCCACGGGAGGGACCGCCGAGATACCGCGATATTTGGGGGCGACCTCGAGACGTGCCTGGCGCGGGTGAGCAGATGAAGGGGGTTGGGAAGCTGGGTGCCCGCTGCGGCCCGCGGGGGGAGGCTCTGAGAGCTCTGCTTGCGACACTGGGTCCTCTGCTGTCTGTGTGTGTGTGTCCTCCCTTTCCCCTCTGTGCCCGTAAAGCTCTGCTTGGCGGCTGTGCATCTGTGCGACCTCACTTTCCCAGCAGTACGGGTGGGGCCGCCGGGAGCAGGAGGGACCCCCGAGCCCGGGAGTGGAGGGTTTGCACCTGTTCCCGCCCGGCCCGGCTTTCTGCTGCCTTGCGGTTATTTGTCCAGGGTCGTTTAATCTAGTTTAAATGATGGCCGTGTCAGCTCCTCACGCTTAGCGCTTACCCGGGCTGCCCAAAGTACAAAGTGTATTTAAAAAGTTGATGAAATAGAAAAAGGAAAGCCGTGGGATGTTGGAAGTATCCCTAGGCCTGCCAAAAAGTGCTGAATGGCATTTAAAAATTAGGCCAAATTTTGTCAGAAAAGAACTTCCTGCTGTCTTTGACGTATTTGGAAGCAGGTGCTAGATGGTGAGCAGGAGAGGTTCCCAAGTTGAATGGTGGGTGTCTTGGAGCGGGGTTTCCACATCTCTCACAGTGGCTGGAAAGTAGCCGTACGCAGTCACTGCCTCCAGTAGCTCACCTGTGTGAGTGTGTGCGTTAGGTACATTCATTCCTCACTATCCGCAGGGGATTGCAATATATATATATATATAGTTTTGTTTTGTTTTTTTGAGACAGGCTCTCATTCTGTGACCCAGGCTGGAGTGCAATGGCAGGAACATGGCTCACTGCAGCCTTGAACTCCTGGGCTCAACGGATTCTCCTGCCTCCCGTGTAGCTGGAACCAGGGTCGTTTAATCTAGTTTAAATGATGGCCGTTTCAGCTCCTCAGGCTTAGCGCTTACCGGCTAATTTTTTTTTTTTTTGTAGAGACAGGGTCTCACCATGTTGTCCAGGCTGATCTCGAACTCCTGGGCTCAAGCAATTCTCCTTCCTCGGCCTCCCAAAGTGCTGGGATTACTGGCGTGAGCCACCGCATCAGCCCTCCGTATACTCTTTTTGAGTCAGGGTCTCACTCTGTCGCCCAGGCTGGATTGTAGTGGTGCAATCATAGCTCACTGCAACGTCGAACTCCCTGGGCTCAGATGATCCTCCCACCTCAGCCTCCCAGGTAGCTGGGACTGCAGGCACGTGCACCACTCCCCTCTGTGTACTTTAAATCATCTCTAGATTTACTTATAAACCCTGATTCAGTGTAAATGCTATGTAAATAGTTACACACTTTTTAATTGTAATACTATTATTTTTTGAGACGGTCTCTCTCTGTCATCCAGGCTGGAGTGCAGTGGCACAAACGTGGCTCACAGCAGCCTTCTAGGCTCAAGTGATCCTCCTGTCTCAGCCTCCCAAGTAGTTGAGACCACAGGTGTGTGCCACCACACCTGGGCACTTTGAATTTTTTTGTAGAGCTGGGGTCTTGCCATGTTGCCCAGTCTGGTCTTGAGTGCCTGGGCTGAAGCAGTCTTTCCACTTTGGCCTCCTGAATTGCTGGGATTACAGGTGTAAACTGGAGCAGAAGCAGGGCGGCCCGTAGCAAGGGGCTTTGATGTTAGGCTAAGGATTTAGGGTCATAGTGGATCTTGGATCGCCGCCTACCCACCTCCCACGTCCCTTCTTTGCTTCTGTTTTGTCTTAGGCTCAGTTCTCATCCTTCCTGTGTTGAGCTTGAGCTTGTATCCTGTCTGGCCTTGCTCCCGTCTTTAGCCCTGGTTCTGCCCCAGCTCCACCTTTGCCCATATAGGGACTTGCAGGTATCCCTGAAACTTAAAACTCTACCCTGAATTAAACTCATCAGAGGAGACTGAAACATCACGAGCCGAGGCTTTTTGCTCTGTCTGTCCCTGTCTAAAGGACAGAGAAGCTGCCATGTTTCTGGCTGTGGCTTACCTGCATGTTTGGTGCCCTGGGATCTTGAGGCTCCGGTTAATCACACCCTGTAGCCCTATAACCTGCCTGCTTGCCAAGTCTTTGCTACTCAGGAGTCCTGTGAGGTACTGTCTGCAGCTACCCTTGCTTTGCAAATAGGTGACTCCAACAGGGTCTGGTTACAGTAATAGACTTACTGGTTTAGAATTTGATCCTCTTTGCAAGCAAACAAAGGAATCCTGCCACCTGTCAGTCTTCCTGGGATTCTCAGATTGAACTGATTTGACCTCGCCTTCAAATGTTGGTTAAATGATCCACCCTTTATTCCTCAATTATATTACACACACACACACACACACATACCCTCTTTTTTAGGAAGATAGGTAGGTTTGGTCCTTAGCACAGCTTTGCTAAGCAGGCTAAGTATTGTATTTTGGACTGTAGTGTCTGCTGTGGGGAAGCAGCTGAAATCACTGATACAGATTCCTGCCCCCAAGTTTAACTGATTACTTTCTGTAACCTGTTTCCTAGGAATGAGATCAGCTTTATGTGGAAGAGGTTCAGGGGCCACAGAGATAAAATGTGGCTTCTGGTTTTGCAGGAATCTACCTATCCTGGCTTCTGTTGGCTAGGGTGGGACGGGTCAGGGTTTGAGATCTGGCAGGTAGGTTTTCCTGGAGAACAAAGAATGTGCCTCCATCACCTACCAGTGATGTGTTCTGGGAGGAAGCTGGCTGGTAGGCCCTCTGTACCTTGTCAGATGCTAACAGGCTCCCCACTCCCTGGGGTAAACTCAGTTCTCCAACTCTGGCCAAGCATCGCCCTGGTTGGGGCCTTGCAGTGGAGCAGAGATTGAGATTACTGGCAAATCAAACTTTAGGTGATTTTGCTCTAGGGAGCCAGCCTGTGCTTAATCCCTGCTGAGAAGTGGGATGATGGAGACAAACATGATCCTTAGCCCATGTGGGTTGTGCCTAAGTGTTGAAGGCAAATCCTGGGCAGAGAGGCTGGAGAGCCAAGGGGCCTGTGAGTGAAGAGGAGGCAGGCCCCTGTAGATGCTCAGGCATGGAGGTAGCCATTGGGCGACTCGCCAGCACTGCTTCCTGGGCAGTGCCTGGGTTTTTCTTGCCCTGCTGATTCTTTTTTGAGTGCATCTTCTAGGACCTTCTCTCTTGTGCAGAGAGCCCCTTACTGCTGTCTTTCATATATTGATTCAAAAATTTTTGCTGGAAGGTGCTTCAGAGATCATCTGGTCCTACCTCTGCATTTTTCAGCTGAAGGGACAGGTCCAGAGAGGGAGTGACACTGGACCAACGTCACTCCAGGTCGGGAGCACACCATGGTCGGGGCCCAGGACTTATGATTCACAGGCTGGATATCTGTCCTCTGCCCCACACTGCCTTGGAGTGTATAATTATTTTTTATTATTATTTTGTGTGTGTGTGTGTGTGTGTGTGTCTGCTTTCCTGCTACAGCGGCAGAGTATTTGCAAGGGAGGAAGGTATGATTATTAATTCAGCAGATGTCCAGGACTGCTGGCTAGTGGACTGGTGGTTGGCAGTTAGACCTGGTCACGAATTCAGGGAGTTTGCTCTTGGAGGGAGAGGCCAGAAAACGTGTAAATTGAGTCTGATCACCAAAAACATGCATCCCAGGGAAGGACTGGTCTCAAATAATTTCAGGTGTGATTCCTGTCATCTCAGACTCACCTACAGATCCCGCAGAGGCAGCTACTGTGTTTTCCACAGTTCCTTTGCGTGGCGTTCAGTGTAAGCGTTCCCAGTGATGGTTGCTGATGAAGCACTTTCTGCTGGCCCAGCCTGCTGCGTGTCGGTTTCGGTGTCCATCAGCCATATTATCATGAGCGCCCACTTCTAGCAACGTCTGAGAACCAAAGAAAGAAAGAAACCAGCTGGTCTTCTGGGGTGGCTGCATCCCCTTCATGCTTGTTTCTTCCTGGGCTTTGATTTGTACGGTGGTACCCATCTTGATTAACGGGCAGGGACAGAGAGGCAAATCGGCTCCCTGGAGCAGCCAAACCTCTTGCTGCCCAGGCTTCCACCTGACGAGCATGTGTGGAACCCATCCCTTCCTGCCACCTCCTTTTGCCAGTCAGTGCAGTCTACTGCAGCAGCTCCTCTCGCCCTCCCGTCCCTCCACCAGCAGGGTCCCTTTGACACCGTCACCAGGTGCCAGCACCATCTTTCTAAAACCGAAACTCCTTACCCTGGCCCTTGCTGCCCACCGCATTCTGGCCTCACCCTGATTCCCAGCCTCACCTCCTGCCCCTCCACCACCCCACATCACACTCCAGTCTCACTATGAAGCCACTCCCTGCTCCCCAACCTGCGACCCTCCTTCAGGACCTTCACCTTTGCAAGATTGTTTCTTTTGATTTATTCCCATCTCTGGAAAACTCGTCCCTCGGGAATCGACCCGAACATCCTCTTTTCTGGGATGCAGGCTCTGACTTCCGGAGACAGTCACTCTGAACAGCCACGGCACCGGGCACAGCCCTTCCCATGGCACTGCCACATTCCCTTGTGACTGGCCCGCGTGTGGGGAAGGCCCATCACTTTCTTATCAAACTGTGTCCTCTCAGAAGCCGGGACTGCCGATCCTTCCATTGCCTCGGCATCCGGCCTGGGGCCTAACATATGGCGCTCAATACATTCTGATAGACTGTGTGAATGAAGTGGGTGGCCCTTGTTCTGCTTTTAGATCCTAAATTCTGACAGCTGTATGGAGCCCAGTCCTGGCAGGCTCCCAGAACTTGAAGCCACCAGACCCCACATGGAACCAAAGGCCGCCTGTCCAGCTGCTGCACCCTTGGTGGAGAGAAAATTCCATGTTCTTGTGGGTGTCACGGGGAGTGTCGCAGCCCTCAAGTTACCTCTTCTGGTGTCAAAGCTTTTGGACATTCCTGGGGTGAGTATCCTCACCAGACAAGCATGGCAGCCTCCGGCATGGGAGACGCTGCTCCCAAGGGTGGCCCGTTGCTCTGCAGTGTGTGGATTTTCTTTTTCTTTATCATGTTAATCATGCTGGTGGAGGTCCTGTGTGTGTGGCACTCTGTGGAGGGTTCAGGAGGCAGAGGCCAGTGCCCAGTATAACCAGGGGCTAGATGAGCTAGTCCAGACAGAGCGTGAGGGGAGCCTGGGAAAGGACCCAGTGAGGGAGGGTTTGGGCTCCCATACATTGATCCTGAAGGTCTGCCAGGTCCTGTGTGGGAGGAGGGCTGGCCGGAGAAGTGTAGCAAGTTCTCAGTCCCCGCTCCTGCCCAGGACTTCCTGCCGCTACTTTCATCCTGTCTTGAATACTGCCTCTCTGTTCCTCCTCCTCGTGAGACCCTGTGGTTGTCCTGTCAGTCAAATGCTTTGAAACCCCATTGCCCCTCCTCAGAAAAAAAAAAAGAAAAGAAAAAAAAAAGTTTTAAAAAAAAGAAGAGAAAATGGGAGTCCTCCTGTGAAAAAAAAAAAAAAAAAAGAAAGAAAGAAACCCCATTGCCTGAGGCTCTAGGTTCCAACTTTGCTCCTTCAGGGATTCAGAGATGCCCCAGGGGCCCCTGACTGTGCTGGGGTCGGGGACTCTAGCCCCCATCCTTGGCCAGACCCTGAACTTGGATCTGTTTTCTTTTCTTTTTTTTTTTTTTTTTTTTTTTTGAGACGGAGTTTCGCTCTTGTTACCCAGGCTGGAGTGCAATGGCGCGATCTCGGCTCACCGCAACCTCCGCCTCCTGGGTTCAGGCAATTCTCCTGCCTCAGCCTCCTGAGTAGCTGGGATTACAGGCACGCGCCACCGTGCCCAGCTGATTTTTTTGTATTTTAGTAGAGACGGGGTTTCACCATGTTGACCAGGATGGTCTCGATCTCTTGACGTTGTGATCCACCCGCCTCGGCCTCCCAAAGTGCTGGGATTACAGGCTTGAGCCACCGCGCCAGGCCCCAGATCTGTTTTCTATATTGGGGTTCTGGTGCAAAAGTCCAAGGCTTTAAAATTTGAAATCAATTAAATTAATTAATTTAATTATGTATAAATTAATTAAATTAATTTTGAAAGTAGTATTTTGAAAATATTAAATTAATTTTTAAATTTAAAAATTGAATTTTGAAAGCCGTGAAATCTAACAGGCAGTGGCCTCACTTCCTGGTTGGGTCTCCAGGGCCCCTTGTTGGTCTGTCTTATCCCCTTTGGTCTTTGCGTGGCTGGTTCCTCCTCGGCTGGCTACCCTCTCTGCTCCTCTCCTGCCTTTTCACTTTCTGTGCAAAGCCTTCCCTGTCTGCCCCAGCCCAGCCCCTGTGGTTTTGGCCCCTTCTGTTAAACTCATTTGACATAGAACCATAGGTTGCCTTAGACACTGCTGGTGTTACTGGCCCCAGTTAGTGGGGTCTTGTGAAGTTGCTGGGCCCCCAGCTTGGCTTTTCCCTTTCTGGTATTGGCTGAGCACCCACGGTGGGGGGGGCCTAGGCAGCCGTATCTGGCATGTCCAGCAGGGGGCGGTGCTTACTCACAGATGGCCATGTGGTCCCTCCAGCTGGGGCTGGGCTGGGAAATGTTTCACTTTTTTACTTTACCAACTTCCACTCAGAAAGTCACCCTGTCACCCCACCCCCAGGGCTGGGGTAAGCCCTGAAGCTGCCAGCCAGGGATGACAACCCGGCCCCAGCGGGGGAGGGAGGAGAGTCTTGTGGCACTCTGAGACTGGGTGCTGTGCTTTTAGGGCAGTGCTGCTTAGGCCCAGCCACCCGCTGTGTACCCAGAACCATTGATAGGAACTGGCCAGCTAGAACCTTGAGGGTGGGAGGCCTGGAAGGGTTTGCAGCAGCGATAGACTCTGCCACCACCCCCTGGGGAGGAAGGGAGCCAGGCGATTCCCTTTTCCCATAGCCCCAGAGCAAGTGAGTTTCCGGATTGAGGGTGGATAGGGGCGGGGAGTCCTATCCCAGGAAACAGATGGGCAGCCTCAGAGCGGAGGGAAATGGCAACCCCACCGCTTCCTCTCATCCCACGCAACCAGCGTTGGTGGGGGTGGTGAGGAAAGGGTTGCTTGGAGCAGGGAGGCACTCCACCCATCCCAGGGCCTTTTAGCCTGGGCCCCATGGGAGGGCAGGCCATGTCTGCAGCAGGACTTGGCGTCCCCTCCCTGGCTGGAGTTGATGCCGCTGAAAGTGAGGCAGCAGAGGGCACTGAACTGGGAGGGAGGCAGGGCTCCCCGACTCAGCCTCTTGGAGCCTGCCTTTCCCATTTGAAAATGGGTGATTCCTGCTGCCCATCCCCCAGGCTCTTGGCTCTTGTCAGGCTCCCTGAGATGTTGGCCATGGTGGGAGGGGACACAGATGAAATAGTCTCGTGCCAGTGACTCAGTGCGGAGCCTGGCATGCTGTGTGTGTTTCCTGGCCATCACCCTGTCCTTTCTCCTTGTTCCTGTCCTTTGGGCCAGCCACATGGCATGGGGCAGCCCCACTGGGAAGAGCCATGGAAGCCACAGTCCACCTGCTCTTGTGAAGGGCCCCATACCTTTCATCTGCAGGTAGACGGCTCGCCAAGCCTGGCCTTGCTTATCGGGGCCCTAGGGAGGTGTTGGGATCCAAAAGTCATCCCTGGATTGCCTTGTGTTGGCCCCAGTGGTGGCGTCTGCCCCTGAGCACTCTCCTTCACTCCCTGATGGCCCTCATCTCCACATTGCCTCCTGCTGGAACTCCTGCAGGAGCATCTTTGTCCCTTGGAGCAGTCACTTTCAGCTCTTCGCCTGCTGAGTCGTGGGTTCATGTGTTCAAGGCTTTCCCGAACTTCCTTAGGTACATCCAGATTTTCTCTAGCACATGAACAGCTGGGGTGTGGGCTGCAGGGAGCCAGAGGATTCTACACATCTGGCCCATCACTGTTCCGGATGGACCAGCATGTCCAGACCTGCTGGGAAAGCTGCTAACCTCAAGGTAGCTAAATCAGGGAGACTGAGAGGGGTGGTGGAGGGATGTAGGTTCGCCACAAGCCTCACACACCTGCAGTGGGGGAGAGCAGTCACCAGCAGAGACGACCTTGAGTGTGTTGGGGCAGGTAGACAACCATGTCTCAAGAGAGGCAGCTGAGCACGTTCCTGATGCTGGGACCCCGGGTAAGTCAGTTCTTTCTGGCCTTAGTTTTTTATCCACACAATGAAGGAGGGGCAGGTTCTCAAGTAATCCATCTCCAGGGCCTCTTCTGGCACTGGTGTTAGAACATTCTAGATGTACGGGCAAAAAGGACTAAGACCCAAAGGCAGCCTGAGAGAAGGTCCTGGGGCCCAGGCGCTTCAGAGGCCAGGGGGTTTTGCAGTTCCGTAGTTGTCATGTAATTGAGTGGCTGTAAAATCTGGGTTGTCAGCTCAGGCAGTTTCTTCCCTGGGGTTGGCAGCCTGCTCCATGCAGGGGAGTGAAAACACTTTCCTCCACCTTGCCAGGTTGCTGGGCTGGGCTGTGAGTTCGATGGACTTATAAACAAGATTAACAGGGCCAGGCACAGTGGCTCATGCCTATAATCCTAGCACTTTGGGAGGCTGAGGCGGGCAGATCACTTGAGGCCAGTTTGAGACCACCTTAGCCAACATGGTGAAATCCCAACTCTATTAAAAATACAGAAATTGGCCGGGCGCGGTGGCTCAAGCCTGTCATCCCAGCACTTTGGGAGGCCGAGGCGGGTGGATCACGAGGTCGAGAGATCGAGACCATCCTGGTCAACATGGTGAAACCCCGTCTCTACTAAAGGTGCAAAAAATTAGCTGGGCATGGTGGCGTGTGCCTGTAATCCCAGCTACTCAGGAGGCTGAGGCTGGAGAATTGCCTGAACCCAGGAGGCGGAGGTTGCGGTGAGCCGAGATCGCGCCATTGCACTCCAGCCTGGGCAACAGAGCAAAACTCCGTCTCAAAAAAAAAAAAAAAAAAAAAAAAAAAACAAAAATTACTCGGGTGTGGCAGGTGCCTGTAGTCCCAGCCACGCGGGAGGCTGAGGCAGGAGAATCGCTTGAACCTGGGAGGCGGAGGTGCCGTGAGCTGTGATCGCACCATTGCACATCCAGTCTGGTTGACAGCGAGAATCCATCTCAAAACAGCAACA